>NC_061113.1:67356633-67686867 GCF_002878395.1 Capsicum annuum | reverse complement strand
CATTGAAAACCTAGAATTAGATATACATTATAGCACAGATAGGATAAATTATTATACAGAAATTTGTCACTCTGCAATTACTACAGGATAAAAAAAAATTTAATGAATATATCTTACGAAAAAAGTAAATTATTAAAAGATATTGAAACAAAATTTAAAAAATATCCACGCACAAATAAAAATAGATTCACTAGAGACCTAATCAATCTATTATACCTATTAAATCCGCACACCCGCTACAAATCAGTCAACATCATGTATATGTGGTCAGTGGTTCATCTTAATCCGTATCCAATTTTTAAAATTAAAATAGCAACTTGAAAGACATATACCATTGTTACTATTCTTTAAAATAATTGGACAGTTTTCTTGCAGAATTATATAATTGGAGAATTCAAGAAAACATGCAACATCTCAATCACGTTCGGTGATGGAAAATCCCACAAATAGGTATGTTATCAGTCTCATGTTTCATAGATATTAACACTTACCATGTTTATGATACTTGTCAATTAAGATTATGCCCTCGACGGAGATTGATGAAACAATCTACAGTATCATATAGTAACTTCATGATCTTTAATCATGTTAGTAGAAAAACTTTTATATACACTGATGTAAGATAACCAGTAGGCAGAAATTGCTCAATATCAAATTCACAACTTGGATGGGAAATTTTTTTTTTGGGATTCTTTGTTTTGACTAATAGAGGCTTACTATTCCATGAGATATTTTCCCCCTTCGACGACCTATGTTATGCTAATTGGTTTTTTTTCTTTATATAAATTCATCATGTGCGTATCAAAGCTCAATTTTGTTGCTTGCAGTCTATTAAATCTCATTTGAATCTAATTTCGTACGCTATTGTTGTATGACAAATCTACCACTTCACCCTATACATTTAAACTATTTTTGCATGACAAATAATGTAATTATCATAATATAAGGACATGATACATCCTGTTTAAAGATATTCAAAAATATAAAATCAAAACTTGCTGCATTTGTCATTATTGGGACACACCTCAAAAATATTTATAAAGAGAAGTTTAATATCAAAGTTTAGATTAGAGGATGTTGTAATTATGTGTAAAATTAGTATAAAGAAGATATACATTAAACAAAGATATACGACCCTAAAATGTGCATATAAATAGATGGACCCTATCTCACTTATATGGAAAATTTTATTGAATTTTTAAATATGGACCCAATACAATTCGTAGTTAAGATCCGTATGTTGGGGTAGAAATGATATGTTCTGGTCGTATACTGACCAGTGTTTGTTTTTTGGGATGGATTTTGGTCACTAGAATGGATACAACTTTGGGGTACGAGTTGTATTGGTGGTTACAGATCGTTTGATTCCTTAACTTAATCTTAGACTTGGTTACTTAGGTTGGATCTAAGTATGAGTAGCTCACCATGAGCTGTAAGCTAGGGTACAAATCGTACCAGGGACTCATGTAGTAGGAAGTATCCAATCCTCCTAGTATTTTATTCTTCCAGGGATATGGGTCATTGATAAGGACTATATATTCAGGTTACGACTTAGTTGGATGAGTTATATACTGGACAGTTTTTGATCCTAAAGTTGAGGTCATGTTATGAATATTGTATACCGATCGTATCAGAGGGTATGACTATTCTCGGTTAATTGTATCCTTGCGATAGGTTGTTGGTGCAAATTAAGTGGGGGTATTCTGGTTATTTCCCCACCTATCCTAGTAGGGTCCCATGACTTTTAACCTACTTGGGGGGTTATTAACCCTATTATTCTTCTCATTAATACTTAGAAACTCTTCCTAAATACTCCATATTTATTTCAAGAGCTTTTAGGCAAAGGGAGATTGGGTTTCAACTAATGGATTAATTTGGGGCTTTTCTGGGTGATTTCTTTCTTTCATCATCTTGGTTAAGCCATTTTCTGTTCTCTCATTGTTAATTTTCCTTAAAAGCGTGGTTTATATAAATGTTTTCATGGTTTTACTATTATATATTTTGGCTTTCAAATATGATTTGGGGTTTTTGATATCAAATGGTTGCTTATGGTTTGCCATTTTTATAATTATGCTTTTAAATGCCTTGAAAGTGGTTATGGATAATTTGATTGAATGGTAATGGTTTTTGTAATTCGAATGGGTTTTGGTTATATTATGCCCCCAATATATTTGACAAAATGCTTATAGTTATATGTTTAATTACATTGACTTGTTTTATTGGAACTCTTGCATGTTTTAAACTTGGTAATAGAATTATACATGGTTTAAATGGTTTGAAAAGGCTAAAGGATAATGGGTTATTCTTATGGGAAACATAGAAGTCTCCCATATAGTTTAATATAGTGAATAGAAGGGCACTTGAAAATCCTCTTAAACCTATAAATGGTTTGCTATGGATGATACTTACAAGTAAAGGTTGGTATGATGATACTAGTATCGATAGCCTTGGTAAATAAATTAATAATGGTTTTTTTTGAAATTGGTTTTAATTGGAAATAATGGAAGGAGGTGTATCTATACCATATAAGGTGGAGGTCTTGGGGGGGACAAAAATTGGAAACTCATATTTTCCCATATAAGGTTTGTCTTTGTGACTGTGTGCATGATGTCACACTTTATTTTTGGGATGTACTAGTCATCCTATAGGATACTTCCTTGGACATGCAGCTACACGCACTAGGCTCTTTCATTAGGGGGAGCTGAACCCATATAGCCAGTAGGTAGGTTAGGATGGAAAAGATACATAACCTAGGTAAAGGTTTTAAAGGCATGCTAAACCCAGTCCCTTTTTCCCGTCATGATTATTTATATTTATATATTTTGTTATGTTCATATGGATTGTTTTAATTGGTTTTATATATGGCATTATTTTATCAATACCCTAAGGTCATGCTAGTGGTCACTTGCTAACCTCATCTACTAGCGGTTGTATACCCACGCTATGCAGGAACTGGCCATTCTTCTTCTCCTACATAATAATCAGGATTTAGACTAAACTGGTGAGCTTCCATCCTTTTTAAAGGCATTATTTCATGTTATGGAGATTTCAAGACATTTTTATTTTATTTTAGATATTGGCTTTGTCTATGGTTAGGGGCATGTCCCAACCAAATTTCATTACTCTTTTTGTTAGAGGCTTTGTGGCACTTCTATGGGTTAGAATGGGTGGGATTAATGGAGGTGACAGCCTTAGCATTCGAATAGGATTCATTTTGAGATTAATTGTATTATGTTTTGAAACATCTTTTGTTATGGCTTGGTTTAAGAACTTGTTTTAGTGTGGTTTGGTATGGTTGGATTATGGTTATAGTATGGTTAGACTCAGTTGGGTCGCTGATGGTGGTGATCTATTCCTAGAGTCGTTATGTTATCAGTTATATAACTTTTTTACATACTAGAAATTCAACCAAGTTAGGGTAGACGGCTCAGTCCTGGTCGGAGTTAGGACGCCTCATATTAAAAGTCCCTATGGCAGGTCGCGTCAAGTTGATATCAGAGCCTAGTTTCATGGTCACTTGGGAGTCCATAAAGCAATGTCAATTAGAGTCTTTTTTAGGGGAGTATAGCATGCCACACTTATAAAGGAATGGCTATAATGTATCTAGGAATATGTCACTTTCATAGTATATTATTTTCAAGCTTGGAGTATCAGTCCTAGAATCTTCTCTAATCTTTGTTTATTCATCTTTTAGATCATGCCTGGTAGATCATGAACATAAGAAAATTTTTCTGTCCCATCTTGGGGTAGTTCTAATGGGGTGCATAAAAAATCTATGGTTCTTCTTTGATCTCATAGTCCTACCTTAATTATTCTGGAGTTTCATCAGTTGCTATTAGTTCTCCTTAAGATGAGGTGACTAATATAGAATTACTTTAGTCTATTTAAGCTATTGCTAAACTGGTAGCTACTTAGGCTGAGCGAGATATTTTTGGTGCTCTATTTTCTGAGGCCACATGGGTTGGCCAATTTATAAAGATAGGTTCGCCCACTTTTTCTAGAGTAAAGGTGAAGAAGGATCCATGGCCTTCTTGGATGAGATGGAAAAGATATTTAGGTGATGAAGGACACTAATGTGGATGGAGTAAACTTTATATCTTATCAACTCAAAGATGTTGCATATTAGTGGTATGAAAAGTGGAATAGGGATAGACAAGACTTGAAGGAGTCCTCTTTATGGGTTTTCATCTTTGGAGCTTTGTTGGATTATTTCTTTCCCCAAGAGTTGAGGAAAGCAATGATAGAGTAATTTGTGAACCTCAAGCAGGGAAGAATGTCTATCAAGGTATATGCCTTAAGGTTTGACCAATTGTCAACGTATGCTCTTAATTCAGTGGCTGACATGAAGGCCAGAATGACAAAGTTTTCTTATCGGTTGAATCAGGATTTGATTTTAAAGATTAAGACTGCCTTGCTGATTAAGGATATAGACACCTCTGGGTTGACTGTTCATATGCAGCAAATAGAGGATTAAAAAGGGAAGCAGGCAGAGTTTGGAGATAGGCAGGGTAAGTGGAGTAGGTTTTTTAACTAGGGAGGTACTTAATATCAGGGTGGTCGGGATGGTGGAAAATGAAAAAAAAAAGTTGGGGAGTTTTAGTTCCTTCTCTTCTTCTAGTGCTTATTATCAGTAGGGTGAGAGGCGTCATCATAATGGTGATAATTTTCGAGCTCAAGGTGCCTAATCTTAGGCAAGCTGAGGTCAATCAATTTCTTCATGTCCTCCTTGTCCCTTTTGTGGTCATCCTCATTTAGTTTATTATGATAAAGGAAAGGAAAAATACTTTAAGTGTGTCCAGGTAGGCCATCAACTAAGGGTTTGTTGAGTTAATAAGGTTGCTATGGGAGAGAACAAGTTTCTAGTGCCATCATCTTCTTTTCCAACACCTGCTGGTGTCGCATCTACTTCTATTATTGCTCTTAGTTCTATTGTTGGTCGGAACAGGTTGTATGCTTTGGCGTCTCAACAGGAATCCGAGGCATCCCTGATGTTGTTACTAGTATGTTATAACTTTTATCTCATGATGTATATTGTTAACTTTATCTGGAATATACTCTCTCCTGACTCATTATGTGGGTTTATCCTTTAATTTTCATCCAAAAGTCATTTTGGATCATTTTTATATTTTTACTTAAGTAGGTGAATTATTTACTTCTAAGAGAGTCTATTGGGTATTTGTGGTATCTATAGGTTGATTTGTTTGATTTTGATATGGTGGATTTTATGTTATTTTTGCTATGGACTAGTTGCATGCTTGCTACGCATCTTTGGATTGTCAGACTAGTAAGGTTATCTGTAGGTTCCCTACTGAGCCAGTTATATAATATGAGAGTGTTTCTTCAGCTCCTAGGGGGAGGTTTATTTTTTATCTGAAAGTCAAAGGTTGATCTCTAAAGTTTGTCTTTATCATATGGTCCGGGTTAAAGATTCCAACTTGGAAGGTTCATCTTTTTAGTCAGTTCCTATGGTTTATGAGTTTCCAGAGGTCTTCCAGATGATCTTCCTAGGGTTCCTCCAGATAGTGAAATAGAGTTTGGAATTTATCTAATTAAAAAAACACATCTAATTTTTATTCTTCCGTATAGAATGGCTCCAGCTGAGTTATGGGAACTCAAGGAGTAACTTAAGAATCTTCTAATTAAGGGGTTTATTCTTTATAGTGTATCTCCTTGGGGTGTACTGGTGTGGTTCGTGCACATAAAAGATAATTCCCTAAGGATGTGCATTGACTATAGGTAGCTGAACAAGGTGACCATCAAGAACAAATATCCTCTTCCAAGGATAGGTTATCTATTTGACCAGTTGCAAGGTGCTAAGTTCTTTTCTAAGATAGATCTTCGGTTAGGGCACCATCAATAAGTAATTAGTAGGGTGGATATCCCTGAGAGGAGTTTTCATACTTGGTATGGGCACTTTGAGTTTTTGGTGATGTCATTTGGGATGACTAATGCTCTAGTGGATTTTATGAATCTGATGAACAAAGTTTTTCATTAGTATTTGGATCTTTTCGTCAAAGTGTTTATTGGTTAAATTTTTATTTATTCTACGAGTGAGGTGGATCATGTTAATCACCTTCGTGTGCTGTTGCAGACCTTAAAGGAACAATAGTTGTATCCTAAGTTCTCCAAGTGTGAGTTTTGGTTGAATGTTGTAACTTTCTTGGGTCATATTATTTTTACTGAAGGGATCATGGTGGATCCATAAAGGGTTTTTATGGTGAAGAGGTGGCCTAGACCTACAACTCTATCTGATATTCGGAACTTCTTGGGTTTAGCCGGGTATTACAGGCGATTTATGGAAAGTTTTTTGTATATAACTGCTCCTTTGACTATGTTAACTCAGAAAAAGGTCAAATTTTCTTGGTTAGATACTTTTGAAACGAGTTTTGAGAAGTTAAAGTATAAGTTAACTTTTACCGTAATTTTAACATTGACGGAAGGGAATGAGGGGTTCGTGGTTTACTATGAGGCATCTCGATTAGGGCTTGGTTGTGTGTTAATGCAGCATGGGAAGGTGATCGTCTATGCTTCCAAGAATTTGAATGTAAATTAGAGGAATTGTCCTACTCATGATTTGCTGCTATTGTCGGTTGCATTTGCTTTGAAAATATGGCGGCATTATTTGTATGGTATTTATGTGGATATCTTTTCTGACCATAAGAGTCTACAGTGTGTGTTCACTCTAAAAGAGCTTAATCCCAGGCTGAGGATATGGCTCAATCTTCTTTGGGATTATGATATGAGTCTTCATTGTTACCCAGGTAACCTAATGTGGTTGTTGATTCTCTTAGTAGGTTATCCATGATGAGTGTGGCTTATGTGGAGTAAGGAAAGAGGGAATTGGTGAAGGATATTCACTTCTTGGATAATCTTGGAGTAAGCCTCTTAGACTCCAAGGATGTCGGTATGATGGTGCAAGAAGTGATTCGATTGCCTCTTGGTGTGGATATTAAGGAGTAGCAATTGTTGGATCCTATCAAGATGAAAAATAAAAGTGATGTTGGTGGGGAAAAGGTAATGGTGTTTTACATTGGTGGTGATGGTGCTTTCTGATACAAAGAGAGATTATGTGTTCCTGATGTCGATGGTTTAGGACAAAAGGTTTTGGCTAAGGCGAATGAGTTACGATATGTTGTTCATCCCAGCTCAACTAAGACGTATTATGATCTCAAGGAGATCTATTAGTGGAGTGGCATAAAAAGGAATGTAGTTGATTTTATGACCAAGTGCATGGTGTGTCAATAGGTTAAGGTCGAGCACATAAGGCCACATTGGGGTGGGTCTCTACGATGCGATACTAAAGTATGACTGGGAGATATACATATTAACTATAGGTAGGAAACATGAAGTATTATGATAAAAATTATGGGGAATGAGGTTTGTTTCAAGAAATTGATTGCCCAAGTACTAGTAAAAAGTAATCAATATGGACTTCATTAGCAATTGTTCTCAGTCTTGGAGTCAATATGATTCGATTTGGGTCATCGTCGGCAGGATTACTAAGTCTGTGCACTTTTTGCCATTGCAGACTACCCTTTTGGCGAAGGATTATGAGAAGATGTATCTTCAGGAGATTGTGAAGCTGTAGGTGACTCTTTTAATTATTTCTAATCATGGCACGTAGTTTACATCTCACTTCTGGCGATCTTTTTAGAGAGGGTAGGGGACCAACGTAAGTATGAGTACTACTTCTCATCTGCAGATGGATGGGCATGCGGAGAGAACTATTCAGACATTGGAGGATATTCTTTGGGCCCGTGTGATTGATTATGGTGGCAATTGGGTTGAGAATATACCATTGGTGGAGTTTGTTTATAACAATAGATATCATTCTATTATTTGTATGGCCCTTTTTAAGGCATAATATGTTACAAGGTGTAGATCTTCTATTGGTTGATTTGAGATTTATGAGGTAGACATTTTTTTCACGACTTGGTTTACTAGGCTATGAAGAAGGTGAAGGTGATTCACGATAGGCTTAAGGCCTCCCATTCACGAAAGTCCTATTCGGATGTTAGGCCTAGAGACTTGGTATTTCTGATTGGGGATATGGTTTTTCTATAGGTATCTCCCATGAAATGATTAGGGAAGTTCGGCAAGAAGGGGAAGCTAAGTCCTCGATATATGGGTACTTATGATATTTTGCGGAAAGTTGGTAATGTTGCTTATGGATGGAGTTTCCTTCTACCTTTAGCTTGGTTTATCTGGTCCTTACTTGGTGATCATCTCGTCTTTCTCTTATAAAGAAGTACCAATTGAGATCTTCGATAGGCAGGTTCATCGGTTGCGGACCAAGGATATGGCATTGGTTAAGGTTGTTTGGGGGAACAATAAGGTGGAAGAAGCTACTTGGGAAGCAAAAGTAGACATAAAGTTCAAATATCTGCATTGGTTTTCTGCTCCTAGGATTTGTGCAGAAGGTATGTGTCTTCAACAAATCTTTCTTCAAGAATTAGTTAAAAGAAAGATTTATATCTTTGCCTCTTTATTTTTGAATATTGTTAAATATTGGGAATATATTTGATAAAATAATACAAATGACTATAGTGTGTGGTTACCCTTACCTTGTCTGTTATTCGGGAAGGAATGTTTCTAGTAGGGGAGACTAAAATATTCTAGTTTCTGGACCTTAGAAAATTTCCTAGAATTTTGATCTATAGACCCAATAAAACTTATGGGTACAAGCCGTATGTTGGGGTATGGATGTTATGGTCCGGTTGTATACTGACCAGTATTGGTAGGTGAGATAGATTTTGGTACTGGAATGGATACAACTTAGGGCATAGGTCGTATTAGTAGTTATGGATCATTTGGTTCCTGAACTTAATCTTAGACTTGGTTACTTAGGTTAGATCTGAGTATGAGTCTCTTACCATAAATCATAAGCTAGGGTAGGAATAGTACCACAGACTCGTGTGGTAGGCAGTGTCCAATCTTCTTGGTATTTTGTACTGCAAGGGATACGACTCATTGATACGGAGCATATGTTATGGTTACGACTTGGTTGGATGAGTCACATATTAGATAATGTTTGATCTTATGGTTGAGGCTAGGTTACATATATTCGATTTCAATACTATCAGAGGGTAAGACTCGTGTGAGATAGTAGATCCCTGCAATGGGATTTTGGTGCAACTTAAGAAGGGGTATTCTTGATAATTCCCCACTTATCATAATAGGTTTCCACAACCTCTAACCTACTTTTAGATTATTTATCCTATTTTTCTATTCATTAATACTTAAAAACTCTTCCTAAACACTCCATAATTCTATAAAGAGCTTTTGGGCAAAAGGAGCTAGGGTTTAAAATGAAGGATCAATTTCAGGCATGTCTTGGGTATTTCTTTCCATTATCATCTTGGTTTAATGGATGTTCTCTTCCCTCATTTTTATTTTTACTTAAAGACATGTTTCATAAGAATGTTTTCATGGTTTTACTATTTCATGATTTTCATTTCAAATATGACTTGGGGTTTTTGATATTAAATGGGTTGTTATGGTTTTCTATGGTTTTATTTATGCTTTTATATGCAGTAATGGTGGTATTGGATAATTGGATTGAATAAGAATGGTTTATTGGTTATTGGGATTGGTTATGATCAAATTATTCCCTTAATGTGTTTGGGAAAATGCTTATAAAGATATATTTATTGCATTGACTTATTTTAATGGAACTCTTCTATGTTTTAAACTTGGCAAAGAAATTATGCATAGTTTAAATTATTTGGAAATGCAAGAGGCTAATTGGTTATGCTTTTGGGCAACATGGAAGTCTCCCAAGTGGTTTAATATGGTAAATTGAAGGGCATTTGAATGTCCCATAACCTATAAATTGTTGGCTATGGATGATTATTATAAATTGGTTTGAATTGGGCAATAATGACAGAAGGTGTATCTAAGCCATAGAAGGTGGAGGTTTGGGGGGACTAAATTTGGAAACTCATATTTGTCGATATGAGGTTTGTATTGGTGATCGTGTGCATGATGTCACACTTTATTTTGGGGATGTACTACTCATCCAATAGGATACTTGCCTGGTCGTGCGGCTATAAGCATTTGATTCTTTCCAGTAAGGGGAGCTGAACCCATATAGCACGTCTATGGTTTAGAATAGCAAAGCTACACAACCCAGGTAAAGGCTTTTAAGGCGTGCTAAACCAGTTCCCTTTTTCCCTGCATGGTTATATATATATATATATTTGGTTCTGTGAATATGAATGGTTTTACTTGGTTGTATAAATGGCATTATTTTATCCTTACCCCTAAATCATGCTAGTGGTCACTCGCTAACCCTGTGTACTTACTGTTATATACCGCACTATTCAAGAATCGACTGTTCTTCTCATCCAACAAAGTGATTGACTCGGGATCAATATTTGGACTAAAGTGGTGAGCTTTCATACTTTCGAAAGGTATCATTAAATATTATAGATATTTGTAGACATTTTGATTTTATTTTTAATATTGGTTTTAGCTATGGTTGGGGGCATATCCCAACCAGTTTTAATTACTCCTTGGTTAGAGGATTTTTGGTACTTCTATGGGTTGGAATTGGCTGGATCGATAAAGGTGTCAACCTTGGCATTGGAATATGCTGGGAGGCTTCCATCATCGGACGTAATTTCTCATCATTTTGTCATAATTTCTCAGCTCAACGTACTTACCCAGGAGTATCCAGTGACACCTAAACTTTGACCTTTAGTTACTTCCTTCAATTTAGTTTCATATATTATCCTATTCCTTGGTTTTATTCCTTTATTGTGACTGGATATTTTAGCTTTTGGCAGATATTATGTGTTTTTCTAACTGCTAGATAGCATAGGTTATTTTGTACGTGATGGCTTTTTATCCTATTTTTACCTTGTTTGTTTGCTTGTCTGTTTGGGGTTTTGTTTTGACTTTTGTATAGTGGATTAGGGGTTGATGGTGGAGTAGGGTTATGTCTGAGGGGGCTAAGGCGGGGGTTAGTTTCAGAAGGGGGTGGAGAGGGAAGGTTAGGGGCAGGTGTGGCGTCTAGGCCAGACGGTAGTGTTGGTTTGTTGAGGGGTTGTAGAGGTAGGTGAGTGGCGAGAGAAGATAGGTTGAGGTTAGGGTCTTGGAATATAGGGACCGTCTAGGGTAATTTCATTGAGCTGGCGAAGATCCTTAAGAAGAGGAGAATTAATACTGCAAATGTTCAGGAGACTTTGTGGGTAGGATCTAAGGCTAGGGATGTGATTGGGTTCAAGGTATGGTAGTCATGGAGTGAGAGGCAGTGAAATGGAGTGGGCGTCTTAGTGGATGAGGATCTTAGAGGGCAGGTAGTGAAGTTTAGGAGGGTCAGTGATAGGCGAATGACCATTAAGATGGTCGTTGGGGAGTTTACTTTGCATGTGTGTAGTGTTTATGCACTGTAGGCGGGCTTGGATAAGTAGGTGAAAGCAATTTTTTGGGAGGCTTTGGATGAGGTGGTGAGAAGTGTGCCTAGCTTGAAGAAGATTGTCATAGCAGGGAACTTTAATGGGCAGATTGGGGTTTTACCGGGAGGCTATAACGATTTTTATAGAGGCTTTGGTTTTACTGATAGGAATTGGGAAGGAGCTGTGCTATTTGAGTTTGCGAGGGATTTTAGGCTGGTGGCTGTGAACTCAAGTTTTTCGAAGAAAGAGGATCACTTGATTACCTTCCGTAGCATGATAGCCAAGACTCAGAGTGACTTTTTATTGCTTAGAAAGGGGGATAGGGCCTTTTGTAAGGACTGTAAGGTCATCTCGAGTGAGCATCTGTCGACCCAGCACAGACTTCTGGTGATGGACTTGATAATCAAGAAGAGCAAGAAGAGAAAGGTAGGGAAGGGATGACCTAGGATTAAATTGGAAGGTTTAACGCCAGTTAGTGAGCTGGAGATAAGAGAGAAGATGATGAGAAGGGGGATATGGGATTGCAGGGGGGACATGGATGTTATGTGGTATAGGGCTGCCAGTTGCATCACGAAAACTTCAAGAGAAGTGTTGGGGGTTTCAAGGGGTCGGTCAGGATGGCATAAGAAGGACTGGTGGTGAAATAAAGAAGTTAAAAAGAAAGTGGAGAGTATGTTAAGTTTATTGAGAGTAAGGATGAGGAGGAGAAACGGGTGAATAGGGAGGTGTACAAAATAGCAAGGAAAGAGGCCAAGTTAGCAGTTACGGTAGCTAAAAGAACAATGTTTGAGAGCATATATATAGGGTTAGAAGAGAAAACCGAGGAAAAGAGATTGTATAGGCTGGCTAAAGCTAGGGAGCGAAAGCGTAGTGACCTCGATCTAATGAAGTGAATTAAAGGGGAGAATGGGAGAGTTTTTGTGGACGATGTCCATAGTAAGAAGAGATGGTAGGAGTATTTTCATAGTTTATTGAATAAGGAGGGGGACAGAAGAATTGAGCTTGGGGAGCTGGAGCACTCGGAGGATAATTGAGATTTTGATTACTATAGACACTTTTGGGTTGAGGAGGTTAGAAAGGCTATTTATAGGATACGGAGGGGTAGGGTGACAGGGCCTGACGAAATTCTGGTAGATTTTTGGTAGTATACTAGTGGAGCTGGTTTGAGCTAGTTGACTAATTTATTTAACGGTATTTTCAAGTCTATAAAAATGCATGAGGCTTGAGATGGAGTACGATGATTCTGTTATATTAAAACAAAGGTGACATTCAGAGTTGCAAGAACTATAGGGTATTAAGCTGTTGAGTCACACTATAAAGATTTGGGAGAGGGTGGTTGAGCAGAGATTAAGGAGGGTCGTGTCCATTTTAGATAATCATTTTGGATTTATGCCTGGTCGCTTGATGATAGAGGTAATCCACCTGGTGAGAAGATTGATAGAGAATTATAGGGAAAAGAAAAAGGATTTACACATAGTGTTCATCGACCTGGAGAAGGCTTATGACAAATTCTTGAGGGAGGTTCTTTTGCAATACTTAGAGGTAAGAGGGGTCCCGATGGCATTCATCAGAGTGATTAAGAACATGTACGAGGAAGGGAAGAATCAGGTGAGAATGGCGAGAGGACACTTTGATCATTTCCCAATAGAGACAGGGTTGCACCAGGGATCGACTGTCAGCCTGTCTTTGTTTGTGCTGGTGATGGACGTGTTTACACGGAGTATTCAAGACGAGTTTCCTTGGTGTATGTTATTTATAGATGATGTAGCGGTAATTGACGAGATGTGGAGGGGGAAGGGGTGAATAAAAAATGAGAGGTTTAGAGACAAACCCTCGAATCTAAGGGGTTTAGGTTGAGTAGGCCAAGATGGAGTATTTGAAATACAAGATTAGTGGCTCGAAGCAGGAGGATAGAGTGGTGGTGAGGTTGGATTTCCAGGATGTTTGTAAGATGGATAGTTGTAAGTATCTTGGGTCTATGATCTAGGGGAATGGTGAGATTGATGGGGATGTCTCTAAATGCATTGGAGTAGGTTTGATGAAGTGGAGGCTCGCTTCGGGAGTGCTGTGTTATAAGATGGTGCCGTTAAAGCTTAAAGGCAAGTTCTACAGAGTGGCAGTTCATCCAGCCATGCGGAATGGTGCGGAGTGTTGGCCAGTAAGGAACTCCCACATTCAAAAATTGAAGGTAGAGGAAATGAGAATGTTGCATTGGATGTGTTGACTTTCTAGAGAAAATGGACTTAAGAATGAGATTATGCGGGAGAAGGTGAGAGTGGCTTTGGTGGAGGACAAGATACAGGAAGGAAGGCTGAGATGGTTTGGCTATTTGATAAGGAGGGGCACGGATGCCCTATTTCATAGGTATGAGATGCTAGATTTGGATGGTTTTAGGAGGAGTAGAGGTAGGCCAAAAAAATACTGGAGAGAAGTGATTAGGCAAGACATGGGGCTGTTACAGCTTTCTGAGGACATGATTCTAAATAGAAAGGTGTGGAGGTCACGGATTAGGGTAGAAGGTTACTGCGAGTGTGGGGTATAGCTAGTAGTTAGGGAGCTCTGGTGTAGGCGGCGTGGTAAGCTTACATCTGTGCTCACTGGTAGGAGCCGTTAGTGTATGCTACTATGAGGGGGTGGCCTTTTATGATTTCTTATTTACTGTTTTTTACTTTTGTATTGCTCTAATTTTCAAGGCTCTCTTAGCTCTATTTGTATTATTTCTCATTTCTTATCTTGGATATGCCATCCATTCTTCTTCCGATATTAGTATAACCGTGTTAGCTATTCTTGATCTTGAGTTGGGGATCTATCAGAAACATGCTCTCTACTTTTTTGGGAGTAGCGGTATGAATTATGTACATTTATCCTCCCAAGACCCCTCTTGGTGGGAATTTACTGGGTTTGTTGTTGTTTTTGTTGTTGTAATAATTATATTAGGTTTTTTGGAACGTCTTTGGTTATGACCTGATTTATAGCCTTATTTTTTTGTGGTTTGGTATGGTTGGATTGTGGTTATGGGATGGTTGGAATCGGTTGGGTCGATCACGGTGGTTATCTATTCCTTGAATCTTTGAGTGGTCATTTACACTACTTTGTTACAATCTTGGAATTCAGCCAACTTAGGGCAGATGGATGGAGGTTAGGTTGGGTATGTGGGGGGTGGGTCTCCAGTTGCGGTCGGACTTAGGATGCCCATTATGACAAGGCCCCAAGTACGGTCGTGTCAATATTGTTCATATAGCTTGTGTAATTTTTTTCTCAATAGCTGCAACTTTTTCTTTTGTCGAAGAAACATCCACCTTTGAGAAAGAAAATCATAAAAGTTGCGTCTTGAAGCGAGGATCAAGAATAGCTCCAAATGAGAGTACTGGACTAAATCTATTCCATTATTTCTGAAACTTTTAAAACATTCTTGCAGCGATTTTCTTAATAACATCATCTGAACTACTTGAATTCTCCTTCAGCAAGCATTAAAT
This sequence comes from Capsicum annuum, assembly GCF_002878395.1. Classification (NCBI taxonomy): domain Eukaryota; kingdom Viridiplantae; phylum Streptophyta; class Magnoliopsida; order Solanales; family Solanaceae; genus Capsicum; species Capsicum annuum. Next base: position 67,671,992 of record NC_061113.1, on the reverse strand, counting down.
TTTCCAAAGTTGCATAAAGTACAAGTTGGAAGTTGGATAACATGATAGTTATTTCACAATATGGTTCCAAGAATTCCAATATTTTTTTCTACCCTTCTTCAATGATTAAATTTAAAACAATGAGAGTAACTTAGGCCAATCAATTATAGAATAGAAAAAGCTTTTTCATACTGTAGTGCAATCTCAAGCATCAAGTACATTGAGTTCCATCTAGTTTCCAAGTCCAAACACAAACCCAAATTTGTACTAATCCCTACTTGCTTTACACGTTGTTTAATTTTTATAATTCCACCATCAGATACTTTAACATACTTCACACTTTTTGTAATTCTAAACAAGACATCAATAGTTTCTTTTAAACCTTCTTGGACAATCAAATTAAGAATATGATGAGAACAACACACATGAAAAAACTCACCCTCACATAATAAACTCTTTTGCAAACCAAGATTTCCTTTTAAAATAGATTATACGCTACCATTATTAGAGGAATTAGCCAAAGTGATAGAGAACACCTTCTTATCAATGCCCCACTACTTCAAACAATCATATATATTTGCATCCAATTCAACTCTAGTATGAGGAGGAACCATTTAACAAAAAACCTTATATTTTTGTAGCTAACTTTCAATTATCATCAACATATTTAGTAGTCAAATAAAGATAACCCTTAAAAACACCTACTGTCCAGCAATCATAAGTCTAGCAAACTCGATTAGGAATCTTTGAAAAGGCTAGTGTTAAATTTTCTTTCTCTTTTGAATGTACACTTTGAACATCCACAACACAGTTTTTACTTGTGTCAACATCAGATCAAAAATTTAAAAATATCATAAAACACTAAAAATCCAAACAATTGGTGATTAACAAGGAAAGAGGGAGGATAATTTTTTCATTTTCTTACCTGTATCCACTTGGAGAGATTTGGAAAAACTCAAATTTTCACCCAAAAGATCTGTATGTTGTAGGTCGTAAGTGGAAGCTATGTACATTCTTATTCTAAAAAATATCAAGGAATAAAATAGTGTAAACACTAGTCCCTAAGTCTCTATGTACGTTCTTACTTCTTAATCCCAAGACTTGGAAAATTAAGTTGTGTTGGCCTTGGGGCTTGGGCCTTGACCATTTGGATACTTGGGCTATCATTAATTCATTACTAGTGACTTGACAATACAAAAACTCTAATAAAAAAGAACAATTTAAAATATTTAAGAATTATATTTAAAGTCTTAGCCCATGTGCTAGCCTCTGAGGCCGAGGAGTTAAGCCTTTGAGGCCGGCAGGCCAAGTGGGTCTAGGCTTATAAGCCTGATTTCTAAAAGGGCTAAAAATCTATAACCCAACACCATTTAATTAAAGGGTTGGGTTGGGTTGGCCTCACGGACCAAGCCCATATTGACAGCTCTAAGCAAAATCTTTCCACATCATGCCACATTACAATAATTTCCACTTGCAGACTTAAAACCAATACCCATAGAATCAATACCGTCCTCTATAACTAATATCATAAGCACCGACGTCTTCTATTCACTAATATGATAATTAATATCACAGTGATATCTGAAATCGAATCGGTAATTATATAATCAATATCAAAATAATCTTCTAGACTTGAATCAGGTATATATGCCATCAAGGTCACTATAAATATCCAGACTCGAACCATTAAGTATATCATCATATCATCCTCAATATTTGTACATGAACTGATAGGTATATCATTAATATTATAATCAATATCCGAACTCAAATTAGTAATCATATGTACATTATTATAAACAATATTTGAACTCTAACCGGTAATCATATATATATATATTATGTCATAATTAATATTACATTAATAATAAAGATTATAACCACCTGGACCTTTTGTATTTATCATAAACTCCCAATACCCAACCATTATGATTAATGCGTACTAATTATCCTAAATATCACCACAACAAGCATTTTAAGACACATAACGAGAATATAAAAGTCTACCTATACTAGTTTATGTCATTTCCTAAGGTAGGTCAAAGACAACTTTTACATCCCACATCTGTTATTTGACTTCACCTTGGACTGAGCTAATGTACCAAATTCTACTTTTTGATGTCAAAATAGCCTTAGTTAGATCTAATATAGAATTTCTACTAATGATCTAAGAAACTAAGCTAAGGCACTGAAATTATGGTTTCCTAATGACCTATAAAGTCAAACTAACCCAAGTATTGGTAATTTTATCACTTATCCCTAAAACTCATCCCAAATCTAACATAATATCATAAAGATACTATGACATAGCTTAATATATGAAGGGGGAATGTCTAGCCTACCTAGACGGCAAAGAAAGCTTAAAGAATCAACTAAATCACTGACTTTCCCTTCTGAGAAAGTTCCATTAGAGGCTAAGCTATCAAACTCATAATATATTCATTAGCATGAGAATAATGATAATTGTATTGTTCCATTGTGCATTGCGTAATGATTGTCACCCAAGCTCACAAATCACCCATAAACTCTTATCCTAACCATCTAAAAAATTAGGGTTTATGTGTCATCAGAATGGATGGAAAAATGGGAAAAGAGCTGGAAAGGGTCATTTTATACCCATCCTAGGTACCTGGGTATTGCTATCATGACCTAAGGTTTTTTATTACCATATCTGGTAGCTACCCAAGTGAGTCGCTATTGCGACATGGGCACTTCGATCACAATAATTAGTTAGCCTTTCAATAGACTCATGATCGTACCCTTTGGCTCATTAATAACAATCACACTAGAACAACTGAGAGACTTGGAACAATCCCTCAAGATTTAACAGGAATCCCATATATGAAAATAGACTATGTTGCCCTATAAAATTTGACTTACAGACTTAATGGTGCAATCAAAATTTTGATCCAAGGTCGTTTCTACTAAATGTGGGTCCCACACCCACTTTCTATTTTCTTAAATTTTTGAACAATAGGTCAAAAAGATTTTGGGTGCCTTATGACCCAAAACAAGAGTCCTCCTAGGCAAAAATTGGAATTCAAGAACTATTGGTATAGTCAAACTTGGCATACAAGGTCGTTCGATTAAAGTTTTTTCCTGGTTGACATTTGGAAATAATAAGGACTTCCAAATTGAGAATTGACTTTAAAACCCAAACGAACTACCTGGTAACTGAACTATCAATTCCAATTAGTCATAAATGACATGGTGCAGCTATGGGAAAGCTCTAACTGTGAAAATAAACAAAAAAATATAAAAAATGACCAGAAGTGTCATTAAATATCCACTACTAAAAAAATTTTATCTATGAAAGTGAAGAATTAGGATGTGCCTGATGTATCAAAAAGGTAAGGATATTAGTTTGGTATCTCATTCTCAATCTCCCAAGTAGCCTTCTCTACTACGCGGTTGATGTTGGGTGTATTTATGCACTTTAATATCATTATCATGACTTATTTAGCCTTGATTTGAGGGTAATTCATGTGATTAATGAGTGAATGATGATTGAATTAAGCATGTAAGTGTTCAGGGGTATGATTACAAAGTCTAAAGGTTTTTTAAAATAATTTTGAATTTAAATTGTTCATTTAGAGTTTAGTCGAGAAAACTAGAGCTACTACCTCAAGCTAGGTGTTGTTCTAGTCTACCATAATGGATTCTAATCTATTTCCTTACATGATTATTGTGTAATTATGTGTGGAACAAATTTTTTTTATTTTCAAAGTGCAAGTAGAACAATCCAAGAGTTGAAGCTAAGAGTAAGATTAAAACGAGTAAAACTAGTTCTTAGCTTGAGATTCTAGTGCGTTGTCGTTGATGTTTTGTTGTTTTGGTATCTAATCCATGGTGTTTGATGTTATAAGATTACTGGAGAGTTGATTTCAATGACTTACGAAGGATATACAATCTGAACATGAAGTGGAAATAAAATCACGAGGCATGGAACGAAGGAAAAAAACATGAGATGAGTTAGAAGCAAAAGTGCAATTCCAATGAGGGCATGTAGCTAAGCCCACGCTGACTCCTTTAGAGCAGTGTAGTGGAGCCCATGCAGCCCCCTATATCCCCGTACTCCAAAGCCCGTGACACCCTCCATTCCTGCATGGCCTAGGCTTCCTTTTACTATATATACACGCATTAGAACACTTTGTATGGAAATTTTTGGATGTCCTTGGATACAATTGGAGGATATTACACACGTAATTTAGGGTTCATAATATTTAGTTTAGTTTTTTTTTGGGTTTGATCAAGAATTCAAGTCTTCGGATTATAGTTTATTCTACAAAAGACTAAATGCCCCTTTTTTGGGGTTAAGGCCAAGATCATGACTACTTTCATTCAGAATTAAGTTTTAAAATTGCTTATCATTATGGTTGTTTCTTTATCCTTGTTTAAACTATTTTATGGATTATCTACCCTTACAATATATTCATTGATGACCTTGTGATCTTGGGATAGGGAATGGGAAGATAGAATATGGGGATAAGCAAGGTATGGTTCATAGTCTTTTATAAAATAATGATTTCAAATTAGCTTCTAGGATAGGGATGGACCTTAAAGCCTTACTTGATTCAAATGTAGGATGATAGCTTTAAGCACTTAATTATATTATTACATCCCCGCTCCACGATGTAGTTGTTATGTCCAAGTTAGGTAAATGGTTAAAGATCGGGAGACCAGATCATGCGATTAATCTTAACAATCAATAACCAAGATAAGAAGTCTAACAAATGAAATTCGATAACGTAGTATGATTGTTCATAGGCCTTAACCCTGGATCTGTATCCATTGATTGTCCAAATTTATTACTTTTCTGTATTTGTTTAGATTACTTTTAATTTACAATTCTAAAACTTCATTAGTTATTTTTTCAATCGTTAAACTAGAATTAGATAGTTGGAAAACATAAGTCCCTGTGGGATCAATATTCTATTTTCTTGAAGGCTACTATAATACTTGGTAGACTACGTACAGTTGCGTGAGCCCTTAGGCGTTGTCAATTTTTTGGCGCCATTGCTGGGGACTTGTACAGAGGAAAATATTTTTTTTCTATATTGAGTTGTAAGTGGTTTGTTTTAGTTTTTTTAATTTTCTTTGTTTATATATTTATCACACTTCTTAAGATATTAGTTTAGTATAGATGATTTTTGAGGGATGACGATTTTTGTCATTTTTGTGGGGGACCCCACCAATAGGATTTTTGTCTAAACTTTGATCCAAGCATTTGTAGGGGACATGCTTGTTGCCGACCTGTGCAGCAGACCACAAGTTGGTGTATGGTTTGTTGAAATATTTATCATTCTACAGACATGTGTAGTTTTAATCCTTATTTAGTCATGTTTGTGGTCAATGCTTAGAAGGCAATTAAAGAGATTCCACCATCACTATCTCTATAGAGGATGATAAATGAAATCGTGGATTCTAGACAATCTGTGGAACAAACACAAGAATTTCAATCACTCTACTGCCATCTTTCTTTTGAGACTATAATTAAAAAGGTTAATATGAGTTAGGGTATTATGGATAGGGTAGATTTTGAAGTGGGATTGGTTGGGGCTTATTCAAACAACTTTTATACATTATGTTTAAATGATGTCTTGTATATGGAATCATCTGAAATAGTGGGAGAGTGTGAAGATAAGAAACATGAATCTAATATTCTTAATTTTGTGTGAGAAAAGCAACATAATGACATATCTCTCTTTATGGCTGAGTGGTTTACCATGAACCATTCGTTACTCGATTCTTTAATCTTTTTACCACCCCATACGAGTGAAGAAAAAAGATGGATGCAATGTTTGGGGTAAAATTTATATCCTCAAGCTGGAGGAAAAAATTGATATAGGTCGTGCTGCAACACTAAATTAGGTGCTTCTTGGAAGGCAACCATAGTTAAGTAGGTATGTGTTATTTTTAGTATTTTATTTTTTTTATTTCACATAGTTTTTATTTTGTTGAATCACAGGTTGATAGGAAGTTTGAATACCAAAAAACCTGAGCTAAGGAGCATAGCAAATACTAAGTGTGGGGTCCCCTGAATTCCTTAATGAAAAAAATTCTACTAGTTAGGCGTAGAGGCCTTAGATAGTATTCTATCTATAACTTTTAAAGATCACATTGGGGACAAAGTATATTTTTAAGTGTGAGGAGGAAAATTTTCATTTTTAGGGTAAATTTAATTTTTCTTAGAAATAAATGAGATTCTTGTTAGTGCTAGTTTTGACTGCATGGTGCAAGTGTTTTTGTTGGTAAAAGCATGTTGAGTGTGTGAATGAATACTTTTTATACTCCTAAGCTCATGTGGTGACTCTTATACTTGTGGATTAAAATTTGAATCCATGTTATTGTTGGTTGAGAGCCTATGATGATCCTATGAGAGTCAAGCATATGCCATTTGTGTGTAAGATTTTTGTATTCCTTTTTGCATTTGATGCTAGAACTTTTCAGGTGTGTGTGCAAAATAAAATAAATAATGTGGGTTTGGGAGACGATTTAGGCATTTCTTGGATAGCCTTGTTTTATACCTTCTTTTTACCTACCTTTGTGCATTATCTTAGTCAGATCTGATGCCCTTAGCTTTTTCTTTGGCAGCATCATATGTATCCTAATGCCTTATTTGATAAACATTAAATTTGATCTAAAATCTCCTAAATCTTGTAGTGTAAAATTATTGTAGTGGGGAGCTTGGAAAAAAATAAGAGGAGAAATATGAAATTAAAGCCCCTAAGTGTTAGTTTTTAGTGTGTGAAAAATTTTGTGGTTGGGAGTTAGAGAAATCTGTTCTTGAAAAGCTCCCATTTTTAGCCTAGTTGTGTTACAAGGAAACTTTTTTGGCCTTGGTCCTTCTTGGTCTTTGTGCACCTCAACTAAGCAAAACACTTAAGGGTGACTATCATAGGGGTGTGTAACATAAAATGGGTGTGAGAAAGGGAAAAATTTAAAGATATGTCATTGGCATACTCCCACTATAGTTCTATAAATGAGCCAAATAAGATAAGATAAAAAAATTATTGGGTAGATGAAAGTGGGGTAATTTGGTTGTCATATATTGGTTTTAACTATATAATGTAGTGAATTGCAGCGCTTAGGGATGTTAATCACTATTATTGGCCGAAATAGTTCCTACACGTCCCTATGCCTGAATTATAACCCGAAAAGGCCTATTTGATCCTTAGCTTTATCATTCTGATATTAGTGGAGTACTACACTAAGGGCAAGCCCATAGTTCATTATGTTTAACTTGTAAATTCCTTGTAAGAGTGGGCGTAACTTTATTCTTTTACCCATCTTATTTTATTGTATTGTTCTGAGTAATTATGGGTCACTCTCTTGTTGTGGAGGGTACATGATTGATAACTACGATTTATTTGTATGATGTCTTCTATTGATCAATATGTGTGAGTTAGCCACTTTTTGAGTCAATTTTTGAGGCTACGATGTTTGTAAGTAGTGTTCTTGAACTTTTAATTGTGTAAATAACATGTTGAGGGTCGAAACTTGCATTTTGTGTAGTCATGGTAGTACTTAATTGAGTGTCTTGCATATTTTAAAACTCTAGAGTCTCCTGATCTTAATATTCTAAGAGTCAAGAGTTTTTCGAGGATGAAAAAGGCTTTGAGTGTGGGTTGGTGATGTTGCGTGTATTTTTGTACTTTAGTATCGTTTTCCTAGCTTTTTTATTCTTAATTATAGGGAAATACATGTTCTTAATGAGTGAATGATTATATAAATAAATAAGCATGCAAGTGTCCAAGGATGTGATTACAATATGTAAAGGTGTTTTCAAACAAGTTTGAATTGAAATCGAACATTTAGAGTTTACACGAAAAAACTAGAGTAACTAGCTTGAGATTGGTGTCGTTCTAGTCTGTCGTAATGGATTCTAAAGTGTCAAATGAGTTCCTTACGTGATTATTGTGTATTTATGTGAGGAACGACTTGTTTATGATTCTCAAAGTGTAAGTAGAACAAGACAAGAGTCGAAGCTAAGAGTAAGATTAAAACGAGTGAAACTAGTTCTTAGCATAAGATTCTAATGCGTTGTCGTTGCTGTTTTGTTGTTTCGATCTTTTATCCCTAGTGTTTGATGTTATAGGATGATTTTTGAGTTGCTTTTTATAACTGACGTAGGATATACAAGCTGAACATGACATGGACATAACACAAAGAGACTTGGAACGGAAGGAGAAAAGCATTAGACGCGTTAGAAGTAAAAGTCCAATACCAGGAAGGGCATATAGATAAGCCCACACAACCTCTTTTAGAGCAGTGTAGTGTCCCCTTTAGAGAAGTTCAATGGAGCCCACACATCCTCCTTTAGAGTGGTTTAGTTGAGCCTGCTTATCCCCCTTTACAACGGTGCAGTGGAGCCCGCGCAACCCCTTATATCCCCGTGCTCCAAAGCCCGCGATGCCCTCTATTCCTGCCTAGCCTAGGCTTCCTTCTACTATATATGCACACTTTAGAACACATTGTTTGGAACTTTTGGATGACCTTGGATATAATTGGCGGCTACTACATACGTAATTTAGCGTTCTGAACATTTAGTTTAGCATTTTTTTTTATTTTAATCATAAATTCAAGTTTTTGGATAACGGTTAATTCTATTAGCGGCTTAATGCCCCTTTTCTGGGGTTAAGGCCAAGATAATGACTACTTTCATTTTGAATTAAGTTTATTGAATTTCTTATCATTATGGTTGTTAGTTTATCCTTTTTTTTAAACTATTTTAAGGATTAGCTACCCTTAGAATATATTCATTGTCGACTCTGTGATCTCGAGAGGGGGAATAGGAAGATAGAACATGGGGATAAGCAAGGTACAATTCATAGGTTTTTATAAAATAAGGATTTCGAATTAGCATCTAGGATAGGGGTGTGCCTAGAAGCCTTAATTAAAACATAGGATGATAGCTTTAAGCACTTAACTGGATTATTACATCCCCGCTCAACGATGTAGTTATAATATCAAAGTTAGGTAAAGGGTTAGAGGTTTGGTGACCATGATTATGCTATTAACCCTAAGAATCAATAACATAGTATGATTATTCGTAGGCCTTAAACCTTGATCTCTATCCATTGATTATCCAAAGTCATCACTTTTCTACATTAGTTTAGTTTACTTTTAATTTACAATTCTAAAACTTTATTGGTTATTTTTCTCAATCGTTCGACTAGAATTTGATAGTTGGTTAACAAAAGTCCCTGTGGGATTGATATTCGTTTTTCTTTAAGGCCAATATATTACTTGGTAGACTATGTTTACTTGCTTGTGCTCTTTGGCGGTGTCAGCTGTGCCTCTACTGAACCTTAAATACCGGAATCTCCCCAGTGCGCGATTGCTTGACATCACTAATCAAAATAAGCACAACCTCCTCCACAAAAATCAACTGCTCATCTAGCAAGACATAATCCTACCTAAGACTACAAGAAGGATCATGAATTTATCTCCACAAGATGGAGACTAGGAAAACCAAATGAACAATAGAATAATTTAGAGGTAAGACTAACTAATAAGACACCTCGCCAACTATGCAGAGAATCTCAAAGGGTCCAATATATCTGGGCCTGAGTTTTCCTTTCCTCCTAAATCTCATCATACCTTCTTAGGCGACCTATGAAGGAATACCCAACAACTAACTCCAAATATCTTGGAATAAATCCTACAGTCGGCATAAGCCTTTTGTTTACACTGAGATGCTATCAACCTATCTAGAATCACCCTGACCCTATCCAATGACTCATGAATCAAATCAGTACCACGGGGCCTAGTATCAAAAGTCTCGAACCATTTCATTGGGGATGAGATCGCCTACCATACAAAGCCTCAAAAGGTGCCATCTTAATGCTCGAATGATAACAATTATTATATGAAAATTCTATTGTCATGACCCAAACTAGGGACTGGCCGTGATGGGTAGCTAAAGTCGACCGAAGATCAGAGACCACTCCTTACATTAACCAAATAGAACGCAATATCCAACGTCGAATGAATTCTAAAAAGATAATAAGATAGCTCAAGATGAGCTGGTGAAATTTAAAACATGTCTATCATAGATAACCAGGAACTGACCAAACACAACAAACCAACATCACTACCCAAGTCCACACTAATCTTGGTCGGGATATGTCCTCGACCCTGAAAATGACAATATTAAAGTTAATGTTAATGTAAACTCTGAATTCTAGTCTATGAAAGGAAATGATGAAATGTCTAAGTCTTTCAGAGAATGGAAGCTCACCACTTCACCACAACAAATCGACAAACCAAGCTGATCCACCTAACACTGTGCGGGAAAAGCAGAAGTATCCCCTATGCCAGCTTCACATGGGGACATTGTGTTTGGAGACGATTAGTGTGTAGAGAAGTAGCATGCAACTCAGGGATAAAGTATAAAATAATGACATGCGTAACAATTTGAACCAATCCAAAATCCAATGCACATAATTATATGTAACTACATATATACAAGATATCATTTCTGGGGTAGGGAACAAGGCTTATCATAAACCTTTAAAATCTTAGCCTTTATTGTGTTGCTCAATTGTTATAATATAAAAAGGCATCCACGGCTTATATGGTCCATCTATTCCCAAGAAGGAAGGGCTCGGTGCGTGTAGTAGAAAAAACTAGAGGATATATGTTTGCACAATGAAGGACTGAAAACATACCAAGATGACTGAAGAACCCAAATTATGTAATTTAATATGGGGTACCCGAACCTCCAAATCCTGTTATAATAATAAGGGGGACTCGAACCACCCGATCATGTAGACCCTCGCATTGGAAATAGAGGATTTTGGTGTTGGTCCCTCGAGACCTTCACTTTTATGACACAGCTACTCAACCCTCATTAAAGCCTAGTTAAAACATTTAAAACAGCTTTCCATTCATTGAACCATGATGCACATTTAGGCATACACTATTGTTATCATCATACCAACTACACTTCCAAGGTAACATCAACATGCCAAAAAAATTTTCATCACTTAAGGAAATTCACAAACTTCTTGATTCAATTATACAATAGATTGGGGTATTATGCAACCCCATAAGTTCAATTCAAAATCATTAGGCTTCAGTAACTCTTCATATTAAGAAAAAGGTGAAAAGTAGCTCAATGTGCATGCTTTCCATATTCAAAACAAACTTCACCATAGGGGTTGAAGTCATTACCAATTCAACTATCATTGTTTGGAAAATTTGGGGAGTAAAAAGTCCCCTAGTTTATTCACCATACCATGCATCAAATTGGTTTCAACAAAACTTTTGAAACATAACAAAATCATTTTAAAATATAAAACATCACATAAACAATAGTTATTCAAAACTCTCAACCCATGTTCAAAGCCAATATAAAAATTGTATGAAAATACTTTAAAACACAAGCTTTTAGAAAAGTATTAATTTAGGAAAAGTAACATGCCTAAAATACCCAAGATTATGGAGAGAATTCAACCCTTGAAGCTCTACTTGATCCACTTTTTGGAAACCTTATGTATGGATGCTTAAGAAGCTTGAGAGAGAAGAAAAACTGTTTGGAGTGTGTTTTCATTGAAAATAGGGCCCAAGTAGGTTTAAAGATATTGGGTTATTATTGGGATAAAAGGGAAATGTCTAAAATACACCCATTTAGAAAGAAGGAAGAATAAACAATCAGTCATTATGGGACACATAACAACTTGTCAAGACTCGTCATGACCCATTAAGACTCTTCTCCATGAGTCGCTGTCAAGACAATGTCACCAGGCACACACTCTATTGACCTTACGACTTATATACCATGGCTCGTAATAGGACTCTATGACTCATAGGGCCCAGTCATAGTCAGCACAGAAACTATTTGGGTATACACTGGATATTCATCGATTTGCACACAATAACCCATAATGAGTCCTTATGGCTCGTAGTGAGACACTCATACTTAGAGCATAAGACTTAGTGACACACATCATTTAGGCTATGATTCAGTCAAAGGACCCATTAAGACTCCCAATGTATCATAGGCTACGTCATAGTCAGGACAGTAAGGATAAAATTTAACAAATTTTCAAGGACCAAAAATCTGGGGTCTTATATCTGCCAAGGCTATGTATTGCTCTCACTTGCCTCAAAAATCCATAATACAAGCTTGGAGCATATCCTCAAGGGCCTGAATAGTCCACTCTGACTGTTCATTAGTATTTTGATGAAAGGATTTAGAAAGATCACCTTGAGTACCCAATTCATCCTAAAACATCTCCGAAATCTTTAAGTAAACATAAAACCCCAATGGAAAATGATACAAATAGTCATACCATGAAAATGGACTATATCCTGAGCAAAAATACAAGCTAACCTCTTGACACTAACGAACACCTGAATAGGAATGAAATATACTGACTTGGTCAACTGATCTACGATGACCTAAGTACCATCAGAACTGTAGAGTATTCAATGCAGACTAATGAAATCCATAATAATCCACTTCTATTTCCACTCGAGAATGGGAAACCTCTGAATCAAACCACCTAGTTATTGATGCTTGGCCTTTACCTATTGACAACATAGGTAACGAGCTATAAAGTATGTGATATCTCTCTTAATGCAACTCCACTAATAATTTTGTCTCGAATCATTGTCTATCTTAGTTGTCCTAAATAAATAGAATATCTAGAGTTATGAGCCTTATGCAAAATCAACTAAGTCAAATCATCAATCTTTGGAATACAAATGCAAATATCAAATCTGAAAATACCCTTAGAATATATGTTATCCGTCTTGGACTCAAAACTCAACACCAGATCACATATGATGAAAACTCTATTATCCTCAAACTGGTGATCTAGAATCTTCTCAAATAGATAAAACCCTGCCTCAATACTTGTAAGAATCCTTCAAGGGTCTGAAATATCAAGGAAAACCATCAAGTTATTCAGGACTGAATATCTCATCCTAATGACCTCTGAGAAACATAAATACATGCAAAAATACCTATACTCAATGCCATCTGAATCAAGACATCTTCTACTATATTTGCCTAGCTTGGATAATATAAGATAGAGATATCATAGTACTTAAGCAGTGCCACCCATCTATGCTTCCTAGAATTAAGCTCTATCTGGGTCATAAAATGCTGAAGACTATGGTGATCGTAAAAATATCACAATGCATGCCATAAATATAATGAATCCAAGTATTAAGCACAAAAACTACTGCTGCTAATTCTAAATCATGAGTAGGGTAGTTGCACTCATGCACCTTAATCTACCTAAAAATATAAGTGATAACACGACCCTGCTTCATCAAGACAAACCTAAACCAACACCAAAAGCATCACAATACATGGTGAATCCCACACCCACAATAGGAAGAGTCAAAATAGGTGTTGAAGTAAATAACTGCTTGAGCTTACCAAAGCCTGACTGACTATTCTTGAGCTTACCAATGCTGAAGTAAGGAACGTTTTTTGAGTTACTCGAGTCAGAGGCACTGAAACATTAGAAAAACCCTAGATGAATCGCCTATATTAACAAGCCAAGCCAATAAAGATACAAAGCTCAGCCAGAGATGTAGACCTAGCCCAATCATTAATGGCCTTAATCATCGTCGGGTCTACTATAATCATTCCTTAGCTACCCCATGCCTAAGGAATGTAACCGATTCAAGTAAAAACTAAATAATAGAGAATTTTGCAAAAAAACATTTGATCTCTCAAACATTAGAGCACAATCCTTAAATATTGGGCATGCTTCTCTCCATTTCTATAATAAAATAGGATGTCATCGATGAGCAAAATAATAATGGATTCTAAATAAAGTCTGAACACTCAATTCATCAAAACCATGAACACGGTTGAGATGTTGATCAACCCAAAAGACATCACTAGAAACTCAAAATTACCATAACGAGTCCTAAAATATATCTTTGAGATGTCCTTAGCCCATATCCTTAACTGATGGTAAAAAGACAAATCAATCTTAGAAAACACCACTACACCCTAAAGCTGGTCAATTAAATAATAAAGGTGAGGCATAGTATAACGGTTCTTAACCATGACCTTATTAAGCTTCCTACACACAAGAAATATACACATGGAGCCATCCTTCTTCTTTACAAACTTCACAGGAGCTCCCTAAGGAGACAAGCTAGGTCTAATGAAACCTTTACCAAGAAGATCATAAATTTAAGAATTAAGCTTCTTAAGGTAGGTATGATCTATTTAGTAAGATGCTATAGAAATAGGTCGAGTGTCAGGCTCAGTATCAATAGCAAACTAAATCTCACAGGTGGGAGGTATACTAGGAAGATCTCTAGGGAAAACATCAAAAAACTCATGGACTACAAAAATAGAGTCAAGTAATACACTCTCCACAATAATATCATTAATATAGTCGAGATATAACTTGCAACCTTTAAAAGGAAGCCTCTTAGAAAACATATATGAAATAGTCTCCATTGGCTAGTGGCTAATATCTAGGACAAGAGGTATATCGAGAATGGCTTAGTTAATGTCTTGAAAAATAATCCATGACCAGATAATAGTAGGATAAATAAACCATGATCAGCATGTGTATCAATATCTCTAACAATCAGAACACATGATTTGAAAACTTAATCAACTACTAAATAATCACCCATAGGATTAGATGCACATAATGGCATAGATAATAAATCCCAAGATAACTCTAGCCATGGAGCATAAAAACAAGACACATAAGAATAAGTGGATACTTGATCAAATAAAGAAGAGGATGAATAACGACACATCAAAATCAAACTTGTGACAATACTAGTTGAGGATTTTTCCTGGATTCTAGAAACTACAGCATACAACTGACTACACTCATCCCCTAGCTGGGATCCTGACTGAGCTCCTATCCAACCTTCTTGAGATCTACCTCGAGCACTCAAGGGAACACCCACATGACCATGTATACCATCTTTAGCTGACTGATAAAATGCTTTATTAAAGGGAACACTCTAATCTAAAATAATAATAGCCCTACGACTAGGGCATTATTAAGAATAATGACCAAAAACTGAATAACTATAGCAAGTCACCAGAGCTGAACCAGAAGCAAATGACTTGGGTCACCCATAATAGCTACCTCGACTAAAATAAACAGAAGATGCACCCCTCAATTAATGACTACTGCCCTGACCAGGATGATCACTTACGCAAGAATGACCTCTATTAGTAATTTGGTACACTATCCAAATGGGTCTACTAGGCTAACACTCAGGCTGATACGACTGACGTAATGGGTACCCACCTTGAGAACAACTGACTCTGAACCAATAGCTACTATGAGTTCCACTAAAACTTCCCTGATATCTAAGCCTCTTATCACTACCCCTTTGGGCCTAACAATGCATCTCCTCCATAACCTAAGCATGATTTAAAATCTTAGAAAAAGACCTACCTATATCAACAAAACTCTTAGTAGATATGCGCAGGGCAAGTCTTAATCCTCTAATATTAAAATGAATTCTCTCATACTTAGTATCTAGAATTGAAGCAGCATGCGTAGTCAACTCATGAAAATGATCCTCATACTCTACAATCATTATGGATTCATGCTCTAATATCGAGAACTGATCACTCAAATGATCTTAAGGCTACAAGGCATGTACTTCACCAACAATTTCTTAAGGAAATAAACCAATATAAAAGGAGAATATCCATCTAGCCTTGAATCAAGATGACCTAGCTACCAATGTCGTGCTACAATATCCTACTAAAAGGTAGTGTAATCCATACCATGGATCTCAAAAAGGCCTAAATTATAAAACCAATTATCATAAGCAATCAGAAACTCATATACATCCTTACCAGGTGTACAAAAAAATCTAGGTGGATTAAATTTCAAGAATCAACCCAATAACTTTTGCTCTTTAACAGACATAGTAGGCTGGCAAACCACTAGCTGTGCAACTATCGGCTGAGCAACTACTAGTGCAAGATGTTCCACAACTCTAAGTGCCATGTACCATTCTTATCTATAGACAATGTACCACCAACTAACCCCAAAAATTGAACCAAATAATCCCTAAAAACTAAAGAAAAAATAAACCTCGATGGAGCCTTGGTTGGTTCCAGGCCTACGACTGGCTAAGGCAGAAGAATCTCTAGCTCAAAAGTGAGAATAGGGTCTAGTACAAGCCCTTTTTAAGGACCCTAGCTTGGGATACTTATGTAGGTTGTCCATGACCCCTACCTCATCAATAAAATAAGATAGGATCCCTAGACATGTCCTTGGAAACCTCGTCTCAGGTAGAGATATCATGTGTCCCAACCATCTACGAAAGTGTTAATTCAAAGGAATGCTATACAAATCAACTAAGACGCTTAGCACAAAATGAGTGGAAGAAGTGAAGAATACCTAAGAATATCATATAGACTCTAGAAGATAGGAAATGGACATCATCATTCCAATTTGTAGGACTCTACTAGACATTTTGTCTTGTACCAACAATACCAATGCAACCTAAGCTCTATTATAAATTTGTTACGATCCAATTTATGAGTCCCGATGGCACCTACTCTATCTTGCCTATAGGTAGTCAAACCATAGCCCAAAGCTATTCGTAATGGGAAAACATTATGGAAATTCCCCAAAAGGTCTAAATAGGCAATTCAATACATATATAAAAAATGCAATAGAAATAGGCTTAGAGTAGCCATAATATAAAAAATAATCCCACGACCTAGTATATCTTGTACAATAGATACTACAATTACAACCCGAGTCTAAACAATCAATATATTCATGTCTCAAAAGTAAGGTCTAGACCTATATAAATAGAAGGAAATAGGGTAACTACAAATCAAGAGCTTACCTTAACTTCGAAATTTAACACAACACAATTCTCGAATCAATAATGGCAACTAGTACTAAGATCTGCACCAAAAATGTAGAAAGGTTTAGTATGAGTATCCAAACCACGGATACTAATAGGCATCATCGGCCGACTGAGTTATATCATGATATAAATATGATAAAATGAATGATAACATAACTATGTCAATGTAGAAACAAACCCGAATCAACACTAACATTGTTGTACATAAATAAGTAAATACCAAAATAATAACACAACATAAAGGATAAAAATCATTTGGTTATACGTAAGAAATTATCCCCTATAAGTCAGTAAGTGTAGAAAACTAACTAACACAATGTAGTCCTCCATAATTCTAGAGGTTACACGAAAAGATAGTATAACCCAAACCACAATTATTTTCCAACTCTCAAGGTACAACCTGAATCTATCCACATAGTGCTATATTACAATACTTTCCACTTTTGGACTTAAAACTGATACCCATATCATCAATACCATCCTTCTTAATCAACATCATTAGCATCTACATCATCAATATCATACCACCAATATCATGATTAATATCATAATAATATAAAAACGCAAATAAGCAATTATGTAATAAATATCATAATAATCTATTACACTTGGACTGGGTGTATATACCATCAATGTTACTATTAATTTCCAGACTCTAACTGGTATGTATATCCTCATATCATCATCATTATCTGAGCTCAAATAGGTTGGTATATCAGACTTAAAATGACAATCATAAATTTAATATCATAATTAATATTCAAACTCAAACTAATAATTATTTACATATATATATCATGGCATAATCAATATTACATTAATAATCAATATCATACCCCCGGGTACTTCTGTATTTAACATCAAATCCCAATACCTAACCATCACAATCAATGAGTACTAATTCTCCTCATTATCACCACAACAACTAATTCAACATACAAAGTTAGCCTATAAAAGTCTACCCATACTTGTTCAAGTGTTGTCATGAGGCGGGTCGAAGCCCAACCCCACATAAGTTACTAATCAAACTCCACCCCTAAGCTAAAGCACCTAAATTATGATTTCTAAATGCCCTAGAAAGTCTAACTAACCCAAGTAGTGCCAATACGATCACCAATACCTTAGACCTATCCCAAATCTAACATAAATAATTAATATACTATGACATAGCTCAATCTATGAATGGAAAAAACCAAGCCTACCTAGACGTCAAATAAAGCTCAAAAGATCTACTAAATCACCAACTTCCTATTTCAAGAAGCATTTACAAGATGCCAAGCAATGAAAATCATAATCTACTTATTAACATGAGAATAATGATACCATATTGATCCATTGTGCTTCAGGTCCAAGATTGCACTAAAATCTCATATGTGTCCTACTTATAAAAATCATGTTTCCAAAGCCAACCAAACATTCCCATATGATCATGGAGTAAATACCCTAAAAATGGGTGAAATTTGAGTTAAATTTGGGCTAAAATCTATCCACAAAGTTTTACAAATTTTGATGAAGAAATGGGTAAATATACTATGAAATTAAGGAAATTCTACCTTAGATTTAAAAGATAATCAAGTAATAAACATCAGTGAAGCACGCAAATCACTCACAAACTCCAATCCTAAGATTTCTCAAAATTAGGGTTTATTCTCAAGAGAATTGATATAGAACTGGGAAAAACAAGATGAAAATGGGATATTTATACACATATCAGGTACCTAGGTATCATAATCCTAACATGGGTCTTGAGATCACCACATCTGGTGTTAGCCTAAGAGAGTCACAATTGTGACAGATTCACCGCAATTACGACTATTGGATGGCCTTCCCAAGGGGTCACGATCGTGCCCCTTTGTCTCAATAATTGCAGTCGCACCATAACAACTAAGAGATTTGGAAATTTCCAAGTCCCGCCAACCCAACGGGATTTATCCAAAGTCCTGTATACACAAATATACTATGTTACCCTATTTTTTTTGATATTCAGGACATAATGGCATGGTCAAAATATCCATCTTAGGTCATTTTAACTAAAAATGGGTCCCACACCTAATTTTTATTTTCATGAAATTTTGACCAATAGGTCAAAAGTAGTTTGGGTGATACAGGACCCAAACCAAGAGTCCTCCTAGCCAAAAATTTGGAATTCTTGAGTTGTTGGAATAGTCAGAATTAGTGTACAAAGTCATTTAGTTAAAGTTTTTTTATAATGTCTGTTTGGAATCAGTGAAGGATTCAAAATAAGGAATTGACTCTACAAACCAAACAAAATGCTTGATAGCTGAAATGCTAATCTAATAAGTAATAAATAACTTAAGGCAACTATGGGAAAAATCTAAAAATAAAAATAAATAGAAATATAGAAAATAACTTGAAGGGTCATTACATATTCCCACTTAGAAGTGGAAAGTGGTAAATATGGTCTTCATTAAAGGATTGCCTCATATTCCCTGAAAACTAAATTCCATATGGTTTGTTGTATATTAAATGACTAAGTTAGGACATTTTCTACCAGTTAATACTTCAGATTCAACTGAGTATTATGCTAGACTCTATCTTATTGATTTTGTCAAATTGCATAGGGTTTTATTGACTATTATCCCCAATAGGGGTATTCATTTCACTTCTTTATTTTGTAAGACATTTCAGAAGGGTTGGGGTACCCTAGTTTAACATAGCATGACTTATCATCCTCAGACAGAAGGCCAGGTAAATTAGACCATTTAGACTTGGAAAGACATATTGAGAGCTTGCGTGATCCATTTTAAAGGTAGTTGGGATGCCTATTTTTCTTTATTAAAGTTTTCTTATAATAATAGCTATCAATTTAGTTTTCAAATGTCCACATTTATAGAATATTATGCTAGAAAGTGCAAATTTTCTATTTTTTTGTTTGAGTTTTATGAAGCTACATTAAGAGGGATAGCTTTAGTTATTGAGGCAATGGAGAAAGTTTAATTGATTTTAAAATGGCTAAAAATAGCTCAGAGCAATAAGAAGTCCTATGTATATATGAGGAAAAGGGAACATGAGTTTCTATGGCAATTTGGTTTACCTGAAAGTTTCACCAACTAAAGGGGTAAAGAGATTTAATAAGAAAGGAAAGCTCAGTCCCCGCTATTTTTGTTCTTATATGATTTTGGGTAGTTTAAGCCATGTAGCATATGAGTTAGCCTTGCCTGCAGACTTAGAAATCATTCTATCTAGTTTTTCATATGAGTTTGTTAAGGAAGTATATTAGTGATCCCGCATTTGTGGAGTGCTTAGATTGTGCAGGATTGAAATATAGTCTCTCTTATGAGAAGGTCCCAATTGAGTTTCTTGACTGTTAGGTCCATAGGTTAAGTAATAAAGAGTTTCCTTTAATGAAAGTTATTTGGAGTAATCAGATTGTTGAGCTAGCTTCTTAGGAAGCAAAAGCAGATGTGATGACTAATTACCTCTATCCTTACACTTTAAAATTAGTTTCCACTTGAGATAATAGTTTCCCTATAATTAATTGTCCCACCCTCATGTCACTCAGTTACTTCTATGTCATACCATTCATTCACGTGTTTATTTCAATCTATGTTTTAGTTACAAACTCATCTACCATATCACTATTTAACTCATTAAAATTCACTATTGGGATGCAACTTTTTCCCAATCTTTTCATCTTAGATAGTTTTTTCCTGAGAGACAAATGACCCTAAGGGAAAGATATGGAAACACTCCAAAAATAAAAGAAACAATTCAAACCATGCTTTAATTACATGTAGCACCAAACATCCAGTTTTGGTAGTTTGAGTCTCACACTCAAGCTAAAATTGAGGATGTAATATTTGGCATTAATTTACAGTGAAGCCACAAATAGAAAAATCCAAATAACTAGTTATAGTAGGCATGAAAGGGAGAAATTTAATTAAATACGTTCTTTTTATACGTATGTTTAAAAATCACTTTTTGTGAAGTTGTTAACAAATCCAAGTGTGAATGTTTCTTCAAATATTCACATGTTTTTTTTAATTATTTTGTAATTTTATTAAGGCCATTAGTGACCCCTAGCTCATAGACAATAGTAAATCTTTCTTAACAATTGATTTTAATAAAGAAACTTTCAATACTCAATTATAAATGAGCATATCTCTTAAATTATGAGAATCTTTAGAGATCAAAACTCACCAGATTAGAGATCTTTGAGTCTTAGTTCTAATACAACCTATTTATCATCAATCTTGTACCTAAGTAAAAAGTTATGCTCATCGTACCAGAGGGTGACTGTATTTGAAAAAGTGAAGACCTGAGCGATGACCTAGTATAGGGTTTCCATGAAATATATGAATTCCCCTTTCTTTTAATTAAGACATAAATACACTATTTTCCATAAATTATAGTATCTATACAAACTCATAACTATGAACTCTCATTGTTGTGGTAATCTCTTAATTTTGGGCTTAAGTTACAAAATTTCTTATTATGTTCTGATTATAGAATTGCAATGATTAGTTTCATTTGTCAGATATGGTGGATTATGAAAAGTGAATGACTTAGGATTTTATGCATTGAAAATTGAAAACTCAGTCCTTCCATTTTTATGTTTTATAATACTTTTAGATGAAACATGTATATTTAAATTTTAGAACATCGGTATTATTCAGCATTATAATATATAAGTTTATATTTATTTGGGGGTAGAACTAAACACTGAGCAGATGCAAAGACGAAGGTTCACCCATTAGTTAGGATGAGACCTTTAGTAGAAGTCTCTGAATTCCATATCAATGAAGACATTGTAGGTTCTAGAGTAACTCCTTTCAAACTAAGCTTAGGACCTTAGTCCTTTATATATCATTTTAATGGATCCATGTTAGTCACTTTTTATACCTTTGGCATGGTACCAAGTACCCTTCCAGCTGGGGTTTCAAAGTTGGACCCTAGTTATCTTAAATTATGATATGTCAGTTACCAGTAGCTCTCATAGTTTGGAATCAAACTTAATATGATCATAAATTAAGTTTACTTAGCATATTATGTAGTTTCATGTTTATTATTTGGTCATTGTATTAGTTTACATATTTTCGTTCCATATTAAGCTTACCATGTCATCTTCAATATAATAAGTTATATAGTATAGTGCATATCCTGCATGCTCTGTACATTCGAAGTACTGACTGTTTATTATGTGCTATATTATTTTTTAATACAGGTTTAGACATTCAACATCAAGTTTGCAATTAGCACAATATCGTACCCTTATCAACATCAAAGTTTGGTGAGCCCTTATAACATGAGGGCTAGATTTTAGTAGTGTTATTGTTTTATTATTTTAGTTTTTAAAAATTTGAGTTAGCTAGGACTTGTCCCAACAACTCATCTTAGTAGAGGCCTTCAGTTTTTAAAAATTTGAGTTAGCTAGGACTTGTCCCAACAACTCATCTTAGTAGAGGCCTTCAGATAAAAAAATAGACAATTGATTTTTAGATTAGGTTTTTTTTTCAAATGATTTTTATTTTTGTTTTTAAATTTTGTGTTGAATTTAATAATATTATTTCGACTTTATATTCTGCACAGTGATTTCTTATCTTTATATAGTATCTTTAGTGTCATCCCATGACATGGGTTAGCTTAGGGATATTATTGACTCTACGAACCATGTTATGACTATGGGGTAGTGTTGGGTCATAACAACTTATATGTTTTGTTCTATTTGGTTTTAAATGAGACTAATGGGGATTTGAGTAAAATATATAGATGATATAATGATTATCTATAAGGTAATTAATGTTTGAAAGTCTTTAAAGTAATAAGTTGAGTGTCTTAATTGTTTCATCCAATTGTTGATATGGTTATAGTGAATTGGGTTAATAATGACATACTCAAATGTTAGTTGAGATTGAGAATCTACCTAACATTTTGAATGGATTCTTAGTGATATATTATTGAAAATTAGGGTTTAGTAATTATTTAAGGTAAAAATAGACTGTGGCTATATATGAGAAATATTTAAAAGAGGTATTCTTATTTAGTTGTTATGCATTCTATGTGAAAGTGAACTTAAGAATACACTTGTTTTATGAGTACTTTTTCCTTTTAGAATTTGAATCTAATGATATAATAATTGGGTAAAATATTGGGTTTATGCAATTGTGAATACTATGTGATATGATATTTTATTATGAAATTATTATCATTGTGATAACTATTATAAGCATGTCCTAAAATTATTATTGAATTGGGAAATTTTTATTATTGTGATTCCCATTAGGGGCCTATGTTTCCTTTATTATTAATTTGGTAGATTATTTTACTACGGTTCCTGTGTTGTGACTTATATTGTGATTTATTAAGATTTGAGTTCATTTATCATATATGATATTGATGGATCAATTTTATACATTACTAACTATACCATGGATATATGTATGTTCATTTATTTCATGATTCATAGATCTGGAACCATTGTGAAACACTAATTTTAAATAGTAAATAAACTACCTTCTTAAATCTTGACCAAAAATTAAGCCGACAAGACCTATTATATGAGAATTTGAAACTACTTGACCAAGATATGTGCTAGCAAGATGTACTATTTGAGATTGAGACTGGTATATGGGTTGCGGACCCCCCTTTGATCCTATAAAAGGGTTTATACCATATCAAAGAAATGCATCGTGCTTATTTGATGAATCATCATTATGATACTCATATGCTATATCACACTTTTTTGTTACATGGTATGCAGTTTTCTCATCTTATCCTTATTTAGTGAGTTGTTATAGAAAGTGTATAGAATAATATATTGGTGAAATTCCTGCTAAACACCTTCCTATTACATCACATCTGTTTGTTCGTATAGTATACATTTTCATTTTCTCACCCTTAAGGTTGGTTTGGGATAATGAGCGTGTATAATTTTATATTGGTGAAAGCCTTTCTTGATATAAGTTATGATTCTATTATTGATCATAGACCTTTACATTCCCGAAATACTTACACTTGACTATTATCTAATAGACTAGGGTGGTTTTCCTGAGTGTAGGTTATTTGGTTGATTTGGATGAATGGTGTGATGTTCCTTGCCATCACTTTTGATTAGAGTTGGTTATCGACAATGCTTGCTGAGTACATGTATTTTATTCTTACCCATGTTTTTTCTGTACCTTATCAATAGGAACTAAGCGAGTAGCCCTGAGCATTATTTGCAATTCTCAACAAATAAGCATTGGAGATTGTGGTAGTAGTTGTTGGGTCACAAATCTTGCTTAGATTTCTTCTTCCTTTATATGGATACAAGGGAAGGAGGAGTATAAGTTACTTTTAGGGCATATCATGCATGCTTTGGCATTTACTCACTATTGTGTTTGGTTTATATTCACTATTACTTATTATTTGTATCCACTGTGCATATAGGGATAGCTAGATTTATTTATTATTTGTGTGTATGTTTTGGGCTTATGAGGGTAATAAGTTATAGTTAGATGTTTACTTTATGTTTTCTATGTTAAGTACTTATATTTAATGTTATTGCCTAATTTTAGCCTACTACTCTTTTTCTGACCCCTTTTTTCTTACCTTTATCATATATTCAAACATTATTATGCCTTTATCTTATTAAAGTTGGGTCAACCTATGATACCTACTGAGTACCATATGTTTCTTTACTTATATTACATTTCTGCATCTTTTCTCCTGATGTAGAATCTACTATGAGTCATCATCACTGACGCCATCTATGTCCAAGTGTATTGGTCAAATAATTGTGTGAGCTTTTGGTGATTGGAGCTAATATATCTCCTTCAATTTTTGGATTAGTCCTATTTTGTACATTTAGAGACTATTCATTATATATATAACACACCTCTAGTACTTTATATTCTTTAATTGTTCTTTTACTGATATATCGAGTTTTGGGGATTTTTTGGTATATTTTGCTTTTTCTTCTCTTAATTGTGTTCTTTTTGTATTTATATTTGTAATCTATTACATTATTTGTGATATTTTGCAATTTTTCTTTCTTTCGCTTATCAGCCCTTTAATTGTTATTCTAGGATATGGATTTGGCTTACTTTCTGACGGGTTATAGTAGGTGCCATCATGGCTTGAGTTTTTGGATCATGATAGTCTGGTGTTAGAGCCTAGGTTCACTAGTATCATTGGTACTATAGAAAGTGTCTTAAAGATTCCCATAGATTTATAAAATGACATTTATATCCCATTTTCTTGAGGCTACATGATATTTCTAGAAAAATTTCACCTTTTGATTCTTTATTGTGTGTTGCATCTATGTTGAATTCTAGATTATCATTTGTTTGACTATTTCAATGATTGATAGGATAAGGGATGCAGTAGCCTAGGGTAAGGCCTCTAAACAGACTGGTAGAGCTTCAGTTAGAGGCAAAGTTAGAGGTCGACTCTAAGGTCTAGTTTAGGATCGAGCAGCAACAACTGCTCTAGACTAGGCCAGAAAGTTATCAATAGAGTCGATTGTCGATCTAGAGCTGGAGATTAAACTTAAGGTAGTGTCACAACCTCATACTTTTACCTATATGTAACACCATGTTTAGAGACTCAAGTGACCCAAAGATAACCTATGGCATAACATATACACTAAAACATTAAATCTATATTATAAATACAAAGAGAAAACTAAAACTGAGTATGAATAACGAAACTCAACATTTATGATACTACATACACAAATCATAAAGTTAATATATCTAACTTTCTTTCTAAAATCTCCGAAATTATGAGTTTCTAGGAAAAGTCCCTGGCTAACACTAAAATATCTAAAAACTAGAAAGAAATTCTGAAATAAAGGAAGTTTCTCAAAAATTCTCTTTTCTCTCACGAGATACCTGCTATTGTCAAATAATTTTGCTCTTCGTCAAAGGCCTGAAAGACCACTGGTCAAATGGTTTGTAAATTTTTCCAATCCCTTCCTCCATTATTTAATAAAGACTATCCCCTTTTTTATTTTGAATACCTAGAGCTTAATCCCTTCACCAAATAAAATTTGCCTATTAAATCTAATAAGTTGACTATGCATTTTCCTATTATGGATGATAAGGGTGCTAAATCATTGAAGTATGGTAACTATGTTAATTTGGTAAAAGCTCCTATTACAAATAAATTTATTGTTCCTGCAGTAGAGCCGTATCCTATAGAAAAGATATCATACAATATAAAATTCCAACAGTTCAATGGATTGAACTAGAAGTGAGTAGAATGAATACCATTGAAAACATACAATCTGCGGTTATTAATCTGGGTTTCTCAGACTAAGTCGCATAATGGATTGCCATGGATGATGGTGACTCATCATCAGTGATTCATTCTCACTAGGTATAAAATGTCCCATCATGAATTTTTTCCATATACTCAAGATTACTCACCCAACGAGTCGTTGGAGCTGATGATGAATCATTGTTTAGTTGTCCTATCAAGAATTTTCTAGTTTCTAATTGTTTTTTTGCTAAGTCTGAGATATGGTCTTATGGAATTTTGGGGTATTAAAATATCTCTCCCTTGGTAACATTCGTATTTGAATAAAGACTAACTAGGTTGAAAAGATATGTAAAGAGCTACAATCCTATCTCTGAGTTTTATATGGTCATTACAAATACAATAGATGATTTTTAAATGAAACATATTAGGGGTTGAGTTTCTCTTTCTTTCCAAACCTAATTATCCTTTTCAAGGGTGTAATTTTAAAGTTAACCTAACCATTAACTGCAAACTCAAGCTATATTCTTATCACATTTTCATAGGTTTCTAACAACTTTGAGCTGTTTTCAGCCTTCTATAATAAGCTAAACTTTCTCTAAAGACTCATGATCTAAAATAGGCCCAATCAAAGTAGCTTGATCACCTCAAACTAACTAATAGCATATTTATACCAAATATTGGAGTGATAATGATAATTATAAATAAACTCAATGAGAGGAAAGTGATCATTTTGCTATATTTAAAGTAGATCACATAAGATCTCAACATGTCCTCTAAGGTCTAAATAGTCCGCTTTGCCTGACCATTTATTCGTTGGTGAAAAGCTATTTAGAAATGAACTTAGGCATAAAGAACCTTTTAAAAAGACTTACAAAAGTGTAGATTAAACTAAATACCTCTATCCAAATGATATTCAGAGGGACTCCATTCAACTTGACCAACTCCCTAATATAGAGTCTAGCATAATCCTCAGTTAGATCTGTACTATTAACTTGCAGGAAATTTGCTGACTTAGTCATCTAGTCAATAATAACCCATATCAAATCTTGCTATCAATGAGTTCAAGGTAACCCTATAATAAAGCCTATATTCTTCTCTTCTCGCTTCTAAGTAGAAATACAGATATTTTGGGTTCTACCATCGATTTTGGTTCTCATCCTTAACCTATTGGCAATTAGGACACCTAGCAAAAAATTTGACAGTATCCTTCTTAATAACATTCTACCAATAGACTTTTT
This sequence comes from Capsicum annuum, assembly GCF_002878395.1. Classification (NCBI taxonomy): domain Eukaryota; kingdom Viridiplantae; phylum Streptophyta; class Magnoliopsida; order Solanales; family Solanaceae; genus Capsicum; species Capsicum annuum. The sequence goes on along the minus strand of NC_061113.1, from coordinate 67,644,723 downwards.
GTTGGTCATACTACATCTTGGTGGTACATGGGTGAATTGAATACCATGAATAGTGAGATTATAGGAACATTTACTATCTTAAATCATCTACTTCTAGATCATATAGTTGACTCTAACAATGAAGAGAACCATCCATCCCCTAGGTTAAACCTTTGAATTTCTTATTTTAGACTGTCTCTTATAACATTACCAAAATAGGATCGTTATCTGCATTCACCTTAACATATGACACCAAAAAGGATCGGGACCATTTTGAACACTGACACTACCTTTGGATGAATAAAGAAACTGAACTTTCAATCTAGTAAGTTAGTGAAAATCATGAACGAATTCTTTCTTTTTATTATCTACATGAGCAACACTACCCATTGAGAGTCTACTAAAAGCAAAGCCACTATATTGGCTTTACCTTAATGCTACAAGACACTTATAGTAGGTCTTTCAACAACCCTAGTCAACTCCTCTAACAAAGATTTTGATCTTTTTTATTTAATATATGTTTAAGGCATTTTTATTGGTGAACACATCCATATGAACTCCATATAGATAGTGCCACCAAATCTTTAAGGAATAAAAAATTGTTTCCAACAAAAGATCATGAATTGGTAATTATTCTCATGGAGGTTTGAGCTGTTTAGAGGCCTAAGCTACGACCATACCATGATGCATCAACATACAACCAAAGCATTACAATAAATAACAAACTTGTCTAGACCCTCCAATAGACTGAAACCTAGAGTAGAAGTTATTCATGTCTTCAACTATTGAAAATTCTTCTCACAAACATCTGACCATTAAAATTTGACCTTTCATAAGCCAATTTAGACATATGAAAATAAATACTTGAAAAGAAAATTAACATTCCATTTTTAGCAATTTACTAAACCCAAGAAACTTCTAATATTGATGGATATATAGTCTAGGATAGTTCCTACCTACTTAAATATTTTTATGATAAACCTAAATGCCCTCAGAAAAAATGATGTGGCCAAAGAATGCTATTCACTTCAATTAAAATTCTTAGTTATTAAACTTTGTGAATAACTGGCGATCTTTGATTATTTGCAAGAAATCCTCAAATAGTTTTCATGTTCATCCTTGCTCTGAGAAGTAATGAGGATGCTATCTAAGAAGCTAATGAAAAACATGTCCAAGTACTACTTGAAAACTCTATTCTCCAAGTCCATAAAAGCTGTAGGAGACTTTATTATTCCAAAAGACATAACAACAAATTTGTAGTGACCATATCGAGTTTTGAAAGTTGTGTTTGTAATGCCACATTCTCTAACTCTATGTGGATAATAGAATAATCTGAGGTCAATCTTTGGAAAAACAATAGGCACTCTAAAGATGGTAAAACAAGTCATCAATATTAGAAATAGGATACTTATTATTGAGTGTTAATTTGTTCAACTAATGGTAATTGATACATATTCTTAAGGAATAGTCTTTTTTAGGAATAAAAAGAACTAAACCACCACATGAAGTAATACTAGGTTTGATGAAACCTTTGTATAAGTGGTCCTTTAACCATTCTTATAATTCCTTAAGCTCAGTTGGTGTTATTTTTATGAAGGAATTTAGATATGTTGGGTATTTGGAGGAAGCTCTACCGGAAAGTCTATCTCCTACTCGAGAGAGTCTCTAGGTAGATCTTTAAGACCAATTCTTATAATTTATTCACAATTGGAATTTACTTGAGAGTTCTGGTTTTGAACTTGGAATCCTTGAAAAAAATGAATGGTTGTTGTAACCTTTAGAAATATTTTTTCGTTGTTAAGGTTTGAGACAAACTAACCTATAGGAACTGAAGTACTACCCTTCAATTTAAAGACTAGTTCATTCATAAACTGAATCTTAAAAGTTTTGTTTATATAGTTTATTAAGGTATAAACAGGAATGTAACCAATCCAGACCGTGAATGACATTGAAATTAGTTGATTCTAACTATACTATATCAACTGTGATGATTTTCTAGGAAAGTATGACTAGAAAAATTATTGTACCCATTTATCTATAACTGAGTCACCAATAAGATAGACTTAGAAGGGTGTTTGGAATAACACTAGAATCTATTATAATATAAGCAATCACTAAAGAAAGTGTGGCTCTAAGATTGAAAAAGTCATATACATCAATATAGAAGACTAATAACATACTAGTGACTACATCAGGGGAACACTCCCAATCTTGTTGAGTCTGCAAAGCATAGAACATATTCTTCTGCAACCTGCAGCCTTTACAAACTGAGGCACCTTATTGAGTTTACAATATCATGACCTAATTTCTCACGTCATGATGGTGACTACTATAAACCACCAATAGCAAAACCAAATTCATAGTCCGAAATATCTATTAACAGACTACACAATATTCGTAAAGAAAGAATGCGAAATAGATGAAATAAAAGATCAAATACATAATGATGTCCCCAAACCTAGTGGTATCAGTATAATAACTTCTAATATAATATAGAAGTACAAAAGTGAAATATCAAAGGAGTTACACTGATAGAAGTTATCACTGAATACAACATAGAGACTATTCTAATACATAAGAGGGAGGTAGGTAATACTCCAAACATCAGGAGCTCAATCTAAGTGTCTAAACCATGGCTGCTCTTCACGACATACACATCAACAATGATAACCCATACTATGATCTACAGGTTATAAAAGTGTAGTATAAGTACCAAACGAATGGTACTCAGTAGGCCAATGGCAACTGAGCTCCAAACATAAAGTATCTATATATAACATATAAATAGAACGGTAAACTACAACCAAGACTATAATAACCATTTAACATAGCGGATGGGATAATAAGGATATTCTATCCTATTCATGTTCAAGAGACTAACATACTAAGGTTAAGAAAATATCAAGGATGAACTATCTTATTCTAACTATACTAAGAAATCTCAATACTATACAGTATATCCTTGGCCAATATACAAATAAAGGATGAATGAATGATAAATAGCAATATATAAGGCTGAGAAACGAATATACAATCTAAACAAATAAAGGAAGGGTTGTATGGTAATACCAAACCTACATATAGCTAGATATGTGAAGGGTTTGGTGGACATAGTCTATCAACCCTCATTTTTATTCTAGTCATGTCACCCCTCATTGATCCCACATAACCCTTTATATCTTGCCTAAAAGCATCTATATCACTCCTTAAATCATCACTATTATCATCTATTTTTTGGGCCAAGGCCTCTAGCCGAGCCATCAAGGATCTAATAGCACCATTTCCCAAAGGTTGGGAAATATTACCTTTGGATCCTATGGCAAATGTACCTAAAAAGAGAAAAAAACAGCAAAGGCAAAAACATACAAAACGAATAAACAAGTCAGTTTAAAAAAGGCCTCACCACTCTCACACTCGTTTCTTACCACACACTTGGTTTCACAAGTGTTGAAAACTTGGCAATACTCGAAAGTGAATGAGTGGTGAATATGCTTTGGTCCGGAATCAATTTATGTTTGATATGACTCATATAAAACAATGTATGGACTTGAACCAACCAACCACTACAAATTTGAAAATGAGAAAAGCACATAAAAAATCAAAGACACAAAACAAACGGACTCTAATCTAATGACCAAACTAGTAGGTAGTTACTAGCTTGCTAATTACTGATAGAACCAACAAAATTGAAACTAGAAAAAGCAATTGGAAACTAGAAAATCTAGCGAAGAACTTAATTTGGCCGTTGAGCTATGATGACGTGGAATTCAATGAATAGACGTTGAGTTTCGAAAATTTTGACCAAAAATTTTCAAGTCTCATCCTAGAACACCCTTGGAGAAGAAGAATTTTCGTTTAGGAGGGAAAATTGAAGGTTTGGTGACCTTTTGGAGCTTTCAATAAATTCAAAATGGAATGGTCCCCCCTTGTACTTTCAGTTGTACTTGATTATTCCCTTTGTCTCTTGTTTCTTTTGATTGACAATGAATATTCCAAGGAATATTCTTTCACAAACACCAAGTAAACTTTCTTTCTTCTCCTTTTTTGGATCAAACACACTGTATGAATATTCTCCCTTAGCAAGGCTTGATGAACATGGAAGAACAAGATGAATATTTAAGAGTTGACCAGAGTTTGCCCCCAAACCAAGTAAACAAATCTAGATTTTTTGGTAGGTATAGGTTCCCTAGGCCAAGGTGGACTCAAATATGTAAAAATCAGCCACAAAACTAATCCGAATCACAAGCCCAATTTCGGATATAGATTAAAAGATTCAAAAAACACTATATCCATGGAGGTTCTTAGCTTAAACTCAACCAAATCTTGTTCAAAGTGTAGATCTAGACTCTGTAGGTGTTAGAGAACAAGAATATAACACAAGAAACTTCCAAAACAAAGTAAAAACAGGTAGATCTAAGGATTAAATTTTGGATCTACCACAAGACAACCCTAGACACCCCTTCTTTTTTGAGATTTTCGGATTTAACTCTTTTTGATGAGATTTTCTTAATAAGAATACTAAAACCAAGATTTAGGAATGTAGTAACAACCCTAACCTAGGGTTTGATACCAAATGATAGCCTAAAGGAAGGATAAACCACGAAATGGACACTTTAAAGGCAAAAATCAGCAAGCACACAAAGAGAAAACAACACACAAGAAAGGGTATGAAGAAGAAGATTGCATAAAATGTAAAGATAGGTAGAAAGACACTTACTCCTACCAAGTGAATAGCATAAGAAGGTGTTTTAAACATTCAAATGCACCTCACCAATAGAAGCTCAAACCTTCCTCTTAGGTGGACCAAAGGACTCACACTTCCTCAATCACACCTTTCTTGCCAAATGTTAAACACAAATGAAATCTATCGATTGTGTTAAAACACTCAAGTTGTCATATCTTTTCCAAGACCTAGACTAAGATGGCTTCTCCAAGCCCTACACTAAGGAAATAAACTACACAAAGAGTAATACTCAATTTTAATTCATCAAAGTCTAATAAAAAGAAAAGCTAAATGGTCTATTTATACCATTGCATTTAATAGGCAAAAATGCCCTTAATGAGAGCTTAACGGAGACGCCTCTTGAGTGTCATTTTGGAGTGTAAAATTTATTCATTAACCTTCACTTGAGGCGACTCTTAAGTATGGGAACCCTCTTTCTTTGTTCACTTGGACAGGGTTTTGAAAAGGCTCCAAAAAGGTATTCAATCACTTGAAAACTATGAAACTTGAACCTTCTACAAGACTTTGTACTCTTTGTGCTCTTCATGCTTGTATCATAGACATAGGTGCATACTGGTGATAGGTGATGCATATGCTAGAATGAATGCAATGTACATAATCTATATCACAATCTCATCATCATAACCATCTCCATTAGAGTTGTCATTATTATGACCATCATCATTATCATAATAAACCTTCGGCATTGTTGGGTGCATATATATAAATTCCATACATAGGACTAGTCAAACTCAAACCGGTAGATACGCACATAGGGACATAAATATAATCATCCCCTATTCTTAAAGCGTATAAATATCATAATCATAACATCTTCCAACTTCTTTGGATATCATCATATAATCCTAATATCCTTCGTCCTTGTTGGGCATCATCATATCATCATAATATCATCCGACCTTGATATAAAAACCAATTTCAATAATAGAGAACGAGCCCCATGAGGGCCAAAATAAATTGCAAGCCCCACGAGGACTAAAGTAAAATACAAGCCCCACGAGGTAGGGTATATTTCCATAATTCATCGATTGTCATCAATATCATATCCTTAATTAGTATATATTTTTATAAAAGGTGCACTGACTCAAGCGATGGCTAAAAGAGTGTAAGTTTTTAATTCCATTGTCCGAAGTGATCTTCGGGACTAAATCATTATGATGTGTAGATAGGGTTGGAATCCTTCATGACTAGAGTAATTAGTAGTATTAAATCATAGACTGGAATTTATCTTTGTTAAGTCTTTAAAATATCATTATTAACTTTTATTATCTATAAGTTATTCATTAAAGATTGACATTTATTATGAAGAAGAAATACATTATTAAGGTAGAAAGTGGGCTTTAAACGTCAGTTAGTGGCAACCATAATAATATTATAATCTAATCATAATCTTATTAACTATTGATGCAATAATTTTTAATGTACAAAATCTATGCATGCCATCAACAATATTAAAACATTGAAATCATAAACATCATATTGCATCTTTCTCCATCCCATACTGGAGAAATACGTATAAATATATATATATATATATATATATTATATATATATATATTCATGAACTAGAACCATATCATATAAAAGGATAATTACTTTCGGGATGTCCAACCAATATCATAACACGACCCTTGGCCCAAAATATGTCTAGAATAATCACGACATAAAAATCACAACCTTAGGCCCATGTGCATATTTAAAACTCATATCCATAATCATGAATATATAAATCATTTCATAAATATAGGCAATAGCATATTCACTAGGCATATCATCTCTATAAGCTATCAAGTATATATATAATCATCTCAAATATAGTAGGCATCTAACTTCTAGGAGGCACAATACATTAATAAGGAAAAAATCATAACAGATGCAAATCATCATATCTATGAGAAAATAGTACCTCTAAAGGTCAAACATCATATATAAGAGAGATATCATGGCCATGAGCCATTATCCAAAATCCAGGGAAAGTTATAACAATTTACCAAGTTATGAAATAAACTCATTCTAACGGCTCAATAGACTAAACTATGCCTGGCATCCGCAACTATGTCCACAGGGGCTTACACAAGTCTTAGCCTAAGTTGGTTGGACGAACGCACTTCTAATCTTCAATTTCCATAATTAGGCAATCTACGCCCTAAACTAGTCTATGCTATCTAGTTAAACCTTTAGATGCCAAATAATCCATAACAAATCCTAAGATAGGAACTTTGTATAGAAACAAGGTCATTTATTTCAATTATACCTAAATTAATGATTAAAGATGACTAGACTAACCCAACTAAGGTTAGTCGTACTAAACATGATTCAAACACTTAAATCACATTACAAATATAGTATCATATCACATCCATACTAAAAACAAGTTCAATCTAGGGACAAGGCAATGGGATTCTAAAAGGTAATAAGAATTTCACATTATTAGTCAAAAACCTTTATCTAATGCCCAAACTTAAATAATCAAGACTAAGACATGCTACTCTTAATCAATCATATCATTCATATAAACACACATTATCTTACAAAGAAGAGCAGATAGAATCCTACCTCTTAGACAAACTAAAAAACCATAGATCATTCACCATATGCTCATCTTTACTTCACAATCCCAAAAATGTCATCACACTATAAAATCGAAATCTACTCATCAATACGAGAATGAATATACCATATTGCACCATCATGCTTTGAGTCCAAAAACAATACCAAAATTCACAAGTGGGTCCTACTTATGGAAATTGTGTTTTCAATGTCAACCCAACATTCATATATGAACAAGGAACCATAACCTTCATGAAATAGGTGAAAGTAAAGCTAATTTGGGGTTAAAATCAAGCCCTACGTTAATTTGGGGTTTTGGGTCAAAATTAAGAAATTTAAGATTGAATTTGGAGGATTCTTACCGTAAATTCAAAGATATTCATGATAATGGACGATAATTGCGCTCACAAGTCTCCCACAAAATATAATTTATAGTTATCATACATATATGGGTTCTTGGCTCTCTAGGATGAAGAAAAAATGTCCAAATTTACGCTATAGGGTCAATTTATAGAACTCACAGGAAAGGACATGCCACGATTGCCATAACATGGACTGTGATCACCATACCATGATCGCTATGGGCCTTACTGCAATTGCCATAGCATGATCATGGTGATCCTTGCACGATCACTATAGCAGCAGTACTAGCAACTTTGAAATTTTTCCATGTTTGAAATGAAGACTTGGGATTTTTTGGAATTTGATTTTCATAAATGAACTATGTAACCATACCAAATTTGACCTTTAGGATGCATTAGTGAAGTCGAATTTTCTATCTTTGGTTGTTTGCACCAGATATGGGTCTCACACCCATATTTCAAAATTTTCAAATTTTCGACCAATAGGTAAAAATAAGCTTGGGTGCATTAGGACGTGAACCAAAGTACTACCTAGCCTAAAATCAATATTCTAGAGATACTGCAGCAATTACAATTTGGATATGAGATCATTTTTGGAAGTTTATGATAGGTACTCATTTTGAACCAACGAAGCCTTCCAAAAAGAGAATTGGTTCTAATAAACAAATGAACTACCTGGTAATCGAATAGTTAGGCCCAACAAGTCATAAATAACTTTGGGTAGCTATGGACTAGCTCAAACAAGGAAAATAAATAGAATTATGCAATATGATCGAAAAGCTTATTACAGAATCCACTACAAGAAGAACTTTTGTCCCCAAAAAACAAAAGATACAAAGAATCCTAAAAGGTCAAACGGATGGGTTACTGGGCCTGCATTCACCAAGAATGACTTCCCAAACAACCTCCACTAAGACAGAACACTTGCCAGGGATTTTGCCACAGCTTTCCCTTTTCCAACCAACATTCTCACTTCAGTTGCAAATGACCAAATCTTAACTTTAACCACCAAATGTCCTATAACTGAACCATAAAGGCTAATGCACACAGAGCTAAAAAATAATACCCCAATGCCCTCTCGATATCCATACAAATCCATAAGACAAAACCATCCTAATACATGAGTTGTACCACTGACTCCAAATCTAAATTTAACTTTCTTTTACTAATCCATACTTTCTATCTACTCTAACTAGGAGGAAAACCATACAAGTCTTGTCCGCATAATATCATCACAATGAACCCAAGGAACTAAAACTAATCTATTGAAAGTCTATATGATAAACACAAGAATAAGCCCATAAGGCATTATCTAGGCTAACAAATAGAGATAATAAAGGTATATAATTTATGCTAAAGCTACAACTAGTTCGGATGGTATAAAATTAAAACCTTAACGATTAAAGGATAACTACTCGTCATTAAACAATTTGCTTTAGGTTGTGCCATCAAATGAGAATGAAGCCATAATGAATCCAACTCAAGAATACTACCCCCACAGAGTATATCTTCAAAAATTTGCTAAGAAAAAATGAAATTCAAGGTCAAAGCAATTAAAAATAATATTGGGTCCATGGGTTATTATCCGAATGCACATCAACTATAATCCATTCGAAGTTGAAATGACCAAATAGGAACCAACATAGTAGGCTCAACTAGTAACTAAATGAAATCCAAATGGAGGAAAATCTAAAATAAAGGTTAAAATCAAACTCTATAACTCCAAGATGAAATATCAACACAAAAGCTGGATCACTTAGTTTCCACTACCCAAACTATCCCTTAAAATGGGTAGGCATTCATTCTCAAAATATATTATTACTTCCAAATTGCCATTCCAAAGCATCAAGTCAAAGCTGAGCCGATAATCTAATCCAAGCTCAAACACTCACATATACCATACCTTTCTAATCAGAATATCTATGCCAGATCATACTGAGCTGGAATTGAGACACAACTGAAGCACAAAATTATAATAGAGGATAAATCACTAGCTAAAAACCAGCAACTCTACTCCATATACGTTGGAGGGCATGAATTATCAGAGTATACTTAAGAACTCCCCATGGATATAAACCACACCATAAATGGAAAAAACTCTAGCAACTTGGAGAAATGAAACTTAAGCCAGAACTAACTAGTTATAATGCCCTGAATCTCGTACCCGAAATGCTACATGATGCTCATAACCCCGAAGGACCACAAGCTAACCCATGTCTAATATTTGTAACTAGGCACTGCATAATATACTATATAAATAGAGAAAAAGGATGAAATGCCATAAAGTTCAAATATCTAATATAACATAACATCTAGAAATATGGTACATCAATACCAAAATAAAATTAACATAATAGTCTAAACACGCTATAATTTGGAAGCCTTTAAACGGTCTAAAAACTATTGAGTTGATGGGACATGTCCTCAACTAACTATGAACTACTGGAATAATAAAGTAATAAAATAATTATGCTATTATAGAATGATGAGGACTCACTGCTAGTCTGGCTGTTGAACGTATGATGTACTAATCATACTCTGGAGCTCATGCTTCTAAACCTATGGTATAAAAGCACTGTACCACAAATGTGTCAGTACGATTGAATGTACTGGTATGCAAGTGAGGTAGGCTGAATGCAAGGGGTTCATATACATGAACAATACTAACTAACTGAATAACAAAAAAGTGAGAACACATACATGAATACATGACTGTAACTAAGATCATGACGTCACTGAATTTGAATAATGATAACATAAGTTTTCATATAACTGATATACAATTATCTAGATGACTGTGTCTGACAGTCCTATTTCTGATGGAACTAGCTAAGTTTTGTACTAAGCTAGGTGACTATATCTAACAGTCCTAAACTGTAGAACTATTGCGTTCTATTACTGAGACTAAGACTGAGACTATAACTTTCGGAAGTAGTCATCTAACCGACATACCCCAAATAACATAATATAATTGAGTTGGGGTCCAATTTGTAAGCCCAATATAAAGGGTGTCAATACCGCCCCACTGGTAAGGACAAGTTGTTAGTAATCTCTCATCTAACAGGTACTCTGAGGAGAACGGTGGGACCCTCATCTAACTGGTTAAGTGACCTCATAAACCCTCATCTAAGAGGTTAGATATCTCAACCTACACTGACTATATAGTTCTGGAGCTCAAGAATTGCTTCTAAGAATCATACCCTCTACTCGCAGGTGAGTTCCCATCCTTGGGATCACTTGGTCCTGAATCCTACTCCTATCTGATTAGACACAAAATTAATTATATTGAACTTACTGGACTGAGTTCACTAAATTTCATTGACTGACAGAATATTACTGAGATCTGATAACTGACTGAGATTACTAAGATTACTGAGTTTTCCTGAGTCATGAGATTGACTGAATTCTACTTAACATGGCTTTACTAAGACTATTATAAAAACAGACATTAGCTCTAGGTACATAGCTAAATTGTGGAGTACAAGTACCTCCAGGACTCGATAGCATGAAACTGACAAGATATGACACTTCCTGGACTCACGACCATAATCAACAACTCATAATACATAAATTGGGGAATTTCATGAGGCACTTGATTAACCTTGTTTGGTACATGATTAGGAATGCATATAAATATGTCATTATTTCATAGGGATAATCTCATGAATAATCCATCAAATAATTTCTATGCATAACAATAACATGGAAGTCATTTTGAACATAAGGGTAAAGAATGGGTTCATCTATTTGATTAAAATTGAGTCGTAATGCATGATTCTTATTCTCTTGGGCATTTTATCAAACACATTGCATACACAAACTTAGGGTTAGGCATATACACTAGTTCATACATTATTGTTATTTTAATCAACTCAATTTAAATGTTTCCAAACACACATACTAGCATAATTTCATGAAAAGTACATAAAGACTCCAACTTGGGATTTATACAACCACATCAACATAATTAAAATCATGTCACCACTTGGGAATTACAATTCATGAGTTTAAAATAAGATTCTTAAGCCTCATGGGTGAAAGAAACCCATGAATCAAAACTTTACATACCTGGGTGGATGATTTCTTAAAGATTGGTGGAGGAAAGCTTGAATTCTTGCCTTGGGATTAGACATCTAGGGTTTTTTGTTCTTGGGGATTGATCTTTGATAGCAACCCTAATTTATTGTTATGGATGAATAATAAAGTTATAAGCTCTGTTCTGGTATAATTAGGGGTCAAAACGGTTAGAGAAAAACCAAATACCCTCCTAAAAATGGCTTAAAATCACTGATGAAAAGGGTAACAGTTTGCGTGAAGCTCCGTCGCAGGCTCTACGGTTCGTCGCTCCATCCCATCATACTTGGCTAGAACCTGAACTTCCTGCCTCCTCTACAATGGTTTGGGCTACGGTCCATCGCTAGCTTAATGGTCCATCGGTCCTGACCATCGCACTTGGTCATCAAATAGGTTCGCTGCCTTAGTCGTGATGGCTTGGGCGATGGTCTTCCACCATCTCGATGGTCTACCGGCTTGACCATCACTTTTGGGCCATTTTGATAGTTCTCTGTAAAGTGTCCGTAACTTTTACTTTGATATTGGATTTGGACAAAATTGGTATCATTGGAAAGCTATTTCAATTTCCCACATGATAAAAAAATTACAATTGGAGAAATTCAATCTGATTTAAACATTAATCATTTAGGAAGTCATCACTAATTCTTCTAAATACTAGATTTGACTTATAGAAAGTTTAGGGTATTACATTAGTCTAATACTCCATCTCGGCAGAGAATAGCCATAGGTACATATCATCAATAAGGAAAACTCTGCTAAGCCTAATCATGCTGAGCAAACTTTGAATTGGGAATTTCCTGAATCTTTCCAAGATGGACAATCATCACTTAATCCTGCCAAGAATCACATCATAGAAGAAGAAATACTCTAATCTCAAAACCAAGGTCAATGTCAAGAGCCCCACCAGAAAATCAACAACTTCATATAGAGAATTTCTAATTTGCCAACTCAAAAAGAGATTATTGGAAAGTCCACCTTCCTCTAATTCTCCAACTCCACTAGATAAAATTATACCATTGCACTAAAAAAGCTTCTAATTTCCAAACTAATAACAACGACAACCATCACTAGGGAACGAACCCAATAAGTATACGAGATGAACTAAGGGCATATCAATATCAAAGTTAAACCCACTATCGAGCGATAAAATAGATTCAAATGAAGAATAAACCCAAATTGGTTGAGATAAAAATGGGCTATGTAGCAAGGGATAGCCAATACAAAAGCCCTTGCACCCAGGAGGCTAGTCTAAGAATCTCCAACACCAAAATGGGCAATATACCTAAATTGCCAACTCTAGAGTCATACAAAACCATGGAAGTTCAACTTACCTTTGTTACCACCATACATTACCAAATAAATCAAACACCTCTAACCAAGATGAAAAAAATTAGCCTCATCACACTATGGGAAAAATTATTAAATCAGGCTATATATTATCAAGTAACCGAATGAGACCACAAAGATTGAAATTTTAACTAGATAACACTAGTTTAAAAAGATACCTATCGAGGATCAACTACATCGAGTAATAGTATCAGCAATATGAATAACCTCAAGAAGTGATAGAAACAGTAACAATAATATAAACATCAATATAGTGAAAAACTATTACCAAAATGAACATCAATATCATGAACTAATTAAGATCCTCAATAAGGCTAATAATGAGACTCAAACCCACAACCTACACCAACAGGAAAAAATATAAACATGTATCTATTGCATCAACTACTAAAAGAAATAAACGACTGAGTAGTGACGTAATCATGAATTCCATAATAAGGCACATAATAATCAATATTAGCTCATCAATGTATATAATCATCATTGGGTATAAAAACCCTAAAACACAAAATAAAAGATAAGTGTGAGAAATAAAAGCAGACCTATTACGTTATAATCCCCAATAATATGCTTGACGAGCTTAGTGAGAATAAATTTGAATGGGACCAAACTCAAACTGACCAACTAAGTCATTAATTAATGTGCCAAGTGCATTATCTCTAACTGAAGATGCCACAACGTCTTTGGCTAGTCTGAATTTGCTGGAGTGACTAGAAATCCCATGTTAGGGACATTCTCTAGACTAATAACCAATCTTTCAGCAGTAGAAATAATATCCTAAATCTCTAATCCTTCTGAGCAATATAAACCAATCCCTAATGACTGACAAACTACCATTAAAGAAATCTCTACTATAATGGTCATCCTTCCTGTAGTGATAGATGGACTTAGGAAATCTAGGTGGGTAGGAAAAATATATGCTAACTTTTCTATGAACTAACTTACATTGGTGGAACTTTTTGGACCAAAGTCTTATATTTCCATAACAAAAACAAGCTTCTAAATATAATACCAATAGCATGATACTGATGGGATGGCATCTTACTACCACCTCTACAAGTCTATTTTTCTATCTCTTGCCTAATCAAAATCTAAGTGGGTGAAGACCCAATGGATATGTTAAAACCCTGAAGGTTAAACCACAATGTGAGGCAATAGGTCCCTCATAGTCAATCATAGAAAAAATATATTAAAGTAACAAGGAATAAAATGACAGTGTAAGAAGTGCAAAAATAAAAGATTTTAATGTGGAAACCCCCTTGATCAAGGAAAGGGAAAACCACGTCTTGCCCTTTCAAGCACCTTAAAATACACTAGAATCAAACTCTTCATTACAGCATTCACTAAACCTAACTTTTGGTTTCTTTTCATTGTAGTAACTCTATTATAAGAATGCTGATTAGTTGTAATAAGTCTCAAACTTAGGAAACACTACCTAGGCACTCTATACTCAAAGAGAAAAGTTCATTATTATTTTAACATGAGTAGTTCATTTATAAATAAGAACTGAGTCAAGAACAATTTCTATTTAAGAAAACATAAATAACAAAGACTTGAGTAGTTTTGAAATGGGGTTTTTTGCTTCTTGTTTTCACTCTTTGTATTTTTAAAAACAATTTAATAAAGAAGTATGTTTTTATTTTATAATTGGGTCATGATTAGCAATGAAATATTATTGGAACAGGTGTCCTATTCAGTACAAGCAGCACCTACATGTTTGTTACATAAAAGGACAACACTGTTTGGACACGTGTGTTGGATGTAATGTACTATGAACATCCACGGACCTATTCCCTATCCCTGATCTTCTCATTATCAAAACAACATATAGTAATTTACCACCTTTTTTATGATGACAACCCAACCATATATCTTTGAGCATATCCATCACATTTAATAAGTATGATTAACACTCTAAAGATGAATGTTCAGCCTATAATCATGCTTCCACCATTATAAAACACAGGGACCTTGTCCCTTGTTGTCATTTGCCGCAAAAACTCTAAGCATATTCACTTCTCCATTTTAGATTAATTTACTTTCCCTTGCCAACATGACTTCTTCCGCCCATCAACATGCCATACACCTTCTTCATAGCATATTTCATAGTACTTAGTCCCTACATATTACACTAATCACACCTAGTCTTTAAACATGAAGAAAGTATTCCCCCTTTAGGAATTATGTAAGTGGATTAACTATAAACAAAGGGTAAATATAAGTACAAAATAATTAACTTATGGGCACTAGGGCAACACGAACATGAAGAATAACTTAAAATAAAGGAAACAAATGTAGGACATAAATAGAAATTCATTCAAGATTAATTAGGATATGTACCGTTACAATGTACAAAAAAAATAATAAAAGTACTGTTTGCAAAGTCCACAATAGATACTGACACAGGAAGCTGACATAATAGGACTCGGGAAGAAAGAGGATTAGAGGAGTGTGATTTTATAACATGTCTATTCTAGCAGCCTAAGCAGCATGAGCATTAAATAAATATTTGGTAAGGTTTTTTACTTCTGTGTTTAGGTATTAAACCTCGCCAGTAATTTCTAGAAACTTGACCTTGAGGTTGGCATTTTTTGCTTCAAGTTCTTTAGAGGCACCTAGTCCCTATGAGTACCACCTTTTATTTTGTAATTTCAGATGATTATTTCAGTGACATTTGTGCTAGCACAATGCTAAAATCCACCATTTATTTGTTGAAGTTTACTTGAGCAACCAATAGTTATGATACTTGGGATACAATTCTAGCTTTCCCTTCTATACATTCATTTTGTACCAATGTTTTCAAACTAAACCTTTGGCAGTTCTTGGGGTCCGTTAAGTTCCAACAACACCAAACTATTGAAATAATTTCCTCAAGAAATATCCATAGAGAATCCCATGTTTTTCTTTCATCTCATGTGTCACCTTGTGCATATGCTCAATCATTAGAGCGGGTAGGTGTATTAGATAAAACTTACTCAAATATTTAATACAAAATAGATCAACTACAAAATCAATAGTTCTTTTCTCTGACCTTGGCAAAATGACCTTGTTATGAACTCAATCACCAACTGGCACTCACTTGTGAGATACTTCTTTCACCCCTATTAGTGAAGTCCCTCCTACCTTGGAAGTATTAAACTTTAATTCAGTTGAGGGTTGTTTGTTCAAAATAGTTTTCACCCCAATACCAAGCATATCAAAAAAAATTCCAAGTATTTCTTCATCCAGCTTAAGATGATTTCCCTATACTTTTGCAATAAAACTCAAACCATCATAGGAGAATTCTATGGATTAGTAGAATTTTCTCACTTCACCTTCAAAGATGATGGGAGATGGTTCTTCTAACTGATGCAACCAACCCTGATGCCTCACATATTGTACTAGTTTTACCATTCTAGGATTTTCATAAATCTTTGGATTCTAAAATATTCCTGATATTACTTTCTATGTTTTTAAATTCTCATTTTTTTGTTCCATAGACACAACCTTCTTTTCCTTTTCTTTCTGTCTACTTTTTATATCACTGCTAAGCTCTTCTTCAATAATTTTTCTTTTCTTGGGGCTAGGTCCCTTAGAAACTTTATTTCTTTTGACAGAAATATGTTTCTTTTGCTCACACCATGACTCCCAAACTTCGGTTAAAAGTACCTATCCCTTTTATTACCATGAACTTCTATTATTTTCTTCAGAGCTGCAATGTTAATATTAGAATCATTATCCTCATCTTCTCACACCTCTACAACTTAAAGATATTCTTCTTCCTGTAAAGCAGATTTCCTGAGTCTTCTTACTTTAGTGGTAGAGAAATTACTCTTCTTCATTGTATCTATGAGCAATTTTAACTCAGAACCTCTTGTAAAGTAAGATCTTTTAACTTTTATACCAGAGCAAATTAATTTCTCCTTTCTTTTATTGTCCTTCAGTTTCTTTATTTTTCAAATCAGAGGTTGTTCATCCTCATCCTTTTTATTTTCCTTATTTAGAGATAATATGAATTACCCATCATTTTTTTAGTCATCCTCTTCATTTATTATTTTGTTCTCTTAACAACCTGAACTTTGCATGAGATCATAAGCAAGTAAGAGTAAATTCTCATCTACCTAATTTATTCTACTATAAGAATCAAACTTCTTTATAGGAATATCTTCATCAATAAGATTATCAAATATAAGAGTTTGACTTAGAAAGAATAGGAGAACCAGATTCCTATAAATAATTTAAAATTTCAATAACTTTAAAATCCGCAAAGGGAACTTGGATTTGAGAAGCATTGGAGGACTCTAGTTTTATTAAGGAAAGAGGTCCTTTAGTTTGAAGAATCTCTTGTTCAATTAGAGACCTAAAAACTTTATTAAGGTCATCTATTATGACGGAACATTCACTAGGACTAAGAGTTTTGACTGGAGCAGTTTCACTTACGGTCTTAGGAGTCTCATGGGAAGGACTGACTGGTAACACAATTTTTTTGATATTGAAAATGATCAGAAGATAAATCTTTAATGGTGTTTGAAGATGAGGGAATTTTAGACATTTTGAAATATTGAGAAATAAAGAAGGACTAGTTTTGATTTAGAAGGAAAATAATGTTCTGTGTTAATTGTGCAGAGAATGAATAGGAGGGTTTGAATTTATAGTTAATGGGATGACTATTAACATTTAATAGATAATTTTTTAATGGATGCTCTGATGACAACGGGTGTGACTCTTCAAATTTGAGCTAAGTTGATAGCTTTTGTTCATATAGAATTGGACATGTGGCCCTTTTTAAAAATATTTATGACAAATTATTTTGGTACTCACCTGAGAGATAGGACCAAGTCCCTCTCTTTTTGAGTCAATTTTCAACTTGTTTTTGCTTCAATTATTTCCTTTTAAAGCTACCCCCTTGGGTGTATACCTGGAAAGGCATGATACTAAGTTATATTAACATTAACCTACTCTATCATTTCTTGACGTAGGCAAATTTTTGGAGACACTGATTAACTTTTTATACATTTTGTTGAAGCTTATTCTTCTGGGATGGCTTTCCTAGGAAATAGGTCCCTTGAAATCAACAAGTTAAGAATATGACACCTTCACCTTGGAGTGCGCTTGACAAAGAGAGAACACAGTCAGATCTAGTAAAATTAAGCATCAAACACCAACTTTTAATGAATATTCCTGACTGCAATATCTTTTTTCCAAACTGGAACCATGATCACTTGTTTGATTTGGGAACCCACTTGAATTTTAGTTCCCAGTAAGAAGAGAATGGTGTGATCAAAAATTTCATTGCCAAGTAGACAAAGAATTCTTCTTCATCTTATTCAAATTCTTGAACCTATTTGGTTGTTTATTCTTCTATTGAGCATATATGAATTTTCTCATTCCATCACTTATCCAACTTTTACAGTACCCTTTAGTGTACCCATCTTTCCTAAAATGATTGGACATAGATTTGGGAGCCTTGTTTCTAGCATCATTGATAGTTTTTTCTTACAATGTAGTAGGTTGGATTCTCTTTGATATCCCAGTTCTTTGCCATCATTAACACCTTGGCTAATTTGACTCGAAAGATTATGTGAAGAACCAGTCTATTTAAGATACTTGTTCAAATGTTGTCTTAAGCATACTAGGTCCTTCTCTAACTCTTCATTTCTGTGAAGTGCAGACATAAGGTGTTTTTGACAATCCTTCAACCTTTGTTCAACATCAATTTGTAGCCTTGAAGCTTATTTGTTCTCTTTTTTTTATCTATTTTACTTTCCTTCTTTAGATTACTCATCAAATCAGATTTTTAGAATTTATTTTTTTAAGAACTCTTAATTTATAGAATTTTTTTAAAGCTAAAGCAATCAGACCATACTCTTGATTCTCTACTTTTGCTTTTAAGGCATTCTTCTCAATAGTTAGTTGACATATTGAGTCTATTAACACACTTGCAAGACTTATAATCTTCCTAGCAGTTTAATTATCTAGATTATAATTAATATCAGGAAAAGTTACGCCATTTTCTTTTTCATCTTTTGTGTTTTCCATGAATGCAAATAAGTAATCATTGACAACTAGACTGTCTTCCACTGCTAGCGTAGAAATATCTCCAATCTTCTCATTTTCACTAGAATCACTAAAGGAGTTTCCTCATACCGCCAGAGCTTGGTTTACAGCATATTCGGCTGTGACTTTCCTTCTTGAATTTTCACAAACCTAGTCCCTGTTCTTTTCTTTGTCACCTCCACTCTTGAGATACCTCTAGTAATCCAATTTGTTACATTGATAGTCCATAATGAAATGCTTTATACTTCCACAATTATGAAATACTTCAACATTGCTTCCTCCTTTGATTCTGCATTCTCTTCTTTGGAATTGACCACCTACCCTCATTTCCTCTACAATTCTCTTAGCCAAAATGGAAATATCAGTGTCTTTTTCTAATGAATCAAGTTAGGAATTTCTTAAGGATAGGGGATTTTCCTTTTCTGATTCATTCTTCTACATCTCTTGCTTCTTTTTAAGCTCAACGGTTTTTAGATTTCCAATTAGTTCATCCAAGGTGAGGGTCTTCAGGTTCTTTGGTTTAGTTATGGCATCCACTTTCCTTTTCCAGGATTTAGAAAGAACACCAAGAATTTTTCTCAATTGTTTTATTACAAGGGAATCACTTCACCTATGCAGTGAAGCTCATTTGTGATAGAAGTAAACCTTGCATCCATTTCCTGGATTGTTTCTCCTTTGATGGTGAAGGTTTCATACTTAGTAGTGAGCATGTACACTTTTGAATCCTTCACTTCACTGGTACCTTCATGAGCAATCCTTAAGCATCACAGATCTCTTTTCTATTTTGATAAGCTAAGATCCTATTATATAATTTAGGATCTATGCCACAACTAACAGTTTCTTGTCCTTCTAATTCTTTGCAATCTTTTTCGTGTATTCATTATTGTACTCTCTCCTGCATGTAACAACCATCATTGTAATCTATATTTCTTTGACTTTTTGAACAAACACATAAGGACCATCAAGAATTAGGTCCATCGGCTCACTATCCTCAGCATTAGTGAAGTCAAACATTTTGGATTTCCACCACACATAGTATTGTCCATTAAATCTTTGTGGCATAGTGGTAGATTTCCCTTATTCAAGAATAGGTGGAGAATCCACGCCAGAAATGACACTCTAGGTGTCAAACTTTTAGTATGACCTCTCTCAGATACCAATTATTGAAACCTTGAGGGTTGCACAACACAGTAACAGACTGGTCCTATGATAACGCTCAACTTACACATCAATTTAAGTGAAAGACAATCATTGTCAATATAGTTACCTAGCATGAGTTGGGGTCGAATCCACAAGGACAAATGTGAGTGGCGACTAAATAAATTTTAAATTGAAGTTACTTGTGAAATTCAAACCTAAGATATAAATACTTTGGGGAATTTTTAAAATTTTCAAAAGTGTAAGACCATTTTTGGGCTTCAATAAAACTAACTTGAGTCAAAGAATAATTAGAGTATTATCAATTAGGAACAAATCTTTGGATCATGCTTTCCTAGGGGAAAATTTTACATAGTAGCATGATGATTCGGTGCAAATTCTAATTGTTAATGATGCGGTAGGCTAGATTTGAAGTCCTTGAGGCTAGTTTGTCAATAGATTCTTAATGATTTAACTCATTGACCCTTTTGAATACTTAATGAGTGTTCCAATTAAAGCCACCTAACACCACAATTGGGTATCCCAATTTTAAAGATGATACCCAAGGTATAGAGAACCTCATAATCAACCTTATATCTAAAATAGGGAAAATTAGCAAACTATGCCAATAATATGTCTACTATTGCCTTGGTTCCCGTATCCCTCTTTTAGGGATAATATAGGTTCAGAAAGTTCACCCAAACCCTTCTTTCATGGATGGTTTGAGCCTTTAAGAGTTTGGAATTTTCACCCACAAACCTATATGGTTATTTGGATCTTTCACCCACAAATCTCAACTAATTTAATCAAGCAATAGTAGAACTCATCATCAACAAACTACCAAATGTACAAATGAATCAAAACCAACACAACAATTACAGCCTATTCAAACATAACCCAAAGAGGTAGATCTAGCAAATCATAAAGATAATAAAAAAAATATACCAAGATTTCTATCAAATTTTTTCATCAAAAAATAAAGAGAGGGAAAACCACACTTAATCCAATGAATCTTCAATGGATAAGGCCAAATCTACACTTAGATGTTCTGCTAATTAATTGTTGTATTAAATTAGTACAAATTTAAGCTCCAAGAACCAAAGAAAATAAAACCCTAAACTAAGATGAAGATAAAAATCTATGTAATTGTCAAAGTCTCCAAAAGAGAAATAATTTAAGCCTATAAAAGAAATTGGATTCGGCACGGTGAAAATGTAAAACTTCCCTTGGTAAAATTCTTGCTTAGACGTGATCGCAGAAGCTTTACTGCGATTGCATTAACTGAGGCTGGTTTTTTCTTCAGGTCTTCTAGATGCACTTCTTCTAACCTTTTTGATCCTTTTTAGCTCGCTTCCACATCGTTCCTTGTTATAAACTATATTCCTGCAAAATGTGGAAAATAATTCATTTAATCATAAAGTTGTATCATTCAGACATTCAAATCATAATACTGTGTAAAAAAAAATGTAGTGGAAATTAGTGGTAAATTCAGCATTCATCAATACCCCCAACTTAATTCTTTGCTGGTCAACAAGCAACATTACCTCTTACCATGAGTCAATGCATATTTCTTCCCAATTTCTATAACCCAATGATCACAATGACTTCAACTAGATTACTACCATAAGTATCTATTCATACCTAGACAAAGTAATTCTAACAACACTCCTTAAACATGAAATGCAATTTTCAAAGATGCAAAAGACTTTTGAAGAAAAACAATGTAGCAATCACTAATTCTCAAAAAGTGAATCACCTTTTTGGTCTTTACTCAACTATACTCTGTTTGTCTGATTTCTCGAAAGGATATAATACCACCTTCCTTGACTTTTACACGTGCCTCCTCAAAATATTGAAATGCAAGACTCTCTCTGACACAAGGACTCTCGATTCTAACAAGTACCATGCCATAGGCTTGCCCCTATTTTAATTTGCCACTATATTGAATACATTTGGTTAGAGATCTCAAAGGGCTTTTTGATCTTGTAACATAGGTTTCAGGGTAGGGTATGATATCATTTAGGAACAAAGTGTCTATACATTCCTTGAAAATCTACATCACACATTTCCATCTAACATTACCATGGGCCACTTCTTTTGTCTTCACTCATTACTCATGTGCCTACTTTTACTACCTTTATTTACCCATCTTTTGGAAAGAATTTTCGTTTCACCTCTTTGCCTTGTACATTTTATGCTTTTCTTTCCTTTCATGGGACCAGTTTTTTTCCTACTAATTTGTTCTCAGAATTTAGCTCTTAGGCACTAACTTACAATCTAATGGACTAATGTTACCTCTTTTAATTTCTCACCATCCTAACATAGGCTTTTAGCCTCTAATTACATTTTCAAGTTCAAAAAGGGTAGGGTTCAAAAGAGATATAAATATTGAAAGGCTCATGGTTTGCAATGTGTTTTCCAAAGAGAAGAATCCAAAGCCTTAAAATGGGTAATTAGGGATAACATCTATGAAAAGTTAGGTTTTTAGGCTAAATTGGAATTCCAATGTCACAAAAATAGCCTAAATCATCTCACTAACCAAGTACAATAAAAATTAGCTTTGAGAGACTAATGGGGTAAGGCTTAGATGGTACAGGTACACATGAGATTTGGACAACTTAGCTTACCTCATCACATTGGAGAGTTGAATCTTTTACCTAATTTTGCATCAAATATCTAAGTACGCTTGAATTTTGCATTTATTAACCTTTAAGTTGCGGGCTTAATTTTGTCCTATTGGGACGACAAACTCCAAAATATATGGATCTTGTTCCTCATCTACACCATTCAGTATTTTCTTGAGTTGTTCGATTTTCACCACGCCCACCAAACACAATGTTGAAAATTGGTTTGAATGAGGTCTTCTTCCAAATTTTGGAGTCGCATTCTCTTAGCATTCTCATAACAAAATGGGCTAGAGCCTTCAAAAAGAATTTTATTGGCTTCTTCTTTCGACTTTAACACTATTTGCTTATTACTTGCATTAACTTATTCATTTGGTTTAGTTGGTTGGGAAATCATCAAGGATTCTTCGATATCAAGATCACCATAATTCATGTGGCTTGACATCTTTTTTTCTTTAACCTTATTTTTAAGATTGGGTATGTTCATGTTTTTTGAGATGTTGAACTCATTACCCATTTCTTCTATCATTTTGATTTCCTTTTTACATGCCCCCCCGGCTTGTTTCATGAGATGTCTGTTATCCCCCTATGTTTCCATCTGATCCAAGATAAGTTGAAGCATTTCTTCAATACCATTATGTCAAGCATGTTTTTCTTTCTTTTTCGCACCATATGACCTATCAAACTCATAAGAAGAACTAGTATTTAGGGTAATATAACGAGGGGAAGGGGCATTTATAAAATTACTCCAATGTGTATCTCAACCACCATATAAGGAACAATCATACTCCCAAGAGGATACAGATGGTGGGCACATCTCTTTCCAAGGAGAATATCTATGATCATGGGAAAAGTAGGGTCCACCACAATATAGACATGGATCATCAAGATAAGATTTCCAATAAAATAATTCATATTCATTCAGAGATATCATAGGAACAAACAATCAAAAATAAAAATCTACCTAACACAAGGAACAAAGGAAAATCACAAACAAATACTTATAAGTTTGAATTCAAGCAAGTAAGATCAAATTCCAAACAAGCTCAATACACTAAATTGTTCCCTGGAAATGAAGTCATTTTTGATAACGCTCAACTTACACGTCAATTTAAGTGCAAGGCAATTGTTATCAATATAATTAACCAATAAGAGTCGGGGTCAAATTCATGAGGAACAATTTGAGTGGAGACTAAATAAGTTTTAAATGGAAGTTACTTCCTAAATTCAAACCTAAGATAGAAATATTATTGGGGTTTTTTTAAGTTTCAAAAGTGTAAGACCATTTTTGGGCTTCAAGAAAACAAACTTGAGGCTAAAAATAATTAGAGTATAATCAATTAGGAACGAATCTTGGGATTATACTTTCCTAGGGGAAATTATGTATGGGAGCATTATGATTCGGTGCAAATTCTAGTCGTTATTGATGTGGCAAGTTAGGTCGGAAGTCCTTTAGGCTAGTTTGTCAACAAATACTCAAAGATGTCACTCACTTACCCTTTTGAGCACCTAACGAGTGTGTCATTGAAGCCACCCAAAATCTTAATAGGGTATCCCTATTTCTAGGATGATACCAAAGATATACATAACCTCATAATCACCCTTACGTCTAAGATAGTGAAAATTGGCAAACTATCCCCATAAATTGTCTACTATTGCCTTGATTCCAACATCCCTCTTTCAAGTATGATTTGCGTTCCGAAAGTTCACCCAAACCCCTCTTTCAAGGATTGTTTGAGCCTTTAAAAAATTTGAATTTTCACCCATAAACCCATGTTGGTATTTGGGGATTTCACCTACAAATCCCAACTAATTTAATCAAGCAATAGTAGAACTCTTCATCAACAAACTAGCTAATGCACAAATAAATCGAAACCCACACAACCATTGCACCCTATTCAAACATTACCCTAAGAGGTAGATGTAGGAAATCATAAAGATAATAAAAATAAATATGCCATGATTCCCATCAAAGTTATTCATAAAAACTAAAGAGAGGGCAAACGACACTTTAAAATCCAATGAATCTTCAATGGATGAGGCTAAATCTTCACTTTGAAGTTCCTCTAATTACTTTTTGTCACAAATTAGAACAAATTTAAACACCAAGCTCTAAAGAAAACAAAACCTAAACTTAGATGAAGATAAAAGTATCTATAATTGTCAATGTCCCCCAAAGAGAATGGGTTTTAGCCTAGAAAAGTAATTGGGCCCGGTAGGGCAATTACAAAGCTGCCCTTGAGCAAATTCCCGCTTAACTGCGATCGCAAAAGCTGTACCATGATTGCGGTACTTTGACCTAGCTTTACTGGCCGCAATCGTGGCCCAAGCACAACGATCGTGGTAACTGAGGTTGGTTTTTGCATTCAGTCTTCTAGCTCCACTTTCTCTCTCCTTTTTGATCCTTTTTAGTTTGTATCCTCATATTTCCTTCTCACAACCTTTTTTCCTACAAAATGTGGAAAATAGTGCATTTAATCACAAAGTTGTCTTATTTAGACATTCAAATCATA
Source organism: Capsicum annuum (assembly GCF_002878395.1). NCBI lineage: Eukaryota > Viridiplantae > Streptophyta > Magnoliopsida > Solanales > Solanaceae > Capsicum > Capsicum annuum. Next base: position 67,619,357 of record NC_061113.1, on the reverse strand, counting down.
GTAGTGTGCACGAAAGTGGAGTGGAAATGAGTGTTTAATTCACCACTCATCATCCCTCTTAGTCAATCACAGGAAAAATGTTGTAAAGTAACAAGTAATTAAAAGACGGTGTAGAAAAAATAAAGATACAATATTTTAATGAGGAAGCCCCCTAGTGCAAGGAAAAACCATAGCTTGACCTAACAAGCACCTCAAAATCCACTATAATAAAACATATGATTACTGTCTTCACTAAACCTAACTCTAGGGTTCCTTTTTCTTGTAATATCTCTACTACACGCTCATCTTGACAACTCTACGAAGGACCCTCTATACTGATTAGTTCTAATCAATTAAAAACTTAGGCAACTCTACCTAAGTGTTGTTTAGTCAAATAGAAAAGTTCATTACTCTTATAACATGAGTAATTAGTTTACAAATCAGAACTCAAGCAAGAAAAATTTCTATTTAAGAACACATAAACAGCTAAGACTTAAGTAATATTGAAATGGGGTTTTTGCTACCTCTCTTCACTCTTTGAATTTGCCAAAAAACATTTGATGAAGAAGCCTTTTTTTCTTTTATAACTGGGTGATAATTAAAGATGATATCTCATTGGACCAGGTGTCCTATTCAGTACAAGGAAAACCTGCAATTTGTTACACAAGAGGATAAATGTAACCCCCTGAAATATCATCCCAAGACGCCACACAGTGCCCAAGGATACATGTAGCCTCAAGCTAACCCTTTAAGCCAAAACACTATCCTTGGGTTCCAACACAACAACATACATGCAACGCTAAGGATATATATATATAAGCAGATACTATATCACATCGCACATGGCATGGAATATCGTTAGACTGTACATATATGGAATGTCTATACACAAACCAACCCAACAATACAATAGTTTAGCATAGTCTCTATACAGCAAAATCAACGAGCCATTGGGACAAACCCCCAACTGACACAACAGACCAAACGGATCACAAATCAACAACATTAAAACTAGCAACTTGGTCCTCAAACCATGAGGACTTACCACTGAAGGAACTTAGATGCGGCACTCGGATATCACTATCACGGCTGCGGCTGAGTACCTAAATCTACATTATGGTAAGAATGTAGCCCATAGAGAAATATATGGGTCAGCTCAAGATACGTACTGAGTATGTAGGGGAGCATGCAAAATATAAATAATACCATAAATTTCATAAAAATGTTCATACGGACCATAATGACACAGCAGGCTTGAGTGACATTGAATCATGTAACTCATAACATCTTAGATAGGAAATGTAGGAGGAAAACCTCATAAATCATTATAGATCATCATAGGCAACTTGACTTACCACATCAAAACTCAGAGTGACTCGGTATTTCAATAAACATGTCTTATATGGACAGGGGAGTTTCCTAAAACCGACTACCCCACGTGAGCCACGTGGAATACCAACGTTTGAAAACCCCGTTGGCGGGAGCGTCATACTCTTTTCCAAGGAGTACGACCTTAAAACTGCAATAATCACAATTGGGCTCTCTAGCCAATAATATCATCATCAAACAACGCTATGGTGGCACATAGGTTTGGGAAAATACCAAATTTCCCTCTCCCTGCTAAGTACTACTCCTCGACAAGCTCAGAACGCGTTAGAAAATCCACCACAACATCTCAAGGGTCTATTATAAAGATTAAATCAAATCTCTTTCTCATTTATCAAATCATATCAATTTGTGGATTCCTAACTCAACACATTTTAGCTCAAAATATTTTAATCTTCCTCAACATCAACAAGGTATGAATGCATTGAATCAAAACTGACTCGATATTTGGGCAAGGATATGAAAACTCAATACATAATATTTTCAACAATTTAACTCATCAAAACCATGGAATAAATACCAAGACTCATTTCAACTTCAATATCAATATTTCTCAATTTGCCATCCAACTCTCATTTCAAGGTACTTGAGACATTAACCCATGGTAGGGATATAGAATTGCCAATATCAATTATAAATTCATTATAAGTAAATAGTGGAATGATAGTATAAATCAAGGCTTAACAAATTAAATCATTATACTCTCATAATCAAATAATTTTTGGACATAATTCCATCTCAACATCATACATATATCGGATCAAAATAATCCCATAGCTCCTGTACAATAATCTAAGATATCAAACCATATTTCCAATTCATGGTAAAATATATAAAATCTCATGTCAATGTAATTCAACAAAAATACCGGGCACTAGATCGAAAGGATAATCTTATTCAAATCCCCACATACCTAAAAAGGAAGATGAATATGAACTTCCGACTCTGGAACTTTATTCAAGAAAATAAAGGGTGCTTCTCAAAGCTCCTAACATGATCAACTCGAATTCCAAATCAATTTGAAATTTCTACGGTTCAATCAAGAGACATAGAAGGATAAAATTTGGAGTAGTAGGGTTGGGGTTTGAGCCTTAGGAAATTTTGGTGAAAAATGAGCTATTGAATGCTCTTAATGGACTTAAATCCATGGTTTACCTAGATGGATTAGAGTAGGAATGACCAAAATACCCTTAAAAATTAAATAATGTCAAATTTGTCCTTTGGTTGACTGTTTTGATAGGTTGAAGTAGATCGACTATAACATTTTGCTCCGATGGCCAAATTGGATGACACTAATTTAATTGGAAAGAGGACTTTCAGAGATTTCTGTTGATATATAGTAGCTCACCCAGATTATTATGTACAAGGAGTTATGATTGTTTGAAGTTGACCCTAAAATTTGCCTGGCCTCAGTATTTTTTTCCTGCATATTTACTGTTCACCACTATTCACGGTTAGATCAAAATGATCATAACTCATCGCTCGAGTGTCTATTTTGGGTGATCCACATATCATTGGAAATCTTATTCTATGATATACCCAATGCCAGGTTGCATATCATGAAATTCTATATAGTAAAATTATTAATCATGATAATGAACAGAATTCAACATATTTTCGTCCGAGATCTTAACAGAAAATTTTTTCGGGGCATCACATCATCTCCCCCTTGAAAACATTCATCCTCAAATGTTGATAGGCAGGTCAAGAATACTATGAAAATGAGTATATAGTGAAAAATCATCTTGCCCAAGCATATACTCCATTCTAGATTTTTTTGGATACTGTACAAAATACACAAGCCAAGATAAACATAGCAATAAGGATTAAATCAAAAAAGAACAATACCTTTGACATGCTCAAGATTTGTAGGAAAGAGGTGGGGATATTTGGCGCGCATATCCTCTTCGCCTTCCCAAGCAGCACTTTCCACGGATTGATTTCGCCAAAGCACTTTAACCAAAGGAACTTCCTTGTTTCTTAGCCTACGAACTTGAAAGTCAAAAACCTCAACTGGAATCTCTTCATATGAAAGACTATCTTGAATACCCAAGCTTTCAGAGGGATCAATCACAACAGAATCACCAATTGACTTCTTAAGCATAGAAACATGGAAAATCGGATGGACGTTAGATAACTCCACGGGCAATTCAACCTTATACACTACCTTCCCAATGAGATCCACAATCTTATAGGGACCAATGTAGCAGGGACTTAGTTTCCCTTTTTTCCAAAATCTCTTCACCACTTTCATGGGTGAAACTTTCAAGTACACTAAATTACTAACATCAAAGTCAAGGTCTTTCCTCCTTACATCTGCGTATGATTTTTGATGACTTTGGGTGGTTTTTAACCTTTTTTCAATTAACTTAACCTTCTTCATGGCCTCAAACACTGCATCTAGTCTACTCGCGGTAGCCTCACCAGCTGCAAACCAACCAATGGGTGATCTACACGTTCTACCATACAAAGCTTCAAACGGGGCCATTCCAATAGTAGCATGAAACCTATTATTGTAAACAAACTTGATTAATGCTAAGTGCTCATCCCAACTACCTTTCAAATCAAGTACACAAGCCCTCGACATATCTTCTAAAGTATGAATGGTCTGCTCAGCCTGACCATCTATTTGTAGATAGAAAGCAGAACTTAAACGAATGTGGGTACCGACACCGTTCTGGAAAGATTTCCAAAACTGAGAGGTAACTGAGTACCTCTATCAGAAATAATAGCAAAAGAATTCCATGAAGTTTGACGAGTTCCCGAATATATATTCTAGCATAATCTTCCGCTATATACGATGAATGCACAAGAAAGAAATAAGCTGATTTCGTCAGCCGATCTACGACAACCCAAATCGAATCATGATGGCGATGCGAAGGAGTCAAACCAACTATGAAGTCCATATTCACTTCTTCCCACTTCTAAGTAGGAATGCTAAACTCTTCCATCACGCCACTGGGCCTTTGATGCTCAATTTTAACCTGTTGACATGTGGAACACTTCGCCACAAATCATGGTATATCTTGGTAGCACCAGGATGGATGAAGTATCGCATACCTTGCACTTCTGCCATAATCCTCTACTTCAAGTTATCAACATCAGGAACACATAATCTTTCTTTGAGTCTCAAAACGCCATCTCCTCCTTAGGAGAAAACCTCCATCTTTTGGTCTTTAACTGACTCTTTTAACCTGACCAAGGTAGGATCCCTGTCTTGCTTCTCCTTCACTTCAAAAACTAAAGAGGTTTCGAAACCGCTTTACACTCCTATAATACCCTCAGCATCACCAAACAGCCTAACCCCCCAATCTAGCCAAACGATGTACCTTATGGGCCAACCCTTTGTTACTAATATCCACATGTGCTACACTACCCATGGACTTCCGACTAAGGGCATCTACTACTATATTAGCCTTGCTCGGATGAGATAGCACGCTCATATCATAATCTTTCAACAATTCTAACCATTGTCTCTGCCTAAGATTCAACTCTTTTTGGGTGAATACATAATACAAGCTCTTATGGTTCGTGAAGACGTCGACATGGACACCATATATATAATGTCTCCAATTTTTCAAAGCAAAAACCACGGTAGCTAATTCAAGGTCATGGGTCGGATAATTCTTCTCGTGAGGCTTTAGCAGCTTGGAAGCATAAGCTATAACCTTGCCCTTTTGCGTCAATACACAACCCAAACTGACTCTGGAAGCATCGCAATACACCACAAAACCATCAACACCATCAGCCAAAGTCAACACAAGGGCTGAAGTGAGTCGAGTCTTCAACTCCTGAAAACTCTTCTCGCAAGATTCGGACCACAGGAACTTCACTTTATTTTGGGTCAAACGGGTCATAGGAGACACAATAGATGAAAAAACTTCAACAAAACGATGATAATAACCAGCTAAACCCAAGAAACTTTGGATATCAAAAGGATAAATAGGTCTAGGCCAACTCTTTATAGCCTATGTGTTTTGAGGATCAACTCTAATACCTTCGAAAGAAACAACATGACCCAAGAAGGACTTATTGATGTTAGCATACAATCGATGAGTTCAAAGAGTTTCTAACATAATTCAGAGATGATCTGCATGATCACCCTCATTTCGGGAGTAAATAAGAATATCATCAAGGAATGCTATTATAAATCAAGCAAGATATGGCCGGAATACACGATTCATAAGATCTACAAAAGTCGCTGGAGCATTAGTTAACCCGGGAGACATCACTAAAAATTCAAAATGACCATAGCGGGTTCAGAAGGCTGTCTTGGGGATATCACATTCCCTAACGTTAAGTTGGTGATAATCGGATCTGAGGTCTTTCTTTAAAAAGTATCTCAAACCTTGCAATTGATCAAATAAATCATCATTTTGAGGAACCGGAGATTTATTCTTGATAGTAACCCTATTAAGCTGCCGGTAATCAATACACATCCGCAAAGAACCATCTTTCTTACGCACAAACAGGACAGGTGCACCCAACGGGAACACACTAGGTCTGATAAAGATTTTATCTAAAAGACCTTTCAATTTCTCCGTCAACTCTTTAAGTTCTGCAGGAGCCATGCGATACAGAGAAATAGAAATAGGCTGAGTATTGGGAAGAAGGTCAATCCCAAACTCTATAACTCTATCAAGAGGTACTCCAAGGAGATCTTCTGGAAAGCTATCAAGAAACTCATTAACAATATTAATTGACTGAATGGTTGGGGTTTCAGACTTAGTGTCTTTAACATGAACCAAATGAGGGATGCAACCCTTGGAAATCAACTTCCTAGCTTTGATATAGGATATGAAATGAACCTTAGGAATCACAGAACTTTCGGACCATTCGAGGATAGGTCCATCAGGAAACTGAAACTTGACAACATGGGCACGACAATCAATAGACGCATAGCATGAGTGAAGCCAATCCATACCAAGAATGATATCAAAGTCAACCATATCTAGCTCAATCCAACCCGATGAAAGACATTAATGGGACATTTCTTATACACTCGCTTAGCAATGACAGACTCTCCTACCGGAGTAGAAACCAAAATAGGCTCAAAAATTAGTTCAAGATCCATTTTAAAATTTACAGCAACCAGAGGTGTCACATAAAAAAAACTCAAAACGGGGTCCATCAACATATAGATATCAAAATATAAAATACGGAGCATACCAGTGACAACATCGTGAGAGTTATCCTACTCCTGATGAGGTGGTATAGCATAGAAATAATTCTGACGTTAACCGCCAGCAGTACTAAATGAAGTACCCTAAGGAAGAATTGGATGCGCTGCGGGAGATGGGGCACTAGTAGCCTGACTCTGGGGATGGGCATCACGACTTTTCTTTCTGGCATACGGGCAGTCTCTAAGTATGTGGCCCAACTTGCCACAACCAAAAAAGCCTTACTGCCCCATATAAGACTCCCCAAAATTATCTTTACCATACTTAGCACACAAAGAAGGATGAGGCCAGTTGCTTATACTGTCCTGAGACCTGGAAAGTACCAACCTATTCCCGAGCTCTTGCCTGCCCGATATACGGGAGAACTAGCTGAGGAAGGCGCAGATATAAATGGATGTCTCTAAAACTAAGGGCGACTTCCTCCAGAGAATCTAGTCTGACCAGAACCATGTTGCTCCGATCTGACTCTCTGAATCCCTCTTACTCTTTCTCTTTTCTTTATCTTATCTGACTCAATCTGTTGGGCGTGAATCATTAACCTAGGAAGATCAATCTCCATGTTGATCATAGCAGATCTATATTCTTTCACTACATTACTCGACACCCCAGTTAGAAACTTGCTCATACTAGTCCTCGAGTCAGCCATCATATTGGGAGCGTACTTCAATAACTGATTAAACAAAAGACAATAATCCTTAACTGACATGGAGCCTTGTCTCAAATTCATAAACTCTTCTATCTTAGCTTCCCGTAACTCAAGAGGAAAAAATATATCCAAAAAACCATCTTAGAACAATTGCCAAGTCACCGAAGCGGTATCTTTCTCTCTACCCTTATTCCATTTCTGCGCCCAATCATAGGCAACATCCTTCAACCGATGAGAAGCCAGCTCTACACTTTCTTTCTCGGTCACGTGCATAATCTGTGTAATTTTCTTTATTTCATCAACATAGATATGCGGGTCCTCACCTACTCTCGACCCATGATACTCTGGCGGATTCATCCACATAAAGTCACAAATTTATGTTGTTGCCGAATTATTTTCCTGCAGAGGTGGAGCATTATTCTGAGTATTGGTGGTAACTGCCTGGGCTAGCATCTGAAAAGCTTCCCGAAATTCGGCATGGGATACCATCTCATGTAACAGATTAACGGGTTGAGGTTGGTTGTTATTTATGTGAGCTTGATGTGAAGGCATTTTCTGTCATAAGAATGCCCAAATTAACATCAGAAGAAAATAGTTGTAAGCATGATAGAGTCTTGTAGAAAGAAAGAAATAACATTTCCTAGAACGCCCCATAACCTCTTGATCATAGGTGTGGCGCGCTATACACCGATGCTCAAGACTCTACGTAACGCTGCTTCTCAGACTCCCTAAGACTCATCACAACCTTAGGCACTGATACCAAGTTTGTAACCTAAGGATATATATATAAGTAAATATCATATCACATCGCACATAGTACGGAATATCATTAGACTGTTCATATATGGAATGTCTATACACAAACCAAACCCAACAATACACTAGTCTGACATAGCCTCTATTTAGCAAAATCAATGAGCCATTGGGAAAAGCCCCCAACTGACTCAACAGACCAAAGGGATCACAAAACAACAGCACAAAAACTAGCAACTTGGTCCTCGAACCATGAGGACTCACCACCAAAGGAACGTAGATGTGGTACTTAGAGTCCTTGTCGCGGCTGTGGCTGAGTACCTAAACCTAATCATGGTAAGAATGTATCCTATAGAGAAATATATGGGTCAACACAAGATACGTACTGAGTATGTGGGGGCGCATGCAAAATATAAATAATATCATAAATTTCGTAAAAACATATATACAGACCATAATGACACACCTGGCTTGAGTGACATTGAATCATGCAACTCATAACATCTTAGATAGGAAATGTAGGAGAAAAACCTCATAAATCATTATAGATCATCATAGGCAACTTATACCACATCAAAACTTGGAGTGACTCGGTATTTCAATAAACATATATCCCCACGTGAGCTACGTGGAATACCAACATTTAAAACCCCCATTGGCAGGAGCATCATACTCTTTGCCAGAGAGTATGACCTTAAAACTGTACTAATCACAATTGGGCTCTCTGGCGAATAATATCATCATCAAACAACCCTATGGTGGCACATAGGTTTGGGGAAATACCAAATTTCCCTCTCGGTGCTAAGTACTACTTCCCAACAAGCTCAGAACGCGTTAGGAAATCCACCTCAACATCACAAGTGTTTATCATAATGACCAATCAAATCTCTTTGTCATTTATAAAATCATATCAATTCGTGGATTCCTAACTCAACTCATTTGAACTTAAACATTTTAATCTTCCACAATATAAACAAGGTATCAATGCGTTGAACCATAACTGACTCAAAATTTGGACAAGGATATGAAGACTCAATACATAATATTTTCAATAATTTAACTCATCAAAACCATCTGGAAAATACCAAGACTCATTGCAATTTCAATATCAACATTTCTCAATTTTCTATCCAACTCTCATTTAAAGGTACTTGAGACATCAACCCATAGTAGGGATAGATAATTTTCCAATATCAATTATAAATTCAGAATAAGGAAATAGTGGAATGATAGTATAAATCAAGGCTTAACAAATTAAATAATATAAGATATAAAACATTATTTCCTATTCATGGTAAAACATGTAAAGTCTCATGTCAATGTAATTCAACAAAAACACAGGGCACAAGATTGAAAGGATAATCTTGTTCAAAGCCCAACGTACCTAAAACCGTAAGATGAATATGAACTTCCAACTCTGGAACTTTATTCACGAAAATAAAGGGTGCTTCTCGAAGCCCTTAACATGATCTACTCGAATCCCAAATCAATTTAAAATTTCTACGGTTCAATCAAGAGACATAGAAGGATGAAATTTGTAGTAGGGTTGGGATTTGAGCCTTAGGAAATTTTGGAGAAAAATGAGCTATTGAATGCTCTTAATGGACTTAAATCCATGGTTTTCCCAGATGGATTGGAGTGGGAATTACCAAAATACCCTTAAAAATCAAATAATGTTAAATATGTCCTTTGGTGGACTATTTTGATAGGCTGAAGTAGATCGACCATAACTTTTTCCTCCAATGGCCAAATTGGATGAAACTAATTTAATTGGAAAGAGGACTTTCAGATCTTTCTGTTTATATAGAGTAGCTCACCCAGATCATTATGTACAAGGAGTTATGATCGTTTGAAGTTGACCCTAAAATTCGCCTGGCCTCAGTATTTTTTTCCTGCACATTTACTGTTCACCACTATTCACGGTTAGATCGGAATGATCATTACTCATCGCTCGAGTGTCCGTTTTGGATGATCCACATATCGTTGGAAATCTTATTAAATGATCTACGCGATGACGGGTTGCATATTAAGAAATTTCACTAAGAAAGATTATTAATCACGATAATGAACAGAATTCAACACATTTTCAATCGAGATCTTAACGAAAATTTTTTTCGGGGCATCACATCATCTCCCTGTTGAAAACATTCGTCCTCGAATGTTGATAGGTAGGTCAAGAATACTATGAAATGAGTATATAGAGAAAAATCATCTTGCCCAAGCATATACTCCATTTTAAATTTTTTTGGATATCGTAGAAAACACACAAACCAAGATAAACATAGCAATAAGGATTAAGTCAAAAGAGAATGATACCTTTGACATGCTCAGGATTTGTAGGAAAGAGGTGGGGATATTTGGCGCGCATATTCACTTTGGATTCCCAAGTAGCACTCTCCACGGATTGATTTCGCCAAAGTACTTTATCCAAAGGAACTTCCATGTTTCTTAGCCTATGAACTTGAAAGTTAAAAACCTTAATCGGAATCTCTTCATATGAAGGACTATCTTGAATACCCAAGCTTTCAGGAAGGATCAATCACAATAGAATCACCAATAGACTTCTTAAGCATAGAAACATGGAAAATCGGATGGACGTTAGATAACTCCACGGGCAATTCAACTTTATATGCTACCTTCCCAATGCGATCCACCATCTTATAGAGACCAAGGTAATGGGGACTTAGTTTCCTTTACTTCCTAATTCTCTTCACCCCTTTCATGGTTGAAACTTTCAAGTACACTAAATCACCAATATCAAATTCAAGGTCTTTCCTCCTTACATCTGTGTATGATTTTTGATGACTTTGGGCGGTTTTCAACAATTTTCGAATTAACTTAACCTTCTCCATGGCCTCAAACAACACATCCATTCCAATCGCGACAGCCTCACCAACTTCAAACCAACCAATGAGTGATCTATACCTTCTACCATACAAAGCTCCAAATGGGGCCATTCCAATAGTAGCATGAAAACTGTTATTGTAAGCAAACTTGATTAACGATAAGTCCTCATACCAACTACCTTTAAAATGAAGAACACAAAGCCTCAACATATCTTCTAAAGTCTGAATAGTCGCTCGGCCTGACCATCTATTTGAGGATTGAAAATAGAACTTAAATGAATTTGGGTACGGAGACCCTTCTGGAATGATTTCCAAAACTGAGAAGTAAACTGAGTACCTCTGTCAGAAATAATAGCCAAAGGGATTCCATGAAGCCTGATGAGTTCCCGAATATATATTCTAGCATAATCTTCAGCTGTATACGATGAATGCAGAGGTAAGAAACGAGTTGATTTTGTCAACCGATCTATGACAACCCAAATCGAATCATGATAGTGACGAGAAGGAGGCAAACCAACTATGAAGTCCATATTCACTTCTTCCCACTTCCAAGTAGAAATACTAAACTCTTGCATCACGCCACTAGGCCTTTGATGCTCTATTTTAACCTGTTAAGGCGTGGAACACTTCACCACAAATTCTGCTATGTTCCTCTTCATACCGTTCCACTAATAGATTTCCCGTAAATCATGGTACATCTTGGTAGCACTAGGATGGATGGAGTATCACATACCATGTGCTTCCGCCATAATCCTCTACTTCAAGTTATCAACATCAGGAACACATAATCTTTCTCGGAGACTCAAAATGCCATCTCCCCTTTGGGAGAAAACCTCCACCTTTTGGTCTTTAACTGACTCTTTTAACCTGACAAAGGTAGGATCCCTATCTTGCTTCTCCTTCACTCCCGAAAGTAAAGAGGATTTGGAACCGCTTTGCACACCTATACTACCCTCAGCATCACCAAACAACCTAACCCCTAATCTAGCCAAACGATGTACCTCATGGGCCAACTCCTTCTTACCAATCTCCACATGTGCTACGCTACCCATGGACTTCTGACTAAGGGCATCTGCTACTACATTAGCCTTGCCCAGATAATATAGCACGCTCATATCATAATCATTCAATATTTCTAACCATCATCTCTGCCTAAGATACATCTTCTTTTGGGTGAATACATTATGGTCCATGAAGACGTAGACATGGACACCATACAAGTAATGTTTCCAGATTTTCAAGAAAAAACCATGGCAGCTAATTCAAGATCATGGGTAGGATAATTCTTCTTGTGAGGATTTAGCTGCCTAGAAGAATAATCTATAACCTTGCCCTTTGGCATCAATACACAACCCAAACCGACTCTGGAAGCATCGCAATACACCATAAAACCATCAACACCGTCAGGCAAAGTCAACACAAGGGCTTAAGTGAGTTGAGTCTTCAACTCCTGAAAACTCTTCTCGCAAGATTTGGACCACAGGAACTTCACTTTATTTTCGGTCAAATAGGTTATAGGAGACGCAATAGATGAAAAACCTTCAACAAAACGACGATAATAACCATCTAGACCCAAGAAACTTCGGATATCAAAAGGATAAATAGGTCTAGGCCAACTCTTTATAGCCTCTGTGTTTTGAGGATCAACTCTAATACCTTCGAAAGAAACAACATGACACAAGAAGGCTACAGAGTTCAGCCAGAACTCACACTTACTGAACTTAGCATACAACCGATGAGTTCGAAGAGTTTCCAACATAATTTGGAGATGATCTGCATGATCACCCTCACTTCCGGAGTAAATAAGAATATCATCAAGGAACCCTATTTCAAATAAATCCAGAAATGGCCGGAATACACGCTTCATAAGATCCATGAAAGCCGCTGGAGTATTAGTCAACCCGAAAGACATCACTAGAAATTCAAAATGACCGTAGCAGGTTTGAAAGGCTGTCTTGGGGAAATCACATTCCCTAACCTTAAGTTGGTGATAACCAGATATGAGGTCTTTCTTCGAAAAGTAGCTCGCACCTTGCAATTGATCAAATAAATCATCAATTCGAGTAAGCGGATATTTATTCTGGAGAGTAACCCTATTAAGCTGCGGTAATCAATACGTATCCACAAAGAACCATCTTTCTTATGCACAAACAGGATAGATGCACCCCACGAGCACACTAGGTTTGATAAAGATTTTGCCTAAAAGATCTTTCAATTGCTCTTTCAACTCCTTAAGTTCTGTGGGAGCCATGCGGTATGGAAGAATGGAAATAGGCTGAGTATCGGGAAGAAAGTCAATCCCGAATTCTATCTCTCTATCAAGAGGTACTCTAGGGAGATCCTCCAGAAAGATATCAAGAAACTCATTAACAACATTAATTGACTGAATGGTCGGAGTTTCAAACTTAGTGTCTTTAACCCGAACAAAATTGTGGATGCAATCATATCACATCGCACATGGCACGGAATATCGTTAGACTGTACATATATGGAATGTCTATACACAAACCAACCCAACAATACACTAGTCTATCTTAGCCTATATACAGAAAAATCAATGAGCCATTGGGACAAACCCTCAACTGACTCAACAGACCAAAGGGATCACAAGACAACAGCACTAAAACTATCAACTTGGTCCTTGAAACATGAGGACTCACCACTGAAGGAATGTAGCTGTGGCACTCGGATATCACTGTCACGGATGCGGCTGAGTACCTGAACCTACAGCATGGTAAAAATGTAGCCCATAGAGAAATATGTAGGTCAGCACAAGATACGTACTGAGTATGTGGGGGCACTTGCAAAATGTAAATAATATCATAAATTTTGTAAAAACGTACATACGGACCATAATGACAAGCCTGGCTTGAGTAACATTGAATCATGCAACTCAGAACATCTTAGATAGGAAATGTAGGATAAAAACCTCATAAATCAATATAGATCATTATAGGCAACTTGACTTACCATATCAAAACTCGGAGTGACTCGGTATTTCAATAAACATGTCTTTTATGGACAGGACAGTTTCCTAGAACCGATAACCCCACATGAGCTACGTGGAATACCAATGTTTGAAACCCCCGTTGGTGGGAGCATCATACTCTTTCCGAGAGAGTACAACCTTAAATATGCAATAATCATAATCGGGCTCTCTGGCCAATAATATCATCATCAAACAACCCTATGGTGGCACATAGGTTTGGGGAAATACCAAATTTCCCTCTCGGTGCTAAATACTACTTCCCGACACGCTCAGAAAGCGTTAGGAAATCCACCTCAACATCATAAGGGTCTATCATAATGACCAAATCAAATCTCTTTCTCATTTATCAAATCATATCAATTTGTGGATTCCTAACTCAACTCATTTTAGCTCAAAACATTTTAATCTTCCTTAACATAAATAAGGTATCAATGCATTGAACCATAACTAACTCGATATTTGGACAAGGATATGAAGACTCAATACATAACATTTTCAATAATTTAACTCATCAAAACCATCTAGAAAATACAAACTCATTGCAACTTCAATATCAACATTTCTCAATTTGCTATCCAACTCTCATTTAAAGGTACTTGAGACATCAACCCATAGTAGGGATATAGAATTTCCAATATCAATTATAAATTCATAAATAAGGAAATAATGGAATGATAGTATAAATCAAGGCTTAACAAATTAAATCATCATACTCTTATAATCAAACACTTTTCGAACATAATTCCATCTTAACATCATAAACATACCAGATGACATAATCCGATAGCTCATGGACAATAATATAAGATATAAAACTATATTTGCAATTCATGCTAAAACATGTAAAATCTCATGTCAATGTAATTCAAAAAAAATACCGGGCACAAGAGCGAAAGGATAATCTTGCTCTTAATGGACTTAAATTAATGGTTTACCAGGATGGTTTGGAGTTGGAATGACCAAAATACCCTTAAAAATCAAATAATATCAAATCTGTCCTTTGGTGGACTGTTTTGATAGGCTGAAGTAGATCGACCATAATGTTTTGCTCTGATGGTCAAATTGGATGAAACCAATTTCATTGGAAAGAGGACTTTCAGAGCTTTCTGTTGATATATAGTAGCTCACCCTGATCATTATGTACAATGAGTTGTGATCATTTGAAGTTGTCCCTAAAATTCGCCTGGCCTCAGTATGTTTTTCCTGCATATTTACTATTCACCACTATTCACGGTTAGATTGGAATGATCATAACTCATCGCTCGAGTGTCCGTTTTGGATGATCCACATATCGTTGGAAAGATTATTCGATGCTCTACGCGATGACGGGTTGAATATCCAGATATTCCACACAGAAAAATTATTAATCATGATAAAGAATAGAATTTAACACATTTTCATTCGAGATCTTAACGAAAAAAATTTTCAGGGCATCACAATAAAACTTTGCAGACACATGTGCCATCTGTAATGTACCATGAACATCCAGGGACCTGGTCCCTTGTAATTAGCTGCTCATTATCAAATCTATATATAGTAGGCTATCATATGCTCAACTGTAAAATAGAGTGGGAATGCTGGTCCAATGATAAATCGATACACCTTACCCGGCTAAAAACAGTATGTTATAGGAGTATGGAATCGGATAAAGGACCATGATGAATACTAATAGACCAAACTCTAGAGTAATAACTGCTTGATGTATCAATTGTCATCTATGGACGAGAGGGATTTACAATAGTACTTAGATCACACTACTGAATCTCAAAAGACCAAAGTAGTCACAATCTCAACTAGAGGGTAAGCTGGCCCTAAATCCTTTTTGACTGACGCTAAAGCTCTTCAATATCCATCTCTAACTTTCTATTCTGATTCTGTACTAAAAATTTTGAAACACTTACTGAAGTCTCATTTAAATCTACCGATAATACCGCATCATCCTTCAAGGAAAGAACAGATTCGAATAATGTGTTTAAGATTCATGAAAATGCGGATGCACGATAAAGAGTTAAGAAGGGAATTGTATGAAGTGTCCCTGTAGCCTCCGAAATATAGGTTATGATTGTCTTTGTATAGATCTCCAAGACACTACTAAATACTTATCTCTTGTAATAATACACTGATGAAACCTAGGGTGGGATACCAATTCATCATGACCCAATTTTTCAAGTTATGATGAAGCCTACTATAATCCACTAAGAGGCAAGCCAAACCCGTTGTTTGTAAGAAGGGAATTGCATAAAGTGTCCCTATAGCCCCCGAATAATAGGTTATGATTGTGTTCGTACAGATCTGCAGGACTCTACTAAATACTTATCTGTTGTAATAATACACCGATGAAACATAGGGTTGGCTATTAATTCATCATGACCCAATTTTACAAGTTATGATGACGCCTACTATAATCCACTAATAGGCAAGCCAAAGCCATAGTTTGGAATAGCTAGTAATGGACTTGTCAATATACATAAGGACATAATGCAAAATAGATAAAATAGAAGACCAAATACATAATGAAATCCCAAAAATGGGTTGTATTAGTACAAGATCTTCTAATATAATACAAGAATATAAAAGTCAATATCAAAGAAATTATACTAATACAACTTATCTCCTAATACAATAACGAGACTGGTCTAATACATAAGAGAGAGGTATGTAATACTTTGAATGTCTGGAGCTCACTCTAAGTCTTTGAACCATGGTTTCTCCGCACAATGTACACATCAGTGGTGATAACACGTATAATGATATGCAGGCTGCAGAAGTGTTGTATGAGTACCAAACAAATTTTACTCAGTAGGCAACTACCAACTAAGATCCAAAGATAAAGTGATATACATAACATATAAAAGAATGGAAAACTGTCCACGACTGAAGAAACCATATATAAATGCCAATGCGATAATAAGGATATTCTATTATATTCTTTTTCAAAAGACTAGAATGCTAAGGCTAAGAAAATATCAGGGATGAAATAACCTATTCCAGTCATACTCAGAAATCTCAACACTATACCATATATCCTAGGCCAATGTACGAATAATAGATGAAGGAAGGATATATAACAATATACAAGGCCAAGAAATTAATGTATAATCTAAACAAATGAAGAAAGGGATGTACAATAATACCATAGCAACATATAGCTAGATATACATATATATAGATATAAGGTCAACTCAAACCATAGCCTATATCTTCGTATCTTCATTTTAAGTCCTCGTTATAATCCTATCAAGATTTAGTACTAACATACTTAGGGTTTCTAATCCATATAGCTCATCATTAATTAATCATGCATAATAATGAAATAGTAAGATAGAAGAGGCTAGCATCATACCTCGGTCTCGATACTATATTAATGATTGATCTTTCATAAGTTAGACATAACAATAATAAAAAATATATCAATAACAATGCATGTAACCGGCTATTCCAAATAAGCAAACACCTAGCCGCGCCAATGCATGCATCTACGGCCCCTAGCTCGGATGGTTCAATTGGCATACAACAACAAAAGGCACATTCATCACCCATATCTATAAAGTTGTCTTAAACTAGTTGATAGAAATAGGTGTACACTTGTGATAGGTGATGTGTATGCAAGAATGAATGCAAGGTACACAATCAATGTCATAATATCATGATCATAATCATCTCAATCACAATTGTTATTATCATGACCATCATAATCATCATAATCAACCTTCGGCCTTACTGGGTAGATGTATATATATATATATATATATGTCATACATAGGGCTAGAAAGACTCAAATCGGTAGATATGCACAAAGGCACATTGATATAATCATCCTTCTGGCTTGTTGGGTATCAATAGCATCATCATAATATCCTTCAACCTTGCCAGGTATCATCCAACATCATAATATTTCTAGGTCTTGTCGGGCATCATCACATCATTATAATATACTTCGACCTTACTGGGTATCATCATAATATCCAAATCAATGTCAATAATAGAGATCGAGCCACACAAAGGCTAAAATAAAGTGCAACCCACGAGGGATAAATTAAAATGCAAGCCACATAAGGGCTAAAGTAAAATGCAAGACCCGCGAGGGCTAAAGTCATGAAAAGAGAAGCTAGGTAGGTTAGATTTTCCATAATTCATCATTCATCATCAATAACTTATCCATAATAAGTATGTTAATTATCCAAGTTTGAAATGATGCCACGGGATTCATTAGGAGTTTGATTTTCACAAATGAACTATATAACCATAAAAAATTTGACATTTCAAAAGCATTTGACAAGTCAAATTTTCAATCCAAGTTCGTGTCGACCAAATATAGGCCCCACACCTATATTTCCAACTTTTTAACATTCCAACAAATAGGTCAAATATAGCTTGAGTTCATTGGTTCCCAAACCAAAGGTCTACCTAGCCTAAAATCAATATTCCAAAGTCACTGACGATGCCAAAATTTGGATATCAGATCATATTCCTAAAGTCTTTGTACTGTGGCCATTTGGAACCAACAAAGACCTCCAAATAGGGTATTGGTTCACAAAACAAAATGAACCTCCCGATAACTGAACGATCTATCCCAGCAGGTCATAAAACACTTTGGATAGCTATGGAGAAGCTGAAATGACAAAATTAAATAGAATTATGTAAAATGACCAAGAGGTCATTACAATATCCACTACTAAAAGGACTTTTATCTCCGAAACCCAATGGATAAAAAGAATCTCAATAGCTAGAAAGGATTGGGTACTAGGTCTATATGCACAAAGCATGACTTTCTAGATAACTTACAAGAAGAGAGAACATTTGTAAAGGATTTTTCCATAGGTATCCTTTTATTAAGCAACACTCTCACTTCACCTAAAAATAGCCAAAGCTTAACTTTAACAACCAACTGGTCACAAATAGAACAAAAAAGATTGATGCACGCTAAGATGAACCACAATACCCTGATAACCTCTTGATATCCACAAAAATCTACAGAGGCACATCCAATCCAAAACCATCCTAATACATAAACCATACACTGACTACAAATCTAAATATAACCTTCTTTTACCAATACATACATGTTATCTACTCTAAACCAGAACGAAAATAACCTAAGTCCCGTCCATGCAATCTCATCATTAAGAACTTGAAGAACTGAAAGAGATCCAATGAAATTCCATACGGAGAACACAAGAATAAACCCATAAGGAATTATCTGGGCTCATGAATGGAGATAATCAAAGTATGTAATCTATTCCAAAACTACAACTACTCTGGGTTGTACTCAAAATTAAAGCCAAAATATCAATACATAATTACTCATCACTGAACAATTATCTCTAGGATGTCCTATCCACCGAGAATGAAACCATAATGAATCCAACTGAAGTATACTACTCCCACTGAGTATATCATCTAAAATTCCTAAAGAAAACTGAAAAACTTAAGGTTAAAGGTACAGAAAACAATATTAGGTCCACGGGCTATCAACTTAATGCACATCGACTATATCCATCCGAAGTCAAGAAGACTGAATAGGCAACCATGGAGTAGTCTCAACCAATCTATAAATGAAATACAAATGTAGGTAAATCTACAATGAAGGTTGAACTTAAGTGCTATAACACCAAGCTAAAATCTAAACACCAAAGCTGAGTTGCTTAGTCTCAACTACCCAAACAAGACCTAAAGTAGGGTAGGCATTCATGCTTCAAATCAATCATAACTTTCAAATCACCATTCCAAAGTGTCAAGTCAAAACTGAGCTGACAATCCAATCAAAAATCAAACACTTCTATCGACCATACTATTCGAATCAGACATATCTGTGCTAGATCATGTCGATCCAGAATTGAAATAAAGCTTAAGCATAAAATTGCAATAGTGGATAAATCACAAGCTGAAAATACAAGAGATCCATTCTACATCCGCTGGAGGGCATAAACTATCAAAGCATACTTATGAACTCCGCATGGCTGCAAACCACACGGGTAATGGCAAAAACTCAACCAACGTGGAGAAATGCAACTTAAGTCAAACTAACCAATCTAATTCTCTATCTCGGCAGAGAACAGGCATAGAAACATATCATTAAGGATGAACACTCCACCAATCCTAATAAGGCTGAGCAAACTTTAAAGTGAGGATTTCCTAAATCCATCTAAGAAGGAAAATCATCACTGGATCCGCCAAGAATCGCATCATCAAAGAAGAACTATACGAATCTTAAAATCAAGGTCAAATGCAAGACTACAACAAGAAAATCAACAACTCAAGATAAAGAATTTCAAACTTTCCATCTTAAGAAGCAATAACATGAAAAGCCACCTATCTCTAACTCTCAAACTTCAATAGACAAAATTATATCACAACATGAAAGGAACTTCTAATCTCCACACTAATAAAAAGGAAAGCCATCACAACGGAACGGACCCCATAAGTCTAAAAGATGAACTCAGGGCATATTAATATCAAATTCAAACATATTGTTGGGCAATAAAATAGCCACCAAATAAGAACGAACCCAAATTGGTGAAGCTCAAAATGGGCTATGTAGAAAGGGATGGATAATACAAAAGATCTACAAATAGGATGCAAGTCTAAGGATGTCAAACTCAATGACAGAAAATATAACTAAATTTCCAACTCTAAAGCCATACGGAACAACGGAAGGTCAACTTATCTTTGATGCCAACATACATTCCTAAATCAATCTAACACAACTAACCAAGAGGGAAAATAATCAACCTTGTTGTGCTATATGCAAAAAATCATCAAATCAGGCTATATCTGCTCAAGCCACCTAATAAGATCATAAAGAATGAAATTTTAACTAGATAACACTAGTCTAAACAACAACAAACCAATGATCAATTACATCGAGTAAAAATATCAATAATATAAATAACCTCAAGTTGTGGGAGTGAAACGACCCTAACTAGGGCGTTGTCATAATGGGCATCTCAAGTCCAACCTAAATCGGAGACCACCCCTATTACCAAACCTAAGTCCAAATGCATACGTTGAGTCAAATGAATTTTGAGCATATAAAAAAATAAGATTTTTTGTAATTCAAGACTTTGGGATGGTCCATGACCGTGACCAACCTAAGCAAGTCTAACCATCTAATATCCACCAACAACCATAAAATAACTGATATAATAACAAAGTTCATATACATAACATAACATAATACGATGTAAAATTTATAAATATAGTCAAATAGTATCAACATTGATACCAATTCCATTACTAAGGCTAACACCACTACTGACACTGCCCATATAAACCTACAGTAGTTCCACAAAGCCTCTAACCAAAAACAAAACAATATTCGATCGGGACATGCCTTCGACTATAGCCAAAACCATAGTCTATAAAATAACTAAAGTATGTAAAGACATCTATGATTGGAAATAGATCTTTCCAGAGCATGGAAGTTGATCACTTTAATCCCATGGCTTATCCTAAATTGATCACTAAGTAGCAGGAGTAGAACAATCGATTCCAACATCACGTAGGGATATAGCCACCCAAAGATGGGTTTGTAGGTGAACACTAAAAAGTACTCAGGATAAGGATAAAATAATGCCAACAAGTAAAAATAAATAAACAACCATGTGAATTCACAACCATATATATATATAATCTATATCAGGAAAGAGAAATGGGTTTAGCATTTCTTTATAACCATTAATCAGGGAATATGTAGTTTAACTGTCTTAGAACCATCCACGAGCTATATGGCTCAAGTGTTACCTACTGAATTGGCCTCGATACCTGTAGCCAAATGAATTGGAGATACCATAGGAGCTGGGGATTCTAGTGTACCTTTCGCTTTCCATACTACATATATACAAGTGTAACTTAGGGCATTCCCATTTACCCCATAAGTATAGAACATGGTCATCATGACCAATCCTTATGTTAGCAAATATGAGTTTCCAGTGTCCGTCCCTTAGATTCACACCTTCATGATTAGCTATAACACCCTTCCATTATTGCTAAATTAAAACCCTTATCATACAACTAAAGAAAAATTCCATTTAGTATCAACCATGGCAATGAGAAGTGGTTTCTCCAAGCTGACTATAGCTTGAAAGCAATGTCCTTAGCCAACTTTTTTAAGAAGAAGAAATTCCTATTTACCCATAGATTACATTATTTAGTTGCTTAAGGAATTAGCATGTGCCCCATAAGATGTTCATTATTATGTTTACTTGAGGGATTCCCTTATACCACGTAAGGTTTGCATTTAAACCATAACCATGACCATGAAAACCTTATAATTTAACCACTTAAGCTATTTGAAACCATCCAAACTAATTTAGCATTCTATTACCATTTTATACCATGCAAAGTTTTCAATAAAAGTTCAACAATGTAACAAAAGCATTCTCATAGGCATTTCTTCGAATATGTTGAGGAAATATAGTTTCCTAGCCAACACCATGTACTAATTGACCATTCTCATACAACCACATATTCAAACTACCATTAAAACATAAAAACCATAACTAAAAAATAGAAAAACCATAACCAACCATTTAAAACCAAAAATCCCTGACATACAATTCACCACCCATAACTATAACATGATCATGCCATGAAATCCATATAATAAATCATGTCTCCAGTTGAACTAACAATGAGGAAGGATTAACTTGCCTTAGATTAAGAAGATGACGAAGAGAAATCAACCTTGTATGTCAAAAATATATACTATTTATGAAGCCCTAGACTACTTTGACCCAACAGCTTTTGAGAGAAATTAAGAGAGTTTCTAAGTGTTTAGGATTAGAATATTAGGGTAAATAATGTCCCAAGAGTGATACAAGTCATGGGGCCTTAGGAGGTTAAGAGAGGAAATATCCAAATTTCCCACAACTTAAACTGCATAAAATTCCCACAAGAAGGTATAACCACAACACCCCAATCATACTATAACGCCTAGAGTCTATACCCTGAGACCTACACAATGCTCATAATCTTAAAGGACCACATGCTAACCCATGACTAGAACCTACTACAAAAATTGAATAATAATATTATGTTATGCGGAAATTAGGTAGAAAATATACCATAAGGTTCAATACTAAAATAAAACTAAACACGATATAGTGATACCAAAAAAGAAACATCAATACTAAAAACTTAACAACTGTTTGAAATACTCTAGTCTGAAAAGCCTCTAAACTGTCTGAATTGTGGAGTTGATGGGACAAGTCCTGAACTAACTCCGACTACTGAAAATAATACTCAAATACTAAAAACAACATGTCCTCGAACTAAGAGGACTCACCACTATGCTGACTGCTGAAAATCTAAACTGCTAAGACTGCTCTAGAGCCCGTGCATCTGACCTATGATACAAGATATCATAGAACAAAAGAAAAGCATACATCAGTATTTTAAATATACCGGTATGATCAGTTAGGTAAGCTGAAATGCATTGGATCATATACATGAATAATACAAATTGAATATCACTAGTATAACTGAATGACAATACATGCATGAATATGGAAACTGTACTGAGATCATAATAACATTGAATACTTAATCTGAATATTGATTAACTGATATCTGAGTATACTAATATTGAATTACTAGTGATAGAGTGACTGTCTGATAGTCTTGAATTTATGGAACTATACCGAGTTTCGTACTGAGCTGAGTGACTATACCTGATAGACCTGAATCTATATAACAGAACTAAGTTTTATTCTGAGACTGAGACTGCACCTGAGATTATAGGAAGTAATCATCTAACCTACATGCCTCTCTATGAATTGATTGGGGTCCAACTTGTAACACCAGTTGGAAGGGTGTCAATATCGTGCCACGAGTAAAGACAAGCTGTAAGTAAACCCTCTCTAATAGGATGCTCTTTCGTCAACCCTTGCTGGTAGAAAAAAAAATGAGATATATCAATGATCAATGCATCTGGTAGGAAGATATCTCAACCTATGTTGGCTATATAGTTCAATAACGCAGGGATTGCCACTAAGGGTCAATGCCTCTGTTGGTAGGAATTCCCACATCCCTGGGTTCGCTTAGTGTAGAATCCTACTCCCAACTGAATGGATATGAAAATGATTTCTAATCTGTACTAGACTAGATAGAATTATTACTGATATTATGATTTGATTGAACTGAACTGAATTCACTGAGTTTTATTGACTGAAAGAATACTATAGAATTTTGTTAACTGACTGATGATACGCCCAAATTACAACTCTTTTTAGAAAGTGCAAGCATTCTTTGTCAAATATAGAACCCAACTAGGTTGGGTATCGAATCCCACAGGAAATACTATGATCACTAAATATTGCGATTATTATTAGACTTTTGATCGAAGGTTCCAAAGTAAAGGGGGTTTCGGTTTAAATACGCAGTAATACTATTAGTGTAACAGTAAGATGATATATGTAATAATATTTGATTACAGAGAAAGACAAGTTAGGGATATTTCCACCTTGTAGTTTTCAATATTTTCTAACTATGGGTATTTAGAACTCATACATGCATGCACTCACAGAGAAACACATTTAAATTCATAATCCAAGTGTTTCTCAACCAACAAGGATCAATCCACTCTCATTCTCTCCAATCAAAAGTGTAGCTTATACTTATGTGAAATCTCCAAGTTGTTAATCCTATTAAGGCATTAACAGATAAAATAGAGGTTTGAAACCCTATACTCTTGTCACTACTCTCTTTTCCCAACATAAAATTTTCTATCGAACAAGTTATGTTTTAATGTCACATTCCCTATGTTTGCAACCATGAGAATTCTATCATAACGAAGAGAGTATAATATAAGTGCATCTACACATAATGAATTCAAAACCCATAGAAATAAAAAGTTTACTGCAAAGTTTCCATAACCCTAACAATTAAACTTAGCTACTCATGAATAAGACTAAAATCACCATAAGAATATTCATCATACCAAAAACTGAAAGTCGATTTTGGTATCTGAAAAATAGTGAAATAAAGGAGAAATGTTATTCTCTCTCTTCACACTAAGCCGCTCTTTCTTGCGTTCAAAAACACAAAAACAGCATCATGAATAAAAATTCAGCAACAAGTCTTTTAATAGCCTTCTCTCTCATAATTTCCTTCTAAGTCCTCAAGTATTATAAATGGCAAATTGCCTCGGGAGAAAGTTCCCATATATCACATTCAGTCCAAAAGCTGCTTTCTTTTTATGTGAAGTTTCCTCTACTATCATAGGTCCCTAAAGTGCCATAATATTCCTCATTAGTACTTGAAAAGTATGCTAATCACATAGGTCAGCTCACTTAACTAAAAATAGACTAAAAGTGAAAGAATTATGTATTTTATCCTCAAAACTTAGCTAAAACATAGGTAAGTTATGGTGCTTAGACATATAAATACGCCCAACATCACCACCCCATACTTAAAGATTTGTTTGTCCTCGAAAAAAATCATACATACATGCAAATACCTAACTTAACTTCACAAGGGCAACATAAAATGCTCAACAAGACATACACAACAAATATTAACAAAGAGTAGATTTCTGGATCATTACTAGAAACAAATCACCCTCCAACATAGACTCATTAATTTGGTTAATTCATCTACATAAGTTAAGCAAAGAAATCATATAAAACTAGCCAACAATCATCAACCATGTGCGCTCACACAAGAAAGTTACCCATAATCACTCATAGTTCTGCATTCTTCAAAAAGATGGTTATAAGAATCAACTTGCTCTCACTCTCACAAAGAATTCTTAGATTACAACTGATGACCATATGCTTGCCCTTAGTGTAATGCTCAACTAATATTAGAATGCTAAGGTAGGATAAAATATGTCCTTTATGGGTTGTAATGTAGGCTAAAGGGATGGGTAGGACTATATTGGCCAAAAATAGTGACTATGTTCCATAAGCGCTTTAATACACTACATTATGCCATTTAGACCAACTTTTAACAACCAATCTACCTTCCTTTCACCTACCAACCTCTTTTATTTTTATCCCATTTTATTACTCAATCAAAAACACTTTGATGGGACTATACAACTCATTTTATTTTGCATCAATTTCTTGTTACGCAACCCTATGATTGCCACCCTCAGCTTAGGCTATTTGCCTTATTCGAGGTGCATATTGTCCAAGAAAGGACCAGGGCCAAAACATGTTCATTATAATATATTTGGCTACAAATTCATCACTTTTCGTGTAGCACCTTGCCACTCCCATTCACAATATTTTCATGTACCAATAACTAAACTTTGGTGCATCACTTTCACCTTTTTCTTCTTATTTTGCCAAACTTTTAACTCAACTTGATTCTACAATTTAAAGCGCTTAGGAGCTTTTGGATCAAATTATGGCCTTTAAAAAATGGATTAGGCTATAGATGAGGTTGCCAAAGAAAATAGCTAAAGGCTCAATGGGTGTTGAACTAGGACAATGTACAAAGGTAGGTAAAAAGAAGATAAAAATAACGGCTACCAAAGAAATGCCAAAATCATCTCCTAAACCCACAATCTTTATTTTTCTTCACACACACACTAGGCAAGTTCTAGCATTAGTCGCAATAAAGAATATACAATAACCTTACACACACATGGCACATAGATTAGTCGCAATAAAGAATATACAATAACCTTACACACACATGGCACATAGTCAACCTAATTAGGATCATTATATATTCTTAACCCAACAGATAAATTAATTATACCACAACCAATTATCACAACACGAGTCACAACTTAGAGCCTAAATGTTTCAATAGTAGTGATTCAGCAAAAACTCATCTTATAATGCCATGCTGTCTATAAGAACAATTTCATGCGAAAATCTGACTAATTCTCTCTGAAGACAATCGTCATCCATCCATCATTGAAAAAAGTGACTAATCACGACTAACTAACTACAACTAAAAAAACTATAGCTGACAAACAATGCGTCCAAGTAGTAGGAAATATAACATTCAAGGCAATCAAGGCGTACTTGTACCCTCACCCCACACTAAGAACAAACACACTGCCCTTAGTGTAAATAAATAAGCAAGAAACTGGTTAGTCAGACTCTTTCTCTACATTCGAGGTTATACCCCCAGTGTTAAAATCATCATCGGAGTCGTCATTACAAGAGCTGTCCTCCATATCAGAGTCTAGCAGTCGGTGATCATTGTCTGTCGGTACTTCATCATCTAGAGGTTCATAAAAATTTACCCCCACTCCACACATGGCCCAAGCATGATCATTAATCGGGTAGTCATAGTCAAGCTGTCGAAGCTCTACATCATTCGGCACACGACCCCCATTTATCATAGTGAACCTAGTCATTCCATACAGATGGCGGAGAACACTCTCATCTCGAGCATGTCTTTCCGCAGTGGTAAGGTTGATGCCTTAACTAGTTCTTGGATCTTTGATTTTTGTGAGATCCACTTTCTTTGGGTTTTATGGCAACTTATGGTCTGTTGGAGCCTCCTCAATGTGCTCTTTCCTTAAAATTACAGTCAATAAGTTGTCAAAACTGAAGTGGGACTTGTTGTGCACCCTTGCTTTATGCATCAATGCTCGTATAACTGCACCAATGTTGCTGTGAACATTCGTCATTAGAGAATATACCAAAAAGACTCAATCACGGATGACCTTAGTATATTGTGTCATAAGAATCTAGCAGGAATTGACTATTCTAAACTATATGCGAGCTTCTCTATTCGAACAAGCATATGGATAAGTATTGTGACAACCATTATCCTTATGATAAGTCCACCGGGTCATGGACCCTTATCCACACAACGTATGTCTGATGGCTCTGTAGGGAGGTTTTCTATAAAGCTCCTTGAGTGGTGAGCGATCCACACTTAGAGTACTATGGAAAGAGTTAAAGAAATCAGCATTCAATTGGAAGACCTTCCCTCAAATCTTTACTTTATTTCCCATAGTCCTTGGGGACTAATTGGCACAAACTCTCGATTCAAATCAAGATTACACTCGCCCATGTCTCGAAAAATAAAGTCAAGATTTAGTGCCATTATCTTTGCCAGAATGCGAGGGCAGTTCTTCGCTAAATTTTTCTGCTGCATCACTTCCACATGTACATAGTTGTTAACTTTATTGTCTCTGTACCATTCCTTCCCTTCCTCCTCTAGAACCCATTTGATCATAAAAGTCCATCGAGGCACTTGAAGAGAGAAGGAATCAGCCATGTCCTTTCTTGCCCTTTTTTGACCTTTTTGTAATGTGGATGCTTTCTCCTTTCCCTATCGTCCTTTTGGATCCATGTTACATGAGATCATAATAGTGTCATTTTAGTCTCAGTTCATAAACTTCACTATAGTCGGAGAAGAAAATAGTGATGGCACTACCCCACACTTAATTTGTTTGCACAAACTAATTAAGTGAGTATTGTCGAGTACTCAAACTTCATCGACATACATTTAGATGGTATGTACCAACAACATTATTAGTGCAGTAACACTTTCAACCCCTCAGTTTACATAATAATTTCTCAGTTTGATATACAAAAGAAGAACACAATGGTTCTATAATCTTGACTATTATTTCTAATTTTATTTCACTTCAGCAATAAAATCTTTGAACAAGACAACCACATAGCAATCTCATCATGCCATAGTATAGAAACAACTTCACAATCTTATGCTTTTGGTTAACCATGCTCAATACATCGTTGAACGAGTCATTCACATACCCAAGCTTATAAATCCCAAAATCATGCATTAAACTTCAATAGTTCAACTTCATAATAAAAAAAAATTTACAGTGAATACCAATCAATACATTCCGGAGTGAAATCAAGATTATCCACGAGAAACCTTTCACTCAATGAGATGTATTTTCCCAAATCATAGCAAACTAACAATATTCTTATCACCAAGAACTATTTCAAAATTCAATTAACCATTATGAGCCTAGCAATAAAAAAACTAAGGAACATGAAAGAATAACTTACTTGATGATAAATACTTGATGAACCGTGAAGGTGAGCCTGCAAGATTAGATGGGAAAAGAGAAGGGCTTGGAGAGGGAAAAGGTGTTTGCGCTTAGGTCAAAGAAAAAATAGAGTGGCATTTAAGACTAGAGAATATGTTTAAAAGGTGAGACATGGGTCGGTTTGATCTATTCAAAAATGGATTATTTGGAAAAAATTACACTGATAGGCGGCACCCAAGAAATTGCCTAAGCATAAGTAGGCGGCTAATGTATCGCCTAAGTGAGGTAGTGAGCATAGGAAATGGTATAGGCGGTGCCTAACCTATCACCTATGTTGACATAGGCGGCGCCTAAGCTATCGCCTATGTTAACATAGGAGGCACCTAAACTATCGCCTAAGTGAGGCAATGAGCATATGCAATGGTATAGGCGGTGCCTAACCTATCGCCTATGTTGACAAAGGCGGCGGCTAAGCTATCACCTATGTTGACATAGGCAGCTCCTAACTTATCGCCTAAGTGAGGTAGTGAGCATAGGCGATGGAATAGGTAGCGCCTAAATGAACTTATGTGATGCCTTGAAGTCGCGATGCACCCATACCAGTTGCTACATGCCTGCTTTCCCAATTTCCAAGTGAAATTGAATGCTACACTAAGAAATATGTATGTCATCAATAGACTTACCACCTTTGATGTAGTTGATTTTCTCACCAAGTTTAAAACTAATTGTCTCCTTAATGCCTGTAATACCTATACTTATTCAGAACAAACAAACAAGATGATTAGAGAGATGGGTTGCCTCCCACCAAGCATCTTAGTTTTGGTCGTTGCTCGACTCTTCTTTCTGAATTTTCATTTTCCAGAAACAAAATCCTAGTAAAACCATGGGTTGCCTCCCATGTAGCGATTGATTTATTATTGTGGCACGACACAGTTATCTCGATTACTCAGACTTCATCGAGATATATAGTGGCTATATATTTTATCGAGTCAGTTGGACCGATATATAGCTTCACTCTTTGTCCATTCACCTTAAAGACACTACTATCATCATTTTCTAACTCTACTACTTCAGATGAGTATACTTTGCTGATTCTGAATGGACTAGACCATTTAGACATTAACTTACTTGGAAACAGCTTCAGTCTGGAGTTGAAAAGGAGTACCAAATTGCCTTTCTAAAAGTTCCATTGGATAATCCTTCGATCATGGTACTTTTTCATCCTTTCCTTGTAAGGATCTGCTCTTTCATATGCATTGAGATGGAATTCATCCATCTCATTCAGCTGTCCCAATCTCATATTTATTGCATCATCACAGTACAAGTTAAGCTGCTTCAGTGCCCACATTGCTTTATGTTCTAGCACAATTGGCAAGTGACAAGCTATGCCATAAACTAGTTGGTATGGTGACATGCCAATTGGTGTCTTGAACGTGGTCCTATATGCCCATAAGGCATCATCCATCTTCCTGGACCAATCTTTCCTGCTGGCATTCGCTGTCTTAGCAAAAATCAACTTGATTTCCCAGTTTGAGATGCCCACTAGCTTGTGGGTGGTACGGTGTAGCTACCTTATGTTGCTTAACCCCATACTTTGCCAATACGGCTCTGAATAGCTTGTTGCAGAAATGTGATCCTCTATCACTTATGATGGTATGGGGTACCCCAAAACGAGAGAACATATCTATCTTTAAGAATGCCACAACACTCTTACCTTCATTATCAGCTAGAGTGACTGTTTCAACCCATTTAAATACATAATCCACAACAAATAAGATATGTTTCATCCTAAATGAGCTCACAAATGGGACCATGAAGTCAATACCCAAGACATCGAATAATTTACTTCAAGCATTTTGGACATGGGAATCTCATGCTGCTTTGAGATAGAACTTTGCCGCTGGGGCTGATCACATCTTCTTACGAAATCGTAGGCATCCATGAATAATGAAGGCCAATAGTAGACACTTTGTAGTACTGTTGGCCGTCGAATCACTTGCATGGTGACCTCCAAATTGGGAAGCATGGGTTGCTTCTAGTATGCTAGACACCTCTACTTCTGGGTTGCACCGCCTAATAATACCATCAAAAAACATATGGATCATCCCAGAAGTAATGCATCACATTGCATGAACTTTTTCCTTTAATGAAAGGAGAGATTCTCAGGAACCACTTCACTTACCAAGTAGTTAGCAAAATCTACATACCACGGTATGTTTTCCACTATAGTTGCTAGAATCTCTTAATCAGGGAATGCATCATCAACTCCAGGTCGTTCTGTACTGTGTGCTCACTCTCAAGTCTGGATAGATGATCAGCTACTTGGTCTTCACAACCTTTTCTATCCTTTACCTCAAAATTGAATTCTTGAAGCAGTAGAACCCACCTGATTGCCTTGGCTTGGCATCCTTCTTTGCCATTAGATATCTCAGAGCCACATGATCTGTATGAACCATTACCTTGGTTCTCAACAAGTAAGCACGAAACTTCTCAAAAGCATAAACAACCGCGAGAAGCTCTTGTTCAGTAATGGTATAGTTCTTTGTGCTCCATTCAAGGCCTTGCTAGCATAGTAGATTAGGTGAAAGAGCTTTTCTCTTTTCTGACCAAGTACAGCACCCAAGACTATACCACTTGCATCACATATAAATTCAAATGGTAGAGACTAATCGGGTGCTACAATAATAGGGGCTTCAACTAGCTTCCCTTTGAGGCGTTCAAATGCCTTTAAGCAATCTTCACCAAAGTAAAAATTTGCCTCCTTATCTAAAAGTTTGCATAATGGATTTGCAATCTTGGAGAAGTCTTTAATAAACGTCTGATAAAAACCAACATGACCGAGAAAACAACGAACCCCCTTCACAAAAATTGGAGGTGGTAGTCTCTTGATAACTTCAATCTTGGATCGATCTACTTCAATTCCTTTTCCAAAAATTTTATGCCCGAGAAAAATTCCTTCCTTAACCATAAAATAACGCTTCTTCCAATTTAGCACAAGATTGAATTCCATACATTGCTGTAAAGCCATTCTCAGATTTGCCAACCATAACTCAAATGACTCACCTACAACCAAAAAGTCATCCATAAACGCCTCCAAGGTGTCTTCAACCATATCTTAGAAAATGGACATCATACATAGTTGAAAAGTGGCAGGTGCATTACATAGCCCAAATGGCATCCGTTTGAATGTAAAAGTACCATATGGGCAAGTAAAAGTAGTCTTCTCCTGATCTTCAGGAGCAATGCAAATATGGTTATATCCGGAATAACCATCCAAGAAATAGTACCATCCCGCTCCTGCCAATTGATCAAGTATTTGATATATGAATGACATTGGGAAATGGTCCTTTATTATCCACGAGTTTAGCTTTCGGTAATCCATACACGCCCTCTACCCTGTGACAAGCCTGAGTGGAATTAGCTCGTTCTTCTCGTTTGCCACGACTATCATGCCCCTTTTTTTGGGCACACATTGTACATGACTCACCCATTTACTATCTGAGATTTGGTACACCACCTCTGCATCTAGCCACTTAATGATTTCTTTCTTCACCACCTCTTGTGTAGGTAGATTCAGACAACACTGATGCTTAATGATATCAATGATATCTACAATAGTCCAACCAATAGCTCTCTTGTATCTCTTAAGAACAGAGATGATAGACTCTACCTATTTTTCACCTAAATCAGCAGCAATAATTACCGGTAGTATACTTCCACTACCCAAGAACACATACAAAAATGATTGGGTATCTCTTTCAAGTCTAAACACGGTGGCTCTTCAATGGATGGCTTCGCCGGTAGTGAAGGTCAATTCTTAAGGTCAAGATTTAGCTTCTTAGGGGAATAAGAATACGACCCCATTCCTGTCAAAGCACAGACAGTTTCTTTGTACTTATCAATATCCTCATGATCAAAGTTCATAAGCACAACAACCATTGGCTCAACAGTAAGCTGCTCCTCCAAAGATAATTCCTGCTCATCCTCATAGTAAACATCAACTATAGAGAACTTATTCATATCCTTGGGCTGCTTTAGTGATTTGCCTACATCAAAATGTACCACTTAGTCATTCATCCTAAATAAAAGCTCATTAGTTCAAAAATCAGTAAGCACACTTCCAGTTGTGAGGAAAGGTCGAGCCAAGATTATGGGCACCTCAAAATCCACCTCGCAATCCAAAATAAAAAAATCTGTAGGAAAAATGAAGGTATCCACCTTCACTAATATATCATATAGAATCCCAACAGGTTATTTTACCGACCTATCTGCCATTACAAGCCACATGTCGATTAGTGTAGGATCTCCCAACCCCAACTATTTATAAATGGCTAGCGGTATCAAATTAATGCTAGCCCCCAAATCAAACAAACCTTAGCAAAATCTAAAGATCCAACCATGAAAGAAATAGTGAAAGCACCTGGATCTACCTTCTGCAATCGCACTGCAATGATGGAAATTATCTGTCGGTTCATAGCTTACTGCCCTTTTCTTTGTCAAAAGTTCCTTCATAAATTTGGCATACCCTGGCATCTGCTCTAGTGCCTGTACCAAAGGCACATTTATAGTCAGCTGCTTCAGCATGGTCATGAATTTACTAAACTTAGCATTATCGACCTTTTTCTTCAGTCTCTGAGGAAAAGGGGGTGGTGGTTTTGGAAGAGTTTTCTCCACCACTTCCTTTTCATTGTGCTTTCCATTATCAATATTTTTAGGTTGTAGACAACTAGGCGTAGTCTTATGATTGACCTCATCCTAATTTTCAACTTCTACAGAATCATCACAATCTGTTTCACCAACATTCTCCTCCATACTCTCAGCCACAGACTTACCTTTCATGGATTTTCCAACACCTTACCACTCCTGGTAGTAATGGCCAAACATAATCCATCTTTTTTCTTGGATTTTGCACAGTTTTACTTGGTAAAGTTCCAGCTTTCCTTTGATTGAATGCCGCCAATAGTTGACTCATTTGTTGTTCTAACTATTTTATTTAAGTGGAATGCGAGTCAACTAATTGATTTATTGAGGACAAATCATTTTTTACCTCAGCTATTCCCGTGTTGTTGTCTCCACTCCTTTCAACAGCTTGGCCATCATTTCCTCCATGGACATCTTCCCAGAGCTAGATACAGTAGCTTTACGATTTCCAGGAGGGACACACAAACCGCTCCTGTCTTTCTTATTCTTCCAATTCCTTTGGCGTCAGTCCTTGTATCCAGATTTTTCATAATAGTTCCAACCTTGGTTTCCTTAGCCACTGCCTCAGAAACCCCCCTGATTATTGAAGTAATTTTCTTCTTCCTCAGAATAAGAGTCAGCTCTTCCCTGTGATACAACAGCTTTGACCTTTTTTGTCTTCCCTAATACTAAATTCTTAGTAAGAAGGTCCGTCTGCATTTTTATGTGAGCCATATCCTGGTCATGTTCCTCTTTCCTTCGCCTCTGTTCTGCTGTCATGCCAATAGATACAGTAGAGCTTGCTACCTTAGAGTCCCTGGTATGCCAAGATCTACTCCACTTTGTCACCTGTAAGTCTAAAAAATAGCCCTTTGAGTTGCAATACCTATATCATAGTGCTAGTGATATTGAACTTGACTCCGGGTGCTAAAGGCGGAGGAATAATAGCCCCCATGGCCCCAGCCCCATCCAAGTCATCATTATTATCATCAAAAGCAAACTGCACAGCTCTGCGTTCGGGTCTTATTCTAGCATAGCGATCTCTGTTGACATTCCTGTTCACAGGTGCAGCCAAATCCTTTGTACGCCTTAGATTTAATCGCTCATCATCACCCAGGTCTTCATCATCTGGATTAGGTACCCGACTTGGATTATTAACATTCTGCTGATTTACTTATGCAGCTGCAAAAGCATCTAATCTAGCTTGCTACTGTTGAGCAGCTATCCTTTATGGGTCTCGTTGTGCATCCATTGTATCAATAAGATGTGGTTCAAGATTTATAGGTAATAATGGTTTACCCGATCTCTGCGTATTTGGTATGCAATCCACTTAAACTAAAAAAACAAAAACAACTAACAAAAAGTAAAATTTTTGGAATCTTTGACCAAAAGGTCGATTAACAAGCACAACCTTAGTTGACAACAGTATTCCCCGGAAACGGCACCAAAATTTGATACGCCCAAATTACAACTCTCATTAGAAAGTACAGGAGGTCGTTGTCAAATATAGAACCCAATTGGGTTGGGTGTCGAATCCCACAGAGAATACTATAATCACTAAGTGTTGCGATTATTATTAGACTGTTGATTAAAGGTTCCAAAGTAAAGGGGGGTTTTGGTTTAAGTTTGCAGTAATAATATTAGTGTAATAGTAAGATGATATGTGTGATAGTATTTGATTACAGAGAAAGACAAGCTAGGGTTATTTCCACCTTGTAGTTTTCAATATTTTCTAACTATGGGTATTTAGAACTCAAACATGCATGCACTTATAAAGAACACATTTAAATTCATAATCCATGTGTTTTTCAACCAACAAGGATTAATCCATTCTCGTTCTCTCAAATCAAAAGTGTTGTTTATACTTATCTGAAATCTCCAAGTTGCTAATCCTATTAAGCCATTAACGGATAAAATAGAGCTTAGAAACCCTATTCTGTTCTCACTTCTCTCTTTTCCCAACATATACTTTTCTATCAAACAAGTTATGTTTTAAGGGCACATTCCCTATGCTTGAAACCATGAGAATTTAATCATAACGAAGAGAGTATAATATAAGTGCATCTACGCATAACGAATTCAAAACCCATAGAAATAAATAGTATACTGCAAGGTTTCCATAACCCTAACAATTAAACGTAGCTACCCATGAATAAAATTAAAATCACCATAAGAATATTCATCATACCAAAAACTAAAAGTCGATTTTGGTATCCAAAAAATAGAGAAATCACGGAGAAGTGTTTTTCTATCTCTTCACACTAAGCTGCTCTTTCTTGCGTTCAAAAACCCAAAAACAACATCATGAATAAAAATTAAGCAACAAATCTTTTAATAGCCTTCTCTCTCATAATTTCCTTCTAAGTCCTCAACTTATTATAAATGGTAAATTGGCCCAAAAGAAAGTTCCCATATATCACATTCAGTCTAAAAGCTGCTTTCCTTTTATGCGAAGTTTCCTCTGTTATCTACAAGTCTCCCAAGTGTCGTAATCTTCCTCATTAGTACCTCAAAAGCACGCTAATCACATAGGTCAGCTCCTTTAACTAAAAATAGACTAAAAGTGCAAGAATTATGTATTTTATCCTCAAAACTTAGCTAAAACATAGGTAAGTTTTTGTGCTTAGACATATAAATACGCCCAACATCAACTGAGTCTACTGAGGTCTTATCTGAGTACTTTGACTGAATTATGAACACTACTAAGATTTCCTGGGTTTCTGTAACTGGATGAGTTCTACTAATCGAGTCACTAATGAAATTACTTCATAACTAATACTGACTCTACATAAACAGCTAAATTGTTAAGTATTAAATACCCCCGAGAGTCGCTAGCATGAAAATAAAGCATCACCTGATCTTGCTTACTATAAGCATGCATATTGAATTCATAATAATCCATAGAGACATCTTATAAAACTCCTGCATGGTATAACTTGAAAATAAGCTAGCATGACATAATTTCCTACCCTTATTAGTTCACTGGAATAATTAATCAAGCACTTGGTTAGCAAACGAATTAATCAAGCACTTGGTTAGCAAACGTATGCACATAACACTAAACAACATCTAGACATCATAATTCAAATCCTCATTGATAATTTCAAGGGTTTTACATGGATCCTCATGATATTACTTACATATCAATTAACCTCACTTGAAACATATCATAAAACATGGATTAGTATCCCATTTAATCATTATAAAAATAAATTTAATCAAACCCAACATGGAATTCATGAAATCCATAAACTTGGAAGTTTAAAAATAGTTTTTTGGACTCCAAGGGTGGAAGGGACCCTTGGATGAACAATACACATCCCGTAGTTGATAAATTTCAGAAAGTAAATAGTGAGTTCTTGATTTGAAATTTGAACACCTAGGGTTCTTGTTTTTGAGAATTTTGTGAAAGAATGAATATAATTGATCTCTAAAGGGTTTAATTTCGTGTTTTAGGGCACGAAAGGCGTGGGAAAAAAACTAATTAACCATAAGGATGTGTCCTTTTAATACCTATAAACTGTATTACCGATGCGCAGGCCAACGCATTGCATCATTGGCATTGATGGATAGCTAATGGACTGCATTGAGTCTGCATCGGTTCACTGGAATTTGCACTGAAGCTAGGGAAAAACTATCTTATCAACTTGATGGTCGATGCGACCTATGAAGATCGCGTCCACCCACTATTTTGGGCACTCAAACATGGTCTAAACTAGGTCCGAAAAACAAAAACATGTCCGGGAACCTCTACTGACATTCCTAATCATGAATTAACTCAAATGCCATCACTTAAAGGACCTATAGGTCATGAAATAGGATTTCCAACTTTCGAAGGCTAGAATAGACCTAATACTGAATACTTAGTTAATATATTCTAATTTTGGGACCCCTAACTAGCTTAAAGGACTAATTTAAGCTAGAATTTTTTATGGGGTCTTACATTATCTCCTATTTGTGAACCTTCATCCTTGAATGAGACTAACTAAGCTGAGAAAACTTGGTAGACTGAACTTACTTACTAGATATGAATATCCTAAACATGATTCTATGACTGATACTACGGACATACTGAATTTCATACTGAACATGCTTATCTGATACATGAGTACATGACTGAGTTGATTCATGAATGCATGACTGGGATTTCTAATAGGCTGAGTTTCTCATACTTAACATGCATATCTGATGTATGAATACATGGCTGACTGACTCATGAGCATATGAATGTATATGAAATGGTAACTGATACTAAGCTTATAATGGAAAATCTGAGCATGAAACTGATTAAGCTTAAGGAAAAACGATTACTTAAACTGAAAAATATTGATGAACCCAAGATCATTTTCAGAGTACGCAAGAATGGGAACTTGAGAACATGACTGAGATTGGAATGTGATACATTAACTGAATATTGTGAACTGAATTGAGCCTCTTTGAATACTTGGCTTACAAATAAGATTGGACTTGAGGGTAAACTTATAAGTACCCTTACTCCAAACTAGATTCATTACGTAAAGATAAATGGGAGGTTTAGGACATCAAAGCTTGGGGTTATAGTGTATCTCCCCCTTGGGACATTATTTCCCTCAAAGAATACCGACTTGCTTGAGATACTGAGGAAAGCTAGGGCAATGCACAAAACACCTATGAATTGAACAATAACTAAATATTTAGGGTCTAAAACTAAGACATGATACATGAACTAAGCTGAACACGAAACTACCTAGTAGGTCTATCTTATAATAGGTATATTTATGAGACTTCGGATAGTGCGACTAGATGGAATGATGGAAAACCACACCACACGAATTTGTATGTCTGACTGCTAAACTGAATTACTGGATTTATGGTCTAACTCATACTGAAAACTTATTCTCGACTGAAACTTTTATCTGACACTCTTTTTATTGGGTTTCCAGGAACTTTAGGGAGAAAAGAAAGATTGGCATTGTCTAAATAAGACATCACAATATGGATAGAATTCTTTAATATGAGGCGAGACCGACGAATCATTATCTAAGATAAAGTAACTAATACTTATGCACTACAACTTTAAATTTTCAAGCCTAGAATATCCCTTGAATACACTCTTAGCTATACTCTCCACCGTCGTACAAAACATCACTTAGGACTACTGAAAAAATATTCGCATGGGCACTGCGCATGAATGCATAAGCATACTAACTTATTTAAATGAATGATTGATAGCTGAATACTGGGTCTGTAAGACTAACTTGTACTTAGTCTGAATAACTGGAAAGTTGTATTATTTAAGATTGCAAGACCAATCGTATGACATGGTTCTAAAATATTTTGTAAACTAAGGTTATGAAATACTAATAACTGTGTAACTGATAACTGTACACCATAGTCGAAAAAACGTAAAACTTAACTGAGTTTTTGATCTAATTACTTAACTGAGACTAATACTATAACTAAGATTGTAACTGAGACTACGATTCAGATGGTAACTGGGACTGAACACACTGTAAGTCATGAGTGCAAAAGTCATGAGCTGCATGACCTAAGTTTGGAGTTCTCTTGTTTATGAAACATGATTCGTACTACTGAGTAAACTGGAACTCCTCATACTAGGAACTGGAAATGCACATGACTCAATGGAACATGCATGAATATAAGGAATGTGCATGGAACTGAGACGTAAAGCATGCATAGGTATCGTGATGACTAAATTACAAAACTTTGCATTGAGGCAAAGATGGGTTCGGCATCATTCCCACACATTACTTTTCCACACATACTTAAATTACTACAGATATCTGGAAGCCTAACTTTCAGAGATATCATAACCAAACAGTTTATGTACACCTACAGGGCTATGAAAGACTGATCACTGGGGTGGAGGCCTGGAAAGGTTTTGTTAATATTTGGTCTGACTTTAAAGTTAACTGCTATGCCAAGAATTAAAAAAACAGAAAAGATCCTGGATCTGATGAGACATAAATATGTAAATGAGAGGTCTATAACGTACCAGTGTCCGCATCAGGGGAACTTTCCCGATCTTGCCTAGACTGAAGTGCATAAAGCCTATTTGGGAGCTTTCCACTAGCAACAC
Source organism: Capsicum annuum (assembly GCF_002878395.1). Taxonomy (NCBI): domain Eukaryota; kingdom Viridiplantae; phylum Streptophyta; class Magnoliopsida; order Solanales; family Solanaceae; genus Capsicum; species Capsicum annuum. The sequence goes on along the minus strand of NC_061113.1, from coordinate 67,579,884 downwards.
TGGAAATGGCACCCTACTAATTTGGGTAACCAAACTTAGCTGAAGTACGGCTGTGCTGACTTCGTAGACCAGTCTTAGGATAGTATCAGACTCTATTACTTAACTCGCCATATCCAAAACACACATCACTATCGACTCTACACATACCCTTATGATTCTTGCCACATTCATAATAAAGTGGATTAGCACGAACACCGCTTGTACTACTCTGGATTTTGGATCCTGATGCCCCATCATAATTATCATTCTTAAACCTTGGTACTAGTGTGCTAGCTGAAGGTGGAATCAGGGCTCAAAACTTTTGACTACAGCAAGAACGGTTACCACTCTCTGACCTTGGCTGGGCAAAACTAAAGCTACCTTTTCTAGATTTTTTATTTTCTCTCTTCTTCTTCTTAAGTTTCTGTTCCTCGATCTGTTTAGCATGGACCATAAGCCTAGATATGTCCTTTACCCTAATCAACATCATAGTCCTACACTCCTTAAACACTCTACAGATACCCATACCTAAACTTGCTTATTCTGGATCTATTGTCTACTGCTACATGGGGAGCATACCTGGCTAACTAAGTAAACTTGAGGGAATACTCTTTCTCACTCATACTTCCTTACCTGAGATTGATAAAATCTAACACCTTCGTTTTTTTCAGCTTTAGGGGGAAGAATCTATTTAAAAAGGCCATAAAAAACTCTTCCCATTCAATGGGCCCTGCATCTGCACCCTTGTCTACCTACCACTACTTAAACCATGTATAGGCTACATATTGTAGCTGATAGATAGCTAACTTACCACTCTCACTAGAAGTTACTACCATGATATCTCTGACTTTCTAAACCTTATTGAGGAACTCTAGTGGATACTCTTAAGACTTAAAACCTGCGAATAAGGAAGAATTCATTCAGGTCAAGTCCTGAATCCTAGATGCCACACTACTGGCCACTGGGTTAGTCAGAACAAAAGCTAGCTGTTCATTCTGAGTTGCAACTGAATTATCTAGAGTAGTAAATGCAACCCTGAATTCTGCATGAGAGACATTCTCATCCAGGTTATCTTACTGAATGAGCTGAGGTCCTGACTGATTTTTGGTCCTTCTTTTGTTAGTCTTTTCGGTAGTCATGTTCTGTATGCCAAAGGAAGAAGAACATTAGACTGAGATTTTTACTGGAGCTCATGCTCACTTGCGCGACATGAATACTGAAAGGAGGGAAATTGTTCTTAAAACACCTCATAGCCTCTTGTCCATAAATGTGGCATGCAACACACCCATGCCCAAGACTGTACTAGATGCGACTTTCAGACTTCCTAGGACACTATTAAACCTTAGGCTCTGATACTAATTTTGTAATACCCCAAGTCTGTACCTTGGATGCTATATGGTGCTCATAATCCCGAAGGACCACAAGCCAACCCGTGACTGGTACCTGCTTCAATACTAAAATAAAACTGAATACGGTATAGTGATACCAAAATTGAAACATCAATACTATAAACTGAACAACTGTTTGAAAATATTCTAGTCTGAAATGCCTCTAAACAATTTGAACAATGGAGTTAATGGGACAAGTCCCCAATTAAATATGACTACTAAAAATAATACGAAAATACTGAAAATAACCATGTCCTCAAACTAAGAGGACTCACCACTATGCTAACTACTGAAAATCAGAACTGCTAAGGGTGCTTTGGAGCTCGTGCGTCAGAACCTATGATATAAGACATCATAGCACAAAACAAAAGCAAGAGATAATACTTTGAATATACTGGTATGCTCAGTGAGGTAGTCTGAAAAGTATGGGTTCAGATGAATGAACATACTAATTAAATATCATGAGTTTTACTGAATGAGAGTACATGCATGAATATAGAAACTCTATTGAGTCATAATATTGCTGAATACTAAATCTGAATACTAATTAATTGATATCTGAGTTTACTGAAACTAAATTACTAGTAAATGAATGACTGTGTCTGACAGTCTTGATTTTATAGAACTATACTGAGTTCCGTATTAAGGTAAGTGACTGTACCCGATAGTCTTGAATTTGTAGAATTGAACTAAGTTCTATTCTAATATTGAGAGTATAGGAAGTAATTATCGAGCCAACATACCCCTCTCTGAATTGATTGGGCTCAAACCTGTAACCCCAGCTAGAAGGGTTTCAATACCGTGCCATGGGTAGAGACAAGTTGTGAGTTAACCCTCTCTAACAGGAAGCTCTTCTGTCAACCTTTGCACGTAGGAAAACTCAAATTAGATGTATCAACCCTCATATTGTCTGGAAGAAAGATATATCAACCTATGCTGGATACGTATTTTTTTAACATAGGTATTTCTACTAAGGGTCAAACCCTCTGTTGATAGGAATGCTCCTATCCCTGGGTTTAGTCGATGCTGAATCCTACTCCCAACTAAATGGACACTGGACTGATTTCTAATCTGTTCTAGATTGGACTAAACTGTTACTGATATTACTATTTCGGCTGAACTGAATGGAATTAACTGAGTTCCGTGGACTGACGAAATACAACTACTTATATAACTGAATGAGTTCTACTGATCAAGTAACTACTTATATTAATTCATAACTGGTACTAGCTCTAAGTAAACAACAAAATTATTGGGTGTTAAATACCCCCAGGACTCGATAAGATGAAAATAAACCATCACGTGATCTTGCTTAGCATAAACATGCACATTGAAATCATAATACATCTATGGAGACATCTTATAAAACTCTTGCATGGTAAATTTGCAAATAAGCTAGCATGACATAATTTATTTCCCTTATAAGTTCACATGAACTATTCTTCTAGCATTTGGTAAGCATATATATGCACATAACACTAAACAACAAGTAGACATCATAATTCAAATTCTCATTGATAATTTTAAGGATTTTACATGGATCCTCATGATATTACATAAATATCAATTAACCCCACACGAACCGTATTATAAAAAATGGATTAGAATCCCAATTAATTATTATAAACATGAACACAATCAAATCCAACATGAAATCCATAAACATGAAGTTTAAAAATAATTTCTTGGACACCTAGGGTGGAATGGGCCCCTTGGATAAATACTTCGCATACCTTAGTTAATGAATTTCTGAAAGTAAATAGTGAGTTCTTGAGTTCTTGATTTGAAATTTGAACACATAGGGTTCTTGTTCTTGGGAATTTTGTGAAACAATGAATATAATTACTCTCTAAAAGGGTTAATTTCGTGTTTTGGGTGCTTAAGGGTGTGGGAAAATGACCTAATTAACCCTTAGGATACGACCTTTTAATTACTATAAACTGTGTTGCCGATGCACAGGCCGACGCATCGCGTCGTTGGCATCAACGTGATAGACAATGTACCACATCGAGTCCATATCTGTTCACTAGAATTTGCATAAAAGTTGGGGAAAAACTATCTTATCGATACGATGATCGACATGATGCATCAAGATCACGTTGACCCATTGTTTTGGGCCCTCAAACACAGTCTAAATAAGGTTTGAAAAACCCAAAACTTTTCTGAGAACCACTACTGACATTCCTGATCATAAATTAACTCAAATTTCAATATTTAAAGGACATAAAGGTCATGAAAGAACATTGCCAACTTTTGAAGGCTAGAATAGCACTAAGCCTGAATACTTACTTAATATTTTCCAAGTCTGGGACCCCTAACAAGCTTAAAGGACTATTTAAGCTAGAAATTTTTATAGGGTCTTACACATACCCTTTGGTACGAGTAGTACCCATATATCATACCTTAGGCCTCACCTTGGAACCCAACAATGTCCAACATATGACCACCAAGGACAAAATATACCCAACCATACAACTAGTACCATGAAACCATACCTTAGGCAGAATAGAATAACCTAGGCTTATAATAGGGCAATATAAGATGGACATCTTACCATTAGTACCCTATGGTACAAAAAGTATGATCCAACTGTACCTTAGACAGAAACTAACCAACCCATACTGGTTATCATACGACTAAGAGAAACCTAGTTATACCCTATCATACGAGAAGTACCCCAAGTCGTATAATGTCCAGAAGAAAAAAATTCGGGAAATATCTAAGGACTAAAACCAAGCGTGTTTCAGATAGAAACAATAACAATAATATAAAGATTAATATAATGATTAAGTGTTATAAAAATAAAGATCTATATCATTAACCACACAATTAGGCCAATATGTAAAGATAAATGGGACTTGAACCCACAAGCTACACCCATAGGGAGAAAATATCAATACAGATCTACTCCATCCACAACTAAACGAAAAAACCACAATGTAGTAACATAATGATAAACTCAATAATAAGGTACATAATAACAAATATCAACTCACTAAGAAATAGAATCAGCAATGGGTATGAAAACCTAAATACACATAATAAAAGATAAGTGCGGGAAATAAAAGCGTACCTATGATGGGAAAATCCACAATTACATGCCTGACAAGCATAGGGAGAGTAAACTTGACTTGGCCCAAACACAAACTAACCTACTAAGTCAATAACTAAGGCCCTAAACACATTATCTTTAACTGAAGATGCCACAGCATCATGAGACTGATATAAATGGGTTTGAGTGACTAGAAATCCCATGTTGGGGGCACTTTCTAGACTAATAAACGATCTCTATATAGTAGTAACAAACTCCTAAAACCATGTCCTGTCAAGCAATAATAACTAAGCTCTAGTGACTGATCAATTGACATTAAGAGTAATCCTTACTACAACAATCATCCTTTTCACAATCATAGTCTAAGTCAGGAACTCTAGGCTGGTGGGGAAAATACATGCTAACTCTGACCAATCAACTAACTCATATTTGGGGCACTTTTTGGACCCAAGTTACATCATACCATAACCAATACGAGATCCCAATCATAATACAAATAGCATAATACTGATAGCATAGCCTTTTACTATCACCTCTATAAGTCCCAATTCTTACTCTTTTCCTGACCCTCTCCTAATAAAAATCTGATAGCAGAAAGACCCAATGGCTATCATATGCTCCGATTCCAAGCAATGTGGCAGTGCTAGTCCTCTAATAACTCCATACACTATGTCTAGCTAACAATAGTATAGCATAGGAGTATGCCTGGCCTATCTAGAAACCCACATTCTCAAAATCTAATAAAGGACTGAGATGAATACTAATAAACCTAGCTCAAATCTAAGAACTTCTCAATGAATCAACTATCATCTATAGATAAGAGGGATTTACTATATCATTTGGATCCCCAATGCTAGATGTCAAAGGGTTGTAGTAGTCAAAAGCTTAAGTAGATCCTAATCTAGCCCCAAAATTTTTTTTCTGATGCTAAAGTTCTTTGACATCCATCTCATACTCTCTAGTCTGATGTTGTGCTGAAATTCTAAAAACACGTGTTGAAGTCTTTTTTCCATCTATAGAAAATGTCACCTCATTCTTCGGGGGTAGAATAGAGTCAAAGAATGTGTTTGAGATTCATGGCAATACAAACACAAGATAAGGATTTAAGAAGTATATAGCATAAAATGTCCCTATAACCTCCCAAAGATTGGTTATGAATATCTCTGCACTGATCCGCAGAACTCTACTAAGCTCTTATCTTTTATACTAATACACCAATGAAACTTAGGGTCATATACCAATTTATCATGACCCAATTTCTCAAGTCATGATGGAGCCTACTATAACCCATTAGTAGGCAACCAAACCCGTAGTTCAGAATGACTAGTAACAGACTGCTCATTATACATAAGGAAATAATGCAAAATATATGAAATAGAAGATAAAATACATAATAAAGTCCCCTAACCTAGTAGTATCAGTAGAAGAGATTCTAATATAATATAAGGGTATAAAAGTAAATATTAAAAGAATTACGCTAATATAAGTTATCTCCAAGTACAATAGAGAGACTAGTCCAATACATAAGAGGGATGTAAGTAATACTCTAAACACCAGGAGCATAGTCTAAGTAACCAAACCATTGCTACTCTGCCTAACATACATATCAACGGTGATTGCAAGTACTATGATTTGTAGGCTATTGATGTGTACTATGAGAATCAAATAAATGGTACTCAGTAGGCAACTGCCAATGGAGCTCTAAAGATAAAGTTGATATATATAACATAGAAATAGAATGAAAAATTACACCAAGGACTCAAGTAAAAATTTAGCAAAGCTAATGTGATAAGAAAGATATTCTATCCTATTGTTGTAGAAGAAACTAACATACTAAGCAAAGAAAATATTAATGATGAAATATCCTATTCCAGCCATACACAAAATCTCAACACTATACCATATATCCCTAGCCAATATATGAATAAAGGATGAAGGAAGGATATATAGCAATATACAATGCAAAGAAATAAATGTATGAATTGAACAAATAATGGAAAGAATGTATGGTAATACAACAACTATATATAGCTAGAAATATATATATATAAATATATATATATATATATATTTATAGATACAGATATAAGGTCAACTCAAAGCACAACCTAGATCATCATATCTTTATTTTAAGGCCTCATTATAATCCTATCAAGATTTAATAAAAATATTTTAATGGTTTATAATCCATATATCCTATCATGTATTAATCTTATATAATAATGAAATCGTAAGATAGAAAAGGCCAAAATCATACCTTAATCTCGATACCGAATTAATGACCGATCTATTTTAAGCTAGGCATAACAATAATCATAACAAAGATAATAATAATATTAATAACGAATCAAGTAACTGATTATTTCAAATAACCACATACCTAGCAGAGCCTATGTGTTCACCCACTGCCCCTACTCGAAAGGTTCAATCGAAATATAATAATACAATGCATAGTCATCACCCATATCTATTCAGCCACCCCATACTAGCTAATAGACATAGGTACATGCTATGATAGGAGATGCATATGCAAGAAAGAATGTAAGGTATACAATTAATATAAAAATATCATCATCATAACCATTTCCATCACAGTTGTCATTATGATGACCATCATAATCATGATAATTAACATTATACCTTAGCGGTATATATATATAATGCCATACATATGGACATTGGAACATCAATATAATCATCCTCTAGCCTTATTGGGTTTTAATATAATCATCATAACATCCTCTGACCTTATTAAGTATAAATAGATCTTCATAATATCGTTCAACCTTGTAATGGATCAACACATCAACATAACATCCTCTGCCTGTAATGCCTCAAGTCTGTACCGTAGATGCTACAGCTGTGCTCAAATCCCAAAGGACCATAAGCTAACCCATGACTGGTACCTGCTACAATAACTGAGTAATAATACAGTATAAAGTGGAAAATATGCTGAAATGCCATAAGGTTCAAATGACTGAAATAAGGTATGTCAATACCAAAATTGAACAACTATTTGAACATCAAGCCTAAAAAGCCTCTAACTGAACAATCTGAATTGTGGAGTTGATGGGAAAATCCACAAATAACTTTATCCACTGAAAGAGTAAATGTAATGAGATAATAAAATGAAAGAATATCCTTGAGTGAGGAGTACTCACTGCTAGTCTACTGCTGTTGGCTAAATCTGAATCTATTTACGTTTGATCGGGAACCTGAGCGTCAGAACCTATGGTTTAAAACACCATAGCACAAGAAAAAGTATCCGTTAGTACGTGTAAATGTACTGGTATGAAAGGTTATGTAGGCCGAATACAAGAGTTCATACGCATGAACTATAACTGACTGATTAACATGAACATAGCTGAGTAAGAAATACATGGATGAATATAATAGTTGTAACAAATGTCTTTATAATATTGGATACTGAGTTTACTGGTAACATGGATTACCGACAACTAATATACTATAATTGAGTGACTATTTTTGATAGTCGGGTTGGAACTAGCTGAGTTTCGTACTCAGCTGAGTGACTATATCTGAAAGTCATGAAATCTGTAAAACTTTTTTAGTTCTTTACTAATGATTGAGATTAACAATATGGGTGGTAATCATCTAACTGACATGCCCTTTTTTATCTGATTTAGGGTCTAACCTATAACCACAGTTGGAAGGGTGTGAATACTATGCCACAGGTAAGGACAAGCCGAGAGTTACCCTTATCTGTTGGTACTCTAATGAGAACGGTGAGACCATAAGCTGATAGGTTAAGCCATCTCATCAACCCTCATCTAGAAGGTTTGATGTATCAACCTATGTTGGCTACGTAGTTCTTGAACACAAAGACTGCTTCTAAGGATCACACCCTCTATTGTCGGGTGAGCCATCATCCTTGGGGTCACTCGGTGCTGAATCCTACTCCCAACTAAATAGAAACTGAACTGAGTATGCTGGACTGAACTGGACTGATTTTACTGAATTTTGTTGACTAACAGAAAACTACTAAATTTTGTTGACTGATTGAGTTTACTGAGGTCTGAACTAAATACTACTAAGTTTTTCTGAATTTTGTGGCTAGCTGAGAGTACTACTGATCATGACATGAATGAGATGGATTCAGTAACTGACACTAGCTTAAGGCACACAACTAATTTGTCCGGTATTTAATACCCCAAAGACTCGATAGCATGAAGATAATAAGACATGACAATTCTTGAATACTTGAAAATAGTTAAATAATTTATGAGGCTTTTTATCAAGCACTTTAAAGTCGTGAACTTGCACGTAAATGGGAATGCTTGCTAACATGCCATAATTTCATTAAAGTAATCTCATGAACATTCCATCAAAAACTTACAAGGCATAGCTTTATTCTTAGGTATGATCAATAATACCAATACATTATGACTACCATATTAATTCATAATTCAGAGGTTTCTGCATAAGAGAATCAAAGTTCAACTTACATACCACCATAATATCAAGAAATACATTAAAACTTTTAACTGGAAATACATACCACAACATCGACATGATTATTCAAACACACAACATGGACATCATAACTTATGTTTTTAAAAGAAGTTTCTTGAACTCCAAGGGTGGAAAGGACCCTTGGATGAACACTTTACATACCTTATTTCTTGAATTTTGAAAGATTGATGGTCAAATTTATTGAATTTGATTCTTGGATTGATAGCCCTGGGGTTTATTTCTTGAGGATTTTATGAATAATGATTGTATTATGCATCAAAAGGGTCTAAATTTTGTGTAGTGGGGGCTAAAGGGCATGGAAAAAAGACCCAATTACCCCTTGAGATGTGTTTTTTAAAAGACTGAAAACTGGGTTACCGATGCATAGGTCGACATGATACGTCGACGGCATTAATACAATATCTAATGCGTCATGCCAAGTTATTGTCGACTCACTGGAATCTGATACTTCTAGCTAGGAAAAATATTAACCAATGCGATAGTCGATGCGACGCTCCAATATAGCATTGGTTCATTGTTTTTGGTTTCCAAAGGAGCTTCAAACAAAGTCCAAAAAATCTAAAACTTTCCTGGCTTCACCTATTAACTTTTCTGATCATGAATTAACTCAATTATAGACATTTAAAGGACATTAAACTCAAGAAGTAAGAGTGCCAAATTCTGAAGGCTAAAAATAATTAAGTCGGAATACTTATCTAAATATTCTAATGTGGGACCCCTTTACAAACATAAAGGGCTAAATTAAGCTTGAAATTTTGTAGGGTCATACAATAACTCCCCCTTGGGTACATTTATCCTTTAACGAGACAGACATAACTGAGAGTACTAGTAGGCTGAATCTACTTACTAAATATGGATATCTGAGATATTACTATAGGACTGATATTACAAATATTCAAAATTAACACTCTGAACATGCATATCTGATGCTTGAGTATATAACTAAACTGATTCATGAGTACATGTCTGGGATTTCTAATAAGCTAAGTTTCACATACTGAACATACATATCTGATGCATGGATACATGACTGAACTGACTCATAAATATATAACTTAACAAGCAATGGTATTTGATAACAAGTTTGTGACTGAAATCTGAATATGAAATTGAATAAGCTTAGGGAAAACTATTACCTAAGGTTGATTCTGAGTTTGAAAAGTAGAGGTAAGAATACTTGGTCCGAATGTCTTCTCTGTTTCCCAAGTAGCTCCTTCAATGGACTGATTCCGCCAAAGAACTTTGACTAGAGGAACTTCTTTGTTTCTCAATCTGTGGGTCAGATAGTCTAAGATTTTGACTGGAATCTCTTCAAAAAAGACATTGCTCTTAATATCTATGCCCTCTATAGAGACTACAACTGTTGGGTCACCTATTCATATTTTTATCAAGGAGATATGAAACACTGGATGGACTGAAGCTAGATCTGAAGGCAATTCGAGCTCATATGCTACTTTGTCAAAATAACTAAGAATTTTAAAGGGACTGACATATCAAGGACTGAGCTTTTCCTTCTTGCCGAACCTCTTCACTCCCTTCGTGGTAGATATTTCAAGTACACAAAATTTCCTATCTTGAACTTGAGATCCTCTCTGCACATATCTGCGTACGATTTTTGTTGCCTATGAGCTTTCTTAAGCCTTTCTTTGATCAACTAAACTTTTTTTAAAGTATAGAATACTAGGTCAGGCCCTACAACTGTGGCATCTCCTATTTTAAACCAAAAAATTGGAGATTTACATCTCCTACCCTAGAGAGCTTCAAATAGAGCCATTTGAATGGTGGAATGATAGCTGTTATTGAATGCAAACTCAATCAAAGGCAAGTGGTCATCCCAACTACCTTTAAAATCTACCACACACACTCGCAACATATCTTCCAAAGTCTGAATGGTCCTTTCTGGTTGACCATATATTTTGGGATAAAAGGATGTACTGAGATGAACTCATGTACAAAGACCCTTTTAGAGTGCCTTTTATAAATAATAGGTGAACTGTGTACCTCTATCTGAGACAATGGACGATGGAACACCATGTAATCTTACAAACTCTATGTTATAATGTTTGGCATAATTCTCGACTGAATATGAGGTATGGATTGGAAGGAAATAAGATGATTTGGTCACCCTATCTATGATGACCCAAATTGAATTATGTTGACAAAAAGTATGAGGCAAACCTATCACAAAGTCCATGTTCACTTCTTCCCACTTCCAAGTAGGGATACTAAACTCCTACATGGACCCACTTGTCTTCTAATGCTCAATCTTAACATACTGATATGTTGAACACTTAGCCATGAATTCTACAATATTATTTTGAGATAGTCTTAATGAACATGCACACTTTGGGAGTAAACAAGAATGTCATCTATAAAAACTATGATGAATATGTCCAAGTACTTCTTTAACACGCAGATCATCAAGTCCATGAAGGCTGCTGACTCTGAGCGGATGATAGCCTGATTTGAGGTCTATCTTAGAGAAGTAACTGGCTCCTTGAAGTTTGTCAAATAAGTTATCGATTCTAGGAAAGGGACAATTGTTCTTGACTTTAACCTTATTGATTTGATGGTAGTCTATGCTCACTCTAAGAAAACTATCTTTCTTACGCATGAATAAAACTGGCGCACCCTACGGGGACCCACTGGGTCTGATAAATCCATTACCTAAGAGATCCTTCACTGTTCTTTCATTTCTCTAAGTTCTACAGGTGCTATTCTGTAAGGAAGATTAGATATGGGCTGAGTGTCCGGAAGAAGGTCTATTCTGAAGTCAATTTCCCTTTCAGGAAGAACCCCAGTAAGATTTTCTAGAAACATAACTGAATATTCATTCACCACTAGAACTGAATCATGACTGGGAGTTTCTGAACTAGAGTCTATGAATTGAAAAAGATGATAGACACATCTCTTAAATAGTATTTCTCTTGCCCTTAGGTAGGAAAAAAGTTAACCCATGAAGGTTGAAGTACTACCTCTCCACTGTAGGATAGGTTCATTCAGAAACTGAAATCGAATAATTCTGTTTCTATTGTTGACTGAGGCATAGCAGGAATAAAGATAGTATATGCCGAGAATGACATCAAAATCGCTCATCTTTAATTATTCTAAGTATGCTAAAGTGACTTTCTAAGATACCATAACTGGACAGTTCCTTTATACTCGCCGAGCTATGATAGATTTACCCAATGGGGCAGAGACCGGGAATGAGTCTACTAGAATTTTGGGACTAACTCCAATATCAACTTCTATGTAAGGAGTAACAAAAGAAAAAGAAGCTCCTAGATCTAGCAAAGCATAAACATGTATATGACAGATCTGTAACTTACCAATGAACACATCATTAGAATTTTCCTGATCCTTTCGGGACTGAAGAGCATAGAGTCTATTTGGTCACTGCCCACTGGTAGCGCTAGATGCGGCACCCTTCTAACTCAAATGACTGAAGTGAGCTGGAAGATATTTATCCTGACCCTGGAAACCTGACCGAGGACTATCTCTGATTCTGTGTACTGGCTTGCCACATCCAAAACACAAATCACAGCCATCCCTGCCAACACCCTGATGGTTCTTACCGCAAGTATGACCAAGAGAATTGGTTCGGGCACTACTAACACTTCCCTGAGGTTTAAGGCATAATGTCATATCTCTATTGCCATCTCAGAATTTTGGAACTGGAGTACTAGCTAAGGATAGAGCTGGAACTAAAGATTTTAAGCAAAAATGAGAATAGTTCCCACTCCCGACTTAGGTTGAGTAAAGTGGAAGCTACTCATTCTAGATTTCTTATTCATCTTTTCTCTCTCCTTATTCTTCTGTTATTATAATTGCTGAGAATGGATCATCAGCCTAGCCAAGTCCACCTCACTGATAAATATTGTCTTCTTTCACTCTTTGACCATACAATCATTCACGCCAGACACAAACTTGCTCATTGAAGATCTGCTATCTGCCACCACATGAGGAACATATATAGCTAATTGAGTAAACTTAAGAGAATACTCTTTCACTGTCATATTGACCTGCTATAGATTAATAAACTCTAACACCTTAGCTACTCTCAGCTTTAAGGGAAAGAATCTATCTAGAAAAGCAGTGGAAAACTCCTCCCACTCTATGGGCCCTATATCTATGGCCCGCTCTGCTTTTCACTGTTTGAACAAAGTGTGAGCCATATCATGCAACTTATATGCAACTAGCTCTGCACTCTCACTAGCTATCATTCCCATAATATATATAACATTCTATACCTCATCAATGAATTCCTGAGGGGTCCTCATCTGACTTAGACCTTATAAAGACGGAGAGTTCATTCGGGTGAAGTCCCGTATCCTGGATGCGACAGAATTGGCCACTGAGTTAACCAGAACGGCCGCTGGACAGTTATTCTGAGAAGTAATTGAATGAGATAGGATGGTGAAAGCTACTCTGAACTTAGCGTGGGAGACATGCTTACCCAAAGGATTTTTCTAATCGAGCTTAGGGGTTGACTGATCTCCAGTTCCTCTTTCTTGAGTCCTCTTTAGAGGCATTTTTTGTGGATAGAAGAGAAACTTAGATTAAAAGGATATTTTATCAGGAGCTCAAGCTCACTTGCATGAAATTAATACTAAAAAAAAGGAAATTATTCCTAATACATCTCTTAGCCTCCTGTCCATAAGTGTGGCACACTACACACCTATGCACAGGATTCTAGATGCACTTTTTAAACTTCCTAGGACACTTTTGAACCTTAGGCTCAGATACCAAGTTTGTAACACCCTGAGTCTATACCCTGGATGCTACACAGTGCTCATAATCTTGAAGGACCATAAGCCATGGGTACCTGGCGTAATAACTGAGAAATAATATAGTATAATGTGGAATAATGGGGTCAAATGCCATAAGGTTCAAATAACAAAAATTTAACTTAAATTACAAAAACTGAACAACTATCTAAACATCTAGTCTAAAGAGCCTCTAACTGAACTGCTAGAACTGTGGAGTTGATAGGACAATCACCCAACTAACTCCATCCACTCAAATATTGAAGGTAATGATATAATGAAATGAAATAACATCCTCGAGTGATGTGGACTCACTGATAGTCTACTGTTTTTAGCTGACTTTGAATCTATCTATGTGTGATCGGGAACCTAAACGTCTGAACCTATGTATATAAAACACCATAGCGTGATAGAAAAGTATGCGTCAGTATGCGTGAATGTACTGGTAAGCAAAGTGAGGTAGGCTGAATACAAGGGTTCACATGCATGAACTATAACTGACTGAATAACATAAACATGGCTGAGTAAGACATACATGCATGAATACAGGAGCTGTAACTAAAGTCATAATAATACTGGATACTGAGTTTACTGGTAACATAGATTACTGATCATTGGCGTACTGATAAATGATATACTATTAGTGAGTGACTATTTCTGACAGTCCTAATTCTTATGGAACTAGGTAAGTTCCATACTGAGTTAAGTGGTTGTATCTGATAGTCCTGAAATCTATAGAACAATCTAAGTTCTTCACTGATGACTGAGACTGAGACTGTAGGATGTAATAGTCTAACCGACATGCCCTTTTTTATTTAATTTAGGGTCCAACCTGTAACCCTAGTTAGAAGGGTGTCAATACTGTTCCATGGTTAAGGACAAGCTAAGAGTTACCCTCATCTATCGGTACTCTAATGAGAATAGTGGGACCCTCAACTGACAGGTTAAGCCACCTCATCAATTCTCATCTGGCAGGTTTGATGTCTCAACCTATGTTGGCTACATAGTTCTGGAACACAAGAACTGCTTCTAAGTATCACACCCTCTACTAGTAGGTAATCTCTCATCCTTGGTTTCACTCGGTGTTGAATCTTACTCCCAACTGAATAGACAATGAACTGAGTATGCTGGACCGAACTTGACTGAGTTTATTGGGTTCCGTTAACTAAAAAATACTACTGAATTCTGTTAACTAACTGAGTTTACTGAGGTCTGAACTAATACTACTGAGTTTTCCTGAATTCTGAGACTGGTTGAGAGTACTACAAATCATGACATGACTAAGATGGATTCAGTAACTGACACTGGCTCTAGCTGCATAGCTAATTTATCTGCTATTTAATATCCCAAGGACTCGATAGCATGAAGATAATAAGACATGGCAATTCTTGAATACTTTACAATAGTCAACAACTCACAATACAATTTATGAGGCACATCATCAAGCACTTGAAAGTCGTGAACTTGCACATAAATAGAAATGCATGCTAACATTTTATAATTTTATCAAACTATTCTCATGAACGTTCTATCAAACATTTACAAGGCATAGCTTTATACTTAGGCATGAACAACAATGCCAATAAATCAAGACTACAATATTAATTCATAATTTATGGGTTTCTACATAAGTTATCAAAGGTCAATGTACATGCCACCATAATATCAAGAAATACATTGAAGATTTCAACTTGAAATACATACCACAACATCAGCATGATTACATTCAAACTTACAACATGGACATTACAACTTATGATTTTAAAAGAAGTTACTTGAACTCCAAAGGTGAAAGGGATACTTTGATGAACATTTTACATATTTTATTGCTTAAATTTGTAAAGGTTGATGGTGAAATCTCTTGAATTTGATTCTTGGATTGATAGCACCAGGGTTTTATTGTTGAGTATTTTATGAATATATATTGTATTATGCCTCTAAAGTGGCTAAATTTCGTGTAATAGGGGCTGAAGGGCGTGGGAAAAAAACCCAATTACCCCTTGAGATGCAGTTTTTAAAAGACTAAAAATTGGGTTACTGACATGCAGGTCGACGGGATATCCAATGCGTCGTTCCAAGTTTGCATTGACTCACTGAATTTGATACTGGTAGGTGGTAAGAATATTAACCAATGTGATAGTCGACACGATCATCAAGATTGCATTCGTTCACTATTTTGGGATTCCTAAAGAGCTTCAAACGAAGGCTGAAAAATTCAAAACTTTCCTGGGTTTACCTATTGACCTTTCTGATCATGAATTAACTCAAATATAGACATTTAAAGGACATTAAGGTCATGAAGTAAGAGCACCAACTTCTAAAGGCTATAAATATAACAAAGTTGAAAAACTTAGCTAAATATCCCAATTCTGGGACCCCTTGAAAAGCTTAAAGGACTGAATTAAGCTATAAATTTTGCGGGGTCTTACACCGTCCTTGCTTGGTATCATAATATCATCATAATAACCAAATAAATTTAAATAATAAAGAGCAATCCCAACAAGGGCTAAAGTAAAGTGCAATACCTATGAGGTTTAAAGTAAACTACAAGCCCCACGAAGGCTAAAGTCATGAAAATAGAAGCAAAGTAGGGTATATTTTGGTAATTCATGATTCGTTGTCAATATCACATCCTTATTAAGTGTCTACATATATAAAATAGGTGCACGGACTTAAGTTGTGGCTAAATAATTTAATTTCATTAGTCTATTACCCGAATTGATATCCAGGACTAAATTATTATGAAGTTTAGAAAGGGTCAAAATCTTTCATGACCGGAGTAATTATTACTATCAAATCATAGACCGGAACTTATCTCGGTCAAGTCTTTAAAATTATCATTATTAATCTCTTATACCTATTAGTTATTCATTAAATTATGGGTATTAATTAATATGAGAAATCTAGTATTAAGGTAGAAAGTGGGCTTTAGCCCTTTGATAGTGACAACCATAATAATATGATAATCTAATCGGAATCATATCAACCATCAATGGAAAAATCATGAATGTACCAAATCTATGCATTCCATCACCATTATTAAAACATTGGAATCAGAAACATTACACTGTATCTTCTCCTATCCCATATCAAAGAGATATTTCTAAACATATATATATATATATATATATATATATTCTTGAAATACAACCATATTATTTACAAGGGAAATTACTTTCTAAATGTCCAATTGATATTATACCATGACCCTTGGCCCAATAATATGTCTGGAATAATCATAAAAATAAAATAATGGCCTTAGGCCCATATATATATCCAAAATTCATATTGATAATCATGTATATATAAATCATCTCATAACTATAGGCCATAGCATGTTGACTAGGTATAAGATCTCTATAAGCTATGAAGCATATCTATAATCACCTCATATGTAGTAGGCATCTCTCTTCTAAAAGTCATAATGCATAAATAAGGAATTACTCATAACTATGAGGCATGTCATATCTATAGGTCAATTATCATATCTAAGAGGAAATAGTCCCTCTAAAGGTAAAACATTGTATCTCAGAGAAATATCATAGCCATGAGTCATTATACAAAATCAGGGGAAAGTTATCACCATTTAACAAGTCACGAAATAAACATATTCTAATGGCTCAATAGTGTCAACAGTCCTAACATCTCCAACTTAGTCCATAGGGGCTAACACAAGTCCTAGCCTAAGTGGACCGGAAGAATGCACTTATAATCTTCAAATTCCATGATAGGGAATCTATGCCCTAAACTAGGATAAGTTATCTAGTTTAATCTTTAAATGTCATATAAGCCATAACCAATCAAAAGATAGGAACTTCATCTAGAAATAAGGGCATTTATGTGAATTCTACCAAAATTATGACTTCAAGATCACTAGATTATCCCATCTAAGGTTAGTCGTACTAACCATGATTCAAACACTTAAATTACATTCTAAACCTAGCATCATCTCACATCTATACTATAAACTAGTTCCATCTAGGGAGTAGGCAATTGGATTATAAAAGGTAATAAGTACTTCAGGTATAAATCATCTTATCCATAAACTTTATTAAGTAAGACTAAGTCATTATACTCATAATCAATCTCAACATTCATATTCACAAGAAATATATATCACACATTATCTTACAAATAAGAGTAGATAGAAGCCTACCTCAAAGTCTAACCGCAAAACCTTACATCCTTCACCACATGCTCATTTTCTGTTCACAAAGCCGAAAATGCCATAACATTATAAAAATAAAAATCTAGTCATCAATACGAGAAGAATAATACCCATATTGCACCATCGCGCTTTGAGTAAATAATGATACAAAAAATCCTAAGTGGGTCCCACTTATGGGAAATGCATTTCCGAGGTTATACCAATATTAAGACATGAACAAAGAACCATAACCCTCAAGAAAGGGGTGAAAGAAAAGCTAATTTGGGGTAAATATCAAGCCCTAATTGAATTTGGAGTTGTGAGTCAAAATTAAGAAATTCAAGCATGAATTCGAAACATTATTACCTTAAATTCAAATGTATTCACGATAATAGATGATAAAATGCTCCCAACTAACTCACAAAACTTAGTTTAGAGTCATCAAATCTATTTAGGGTTCTTAGCGCGTAAGAATGATAGGAAAATGACCAAATTTATGTCATTGGGGTCTATTTATAGACCCTCCAAGTAATGAGATATTGTGATCACCTTCACATGGACTATAATTTCTATGACACGATAGCCATGGGCCTTGCTCAATCAAGATGGAGTGATCACAGTGATCCTTGTGATTGCCATGTCACCAGTACAAGCAACTTTGAAATCTTTCAAAGGTTGCAACAATGCCTCGGGATTCATTCAGAATCCAATTTTTTCATTGAACTGTGAACCACAATAAATTTTAAATTATGGAATTTTTGGCATAGTTGAATTTTTATTGTAATTACATTTTGACTATATGTGAGTCCCAATGCCCATATTTCAAATTTTTAAACTTTCAGACCAATAGGTCAAAATGAGCTTACGTGCATTGGGACTTGAACCAAGGGTCTGTCTAGACAAAAATTGATATTCCAGAGCTTTTGAAATAGTAATAATTTGAATATAATATCATTTACTAATGTTTTTGGCCAGTGGAAATTTGTAACCAATGTAGACTTCTAATATAAGGAATTTGTTTTTAAAAAAAGTCAAACTTCCCAGTGTCTGAATGGTTAGTTCCAACAAGTCATAAATGACTTGGGGAAGTTTTGGAGAATCTCAACTGGTGAAATCAAATGAAATTATGTAAAATTACCACAAGGGTCATTACAAGTAACTTTTTGGTGCTGCCAGAGGAAGTAGCCTAATAAAGACTATTGATATCACTTCTCTTGACTGACGGACAATCTCAGAGTTTGTGACCTAATTTTCCATAACAAAAAATCAATCCCTACCCATAAATCATTCATTAGGATGGTTTTTCTACACTTTTTAGAAATTATGAAAGTACAATCAGTGAAAGAATTATTTATAGAATTAGAGTCTGGTACTCTATCTTTTTGGTCCTATATAGGCCTAGCATATAGAACACTAGAAGCTAATGGAGCTGAAGAAAAAAATCTGTTTACACTATGAATGATTTCCATCATTTAACTTCTACTAAGAATAGTCAAAGTTTTATGTTCTAGCTCTCTTAGTATCCCTTTCCTTCTTTTTTTTCTTGTTTTACTCAGTCTGTTGAGCATAAATAATAAATCCAGAGATGACTATATCCCTAAAATGCAACATATTTTGCAATCCTTGACCACAGACTAAACAAATATCATAGACAAACTTCATCATTCAATCCCTTTGCTCTATAACCATGTCAGAAACATATCCGGAGAACTAGGTAAACTTTAGAAAATACACTTTCATTGACATATTTATTTACTTAAAATTGATGAAATCCTCAATCTTAGATTTTATAACTCACTAGGAAAGAATCTATCTAGAAAATTAGTCACAAACCCATCCTATTAAACTAGGCCTATATCTATATGCCTATGCTCTTTCCTTTATTTATACCAAGTATGAGACACTTTTTTAACTGATAAATGGCTAAGTATGTACTCTCAAATATATTAATTCCCATAATAAAAGTGTTTATTTAACCTTATCAATAATGTCTTATGAATCTTCATCCACCTTCAAATCATGTAATGTTGGAGGATTCATTTGAGTAAAGTTTACACTCTCATGAAAGATCCATAACCATAAGGACTAGTAGATGCAATAACTAGCTGATTGATCTTGTTGGTCATCACCTAAGCAAGAACCTGAAAAGTATCTTTAAACTCAACATGATAGATGTGTTCATTTAGGGGATCTGTTGGAGCTGGTAGGGCATGCTAATTTTCAGCACTACTGTGGGACATTTTATATAAATTCATTGAGCATGAATTAGAAGGATAAATAGAGTTCATACTTAATCACATGATATAAACATGAAAAAAGTGTGATTTTCCTATAATGTTTCATAGCCTATCCATCATAAGTGTAACGTGCTTCAGACCCAAGAATAAAAGACTCTACATAATGTGGATTTAAGACATCTTAGGATACTTTAAACCCAACTCTCTGATACAAAGTTTTTAATGATCTAAAACTATACCCTGGATGTAACACAATTCTTAAATTCACAAGAGAACCCAAGATAACCCATGTCATAAAATAAACACTAAAACACTAAAAAACTAAATATATATCTGAAATATAAAAGATGAAATTTAGTTTGCAATAATAAAAGTCTAAATTATGATAATACTAACACAAACCATAGAGTTGATATATCTAATTTTCTGTCTAAAAACCTCAAGTAAATGATGGCTAGCTGGGAGAAGTCCCTAGCTAACTCTTAAATGTCTAAAAACTAGGAAGAAATACTAAAATAAATAAGGACTCCCTTCCTTGAATGATGAAGACACACTACTAACAGGTGCTAGACTGATACTAAAATGTACCAACTATGAGACTAATGCTGATCATCTAGACATAAATCATTATGTGATACCTCAAAATATGTTATGCAATAAATACTTTGAATTCATAGAGATAGTGAGATATGCAAATATAAAATATGCTAGTAAATACTAAGGTACTATGATGATCCATCAAACTAAACTAATGTACAATGACCATAACTAAAAGGAATAAATGTATATGTAAACACTAATAAGAAATGATAATTTGAAAAGTTATAAGTTTAAGAAAATAAAAAATGAAGTAAGGATCTTGTATAATACTAAGTTAGAAACTGTGTGTATGAGGGGGAGGGGGGTTCTCATAATACACATAAACTATGTAATCAAACATGGAATCCAACTTGTAATCCATGTTGGGTGGGTGTTTTATACCTTTCAAAAGATACTAACCATGATTGATGTAACTTTACTCATGTGCCTATTTGGGTTAAATGAGACACTCTCAACTAGCGAGGACCCATTCAACCTACCGTGGAACATAGTTCAGGACATTTATTATCTGACCCATATTCTTTCGGTGTTATTTACTACTCCCATAATCATATACATAAGCTCATAATCATAGTAAAATCTAAGTAAATTATAGAAACTAGTTCAATTTACTATAACTAAAGATGATTAAAATCATGGAACTAGTTATATGAAATTTACTATCTCTAAAAATTATGATAAACATGGTATAATGATGATTCTTTTGATATTAGCCTTCAATTATGTGTTTTATGCTAATTTACAAGAATCTAGGACAGTGTGTTCAAAATATGCCAATTCATAAAGCCATATTTAAAATCATGCATAAAATAATATTCATGGTCATAAATGTTTGAAAATATAAATTCTAAAAAAATCATAAACTTGGGATATTTGGGAACCTGAACTATGTCCTGAATTTCTTAACAACCAAACTTTGAAAAAAAATTTGGGCATGAAGGACAAATGAGGCCCTCGTTAGAGAATTATTGGTAAGAACATGGACCATAGAGCTTTTTGAAAAATATCCTTGATTTCTTCCATTGGAGATAAAAAAAATCTCCTTCTATGAATTTTCTAAATGTTTGTCTAGGGAATGGTGTTAAAGTATCAACTAACCTCTCTTAATACCTCTCTAAAAGACCCCAAATGACATTATATAGGATGATGAAAAGGTGGATAAGACGAAAATACCCCAAATAAAACATAACTATTTGTATAGTACCTAGACATCACAAGTCTTATAATAATTCATCATAATGACAATGACTAATTATTTGACTCATTGTGACTGGGCAAACTGGTAACTCATATACATGATTAGGACATAATGGCTCATCATCATTAATGATGAGTAATTATATGTACACATTACCTAGGAACCCAAAATGTCAATTATCATGTCCTCATCAAGATTAGTGATTTGATGAGTCATATAAGGCAATAACGATTACTCATCTAGAGTTGTCACTACTGGGCTAAATTTTCAGCTTTCAAGATATTAGTCTTGGTAGCATAGTTTAGTCATATAATGACACATCATGTATGGAAATGACTCGCTATTACTATGTTATTTTCACAAGATAGAAAATGGTCCTCTAGTAATTTTTGCTAAGTTCTTAGTTTGGATAATCCAATGAGTTGTTTGCCCAAATGATTATATATCATTTGATTAGTTCTATGAAGAATTTTTTGTTCAACATGTAAGATATGATCATAGGTACTTTTGGGGAGTTACAAGTATTTCTGGAGGAGCTTTCCATAGCAGCTAATAGGGAAGAACCAGCCTGGTCTCCACCGAAATTTATATCCTTGACTATCCTTTGGTTGCCCCAGTCTAGTTATTTTGAATGATTAAAGCTCAACCAATGGATTAGGCCTAGACATTCACTCAGGGGAAGCACAAGGTATCCCTTGTATAGAGTATTGCCTGTAGTATTGTTCCCGAGTAGAGATTCTACTAGTATTATTAGTTATACATCCAATCATAACTTGATGACCCATGACTTTGAGAATTAAAAATACTAGGTGAATTTCTTACATTAGCTACACTAAGGATTTTAGGATCTCCAGGAGATGATGCAAATATATTTTATACTAGTTAATATGAGAGGTTATATTATTTGTTATTAGTGGATTTGCATAGTGTGGATTGAATTGCATATCATCTTGATAATCCAATGATCTAGCGGTGGATCATGCACAATCTGTATCGACAAATTTAATCTGATACTATGACATGGGTGAAGTTATTATAGGCTTTTTTTATTGTAATAATCTCATTTTAGTGTTTATAAATATCAAAGGGATCAATTTTAAGGTTATTCCAAGTTTCCATCATCTTGTCTGAGTATGAAGTTAGATTTCATAAGTTACACAAGCACACCACTATCATTCTACTAACTAAGCGGGAGAGGATGAAATGCTTTATAAAGGAATTGATGCTTCAGCTTTATATAACCAATGAGTATGTGGCATTTGTAGGTTGATCCTTCTTAGATATTATTGATCATGCTCATAGTATGGAGGATTTTCTTTATGAGGCATATGGGGGCAGTGATATGAATACCGTAGCAATAATACAATGCTTACAACCATAAATGATCCCAAGCTAACTCATGGTAATATCATTATGCATAAGCAACTAAATAAAATGTGTACAAGATCTAAATAGACTAAGAGAAAGCATAATCATGGAATAATATTTTTAAATATCTTTATAATTAGAATGTTTATTTGAACATCTATAATCTAAAAAAGGGAAACAAATTACCATATCTCTGACAACTATCTGTGAAGCCTCTACAAATATTGTCTATAGGCTACTGAGACATGATCTCCAACTATCCCAAATCAATACATTTGAATAAACATAAAATACTAGATGTTAAACTACCTAGAATCCTTGAAACAAAAGAACTCATCACTTGCAGGTTAAATGTAGTAATTTTCCTAACTATTATCTTTATATTAAACAATTAAATCTACATAACTTGAAAAATATAGCTACAAAAGGTATGAGATCAGTAATTTTGATGTACATAGTATGTGAGATTTAAAATATGAATAACTAAAGGTAAAAGTAATATGAATTAAAATGTGCGATGATTCACTAATTGACAATTATGAGTGTAGGATGACAAGATATTCTAAAATGATAAAGAGATAAATTAGGCATACTAATGATAAAAGACATAAATAAAAAGTAATGATGAGGTATATTAAGATGCAAGGACCGAACTAGACTAAACTAAGAGTCATGCAATAATTACGAATGAAATTGATGGAGATACTATTAAATGACATATAACTGTATGATTAAATAATACATTTTGATATATAATTGCTATAAAAGAGGGCCCAATATAACTTGATAGGGTATAAAGGCTAAGCTGATATGATATGTTATAAACAAACCTATGGTGGAATGTATTTGTGTATTAGGGACTATTACTAAAGGTCTCAGCCTACAGTTGGGTGAGCCTTAATCCCCTCATCTGATCGATGTTAAGGGATACTCCCAATAAAACATAATTAATAACTTGATGAGCTGACATATTTGGATATCTACCTTAGATAAAAAATCTGGATGTCAACCTTTTAATAACAATGGATGTCATACCTTACTGCCATATTATTAGTGATCTATAATCACCCTCCTAATCATATTCTATATTTCCATACTATTTCACTATTTAGATCTTTCCCGTAGTAGTCTAATGTCATTTATGTCTTCCTGGAGATGACATTTTGATTACCGACCAATTTGTTTGAATTTTAGAGCTAATTCCCTATTTTGACGTTCTCACTATTAATAATTGGTTGTTAGGCTTAACATCATTTTGAAATCCTCACATGCCATCTAGAAAATTAATTTTAGTCTAGGAGACATCCGATTTGGGTTTCAAGGCTTCTAAACTCATTATGGTCTACTGGATGAAATTTGGTTAAAATAGCCATTGGTTGTCAATGTATGAAAAATTCTATGTGACATTGAGTCTAAAATCTTGAAATTCTAAATGAATTCAAGTGTGCAAATCAAACCTTGGAAAATGCCAACTTCAACTGTTGTTGTCAAACAATGGCCTTTGCATTCATGTTGCCTTGGTCAGGTTTGCAAAGGCCAAGGAAATTTGGTTATCTAGATCGTGATGAAGGTATTCAAGTTTTAAAATACCAAGTGTATTGGCCATCACATTCACAAAGAGTGTCCTATAGGACTGACCAAGCTTTCTTATTTGAGATTGTGATGAAACAACCATATTTACGTAAGGTAAGCTAGGTTAAGGACCGTGATTGTGACGAGGTCCTACATTCGGATGTAGAAACCCCTGGAACTATATATCTTCCAAACATAATTTTTCTCCCATTTCACAAATCTGCACTTCCACTGAATATTCTAAAGATCTAAGTGAGTTAGAGGATTGATAGGTGGGTATTCGGGGTTAGTTGGAGAGTTCGTGGGGATGTTTTTCCATTAAGAATTATAATAAGATTTCTTTAATTTCTTATTTCCAATATTTAAATATATAAATCCCTAATAATTTTGGGCTGATTTGAGGGTGTAATTGTGCTCAGGTTACACCTCTTTTGAGGGTAAATAATCCTTAAGCCTATAGGGACGTATTCATAGTTTCAAAGTTGTGATCTTTTAAGCGATCCCCACAAAATATTATTAGATTGATTTTGGGCCTGAAGCAATTATATTCTATATGGGTATGTTTATTCTTATATTAATGTGTAGATAATTATTGTGATATCATGGTATCGTATGAAGCCTTCAAAAAAGAGAAAATCCAGTTTAGTAAATTTTCTCGAGCATTCATTGCCGTCCAGGTAGGCTAGGTATGCTTTCCTTATAGATTGAGCTATGCTATGATACTTATTTGGTATTATTATAGATTAGGGTTAGAAATTAAGACTTGGTTGTATATTAATAGAATTTTGGAATATTTAGCCAATTAGTGAGTTGTTTTTAAGTAAAATTGACCCATTCATCCTAACTTGGGATTGAACTATGATCGTAGGAATCTTTAGACATATTTCACAACTTTTAGTTTACTTGGAAGTCGTAGTCTAGTTTTGGGTAAAAATTTCCTTAGTATGAACTTTAAGAGTTTAGTATTGGGCCTCGTCGACCCTTAATAAGGTCAAATATTTTACGTAGCTCCTTATAGAACTAGGAGGCCTTATTTGTCATTATGTACATACTTTTTTTTCTCTAAGATGATTTATATACCCTTCTAATTTTAGACTAAATTGGGCAACCTGTATTTACCTTAAAGATCTATTCGAGTTCAACACTTACTACTTATTTATTATGCTAAAAGACCAATTTGAGTCTAATACTTACTATTTTTATGATGCTTACAAACTGGTTAAAGTTCAGCATTTACTTATGACTTTTGATATTAGAGTTTGATTTGAGCTCAACAATTACAGTTTACTTATGCTGACTAGGAATTTTATTGAGTCCGGTGCTTTAGGTACGAAGGGATTCTTAGATATGGCTTTGGTTGCTGGTTACTTTACATTATTACTATTTGTATTTTTCTCTTGATTGTTCTATCAGGCTTATGTGGGCTCAATCATATAATCCTGTCTTGATTGTGCCTTCTGAGCTTATGAGGTCCCAAATAGGCTATTGTTGGCTTGTATTTTTTTTGATATTATTTGACTTGTCATTTAGTATTCATCAACCAAAGCATTATTTAAGTTTTTGCCTTTCATCTTTGACTTTAGCTTACATTCTCGCATATACTATTACTTTGTTTTTTCTGGTTTATGATGCCTACCGAGTATTTGTTGATTTGGTACTCATACTACACTTCTACATCTTTTTTTGAAGCATATCTAAGTACTAGACATCACAACAGATAATTCATCTAGTACATTGTTGAGTTCAAAGATAAGGTGAGCTTTTGGAGATAGAGATGATTCTCCCTCCTTCTGTTACTTATAGGGATAATATTTCATTTTAAGATTATTTGTAAGTTGATATTATTAGTATTTGTATTCTCTTAAATAGTGGCTCTTGTATTGACCTTTATAGGTCATGGGGATACTCTTTTTCTCCGAGATAGAGATGATTCTCCCTTCTTCTGCTACTTATAGGGATAATATTTCATTTTAAGATTATTTGTAAGTTGATATTATTAGTATTTGTATTCTTTTAAATAGTGGCTCTTGTATTGACCTTTATAGGTCATGGGGATACTCTTTTTCTCCTTGTCTCTCATACTTATATATATATATGTTATCTATCTTATATTATATTGTATACGATTCGTTTGAAAGCTTACTTTTCAATGTTTACCATAAATTCCACAAATTAGCCTATTACTTGTTATTTCGGGCTATAATTTCGCTTACCTACTAGTGGGTTAAAGTAAGTGCTTTCATGACCTGAGAAATTGGGTAATAAAAAATTTGTATTAGAGCCTAGGTTCGCTAGTATTTTAGGTAGAAGAGCAAGTTTCTAGTATTACATTCTTAGGAGAACATCACTTCATTTATTTTAAGAATTGAGTCTGTACTGGTTTCTAAAGCTCACATTGTTTAACTCTTTTGCAGATGGTTAGAATGTGAGCTACGATATCAAGACACAAAAACACCTTGTCAGTGACTAGGGCTTCGGCTAGAGGTAGTGATCGACCTAGGTACGTAGGTTAGACGAGAGCTACAACCCTACGTAGGGTTCTATATAGAGGGACTTCCTAAGTTCCTATTATTTCTCCAACAACATAGGTTTCTCCACTGTAGCTATTGGTAGGCTAGGGCTAGCGTAGTCTCCATAGTGGTTTATTTCTTCTTCATTACGCAAAGATGCCATGGTTTAGTTATTGGGATTTATTGGTGGTGCACTTTCTAATAGTTCTCAATAACCAAATTAGAGTGGTACAAATATAGGGATGCAACCTAAGTTGTAGCTCCCATTTTTGATATCCCTCCAGCATTGGTAGTTGTTTAGTCGGTAGCTTCATAACTTACTATGTCAATGAAGGAACAAAATATGTTGGATATATTTTTAAGATTGACTCAACCTAGATTTGTAGGGTCTATAGGTAAGGAAGTATTTAAGTTCTTAATTTCTTGTTAATTGGCTGAGACTCTTGGGGTTAACTACTCTACTTTTTAGTTAGACTTGGAAACGAGAGATTAGTAGAGGGTTATTTTGATTCCAGGATATCAACTTTTTCTACATGGACTCAATTCTCTGAGGTTTTGTTAGAGAAGTATATGCCTCGTAGACTAAGAGAGCATTTAAGATATTTGTTCTCAAGATTAGAGGAAGGTTTTATGACCATTCTTGAGTATCAATCATATTTCTTGATTTAACCAGACATGCTACAACTATTATATTACCGTGTATGAGCAAGTTCAGTAATTTGTTAGAGGACTGAGACATTCTTTTTATATGGCTACTCAGAGCTTGGTTTTAGCTGGCATGTCTTTTGGTGAGTTTTCTAATTATACCTAGACTCTAGAGGTGATATATTAAATAGCCCAAGGGGGCAGTGATAAGAGACCATATAAACAAAGTAGTTTTAGTTTGAGCTGCAGTGGCTAACAATTAAGAGGTAGGGGTTCTTAGAGTAGGTTTTCTCCATATTTGTATTATTAGTAATAGGGTTAGCCTAGTTTACCCATTCATGTAGTAATTTAGATTACTAATAGGGGTCAATCGAACATAGTAATTAAAGTGGGCCGAGACATGACTAGTCTTAAAGAGGCATACATTTTTATTTTTATAGCTGAGGAGACTATTCCAGGATAGCTGAATCTTATGGATAGAGTGCAGTGCTTGGGGCATGATATTATTATAGGCCCATTAGCTATTATTCTACAAAGTGTCCCCATCATGGTGTAGTTATTCTTACAACATAGAGTGTTAAGCGGATTACTATTGTATTGCCATAGTGGCAAAGGTTCTTAAGGAGGTTGTTATGTAGGTAGGTTAGCTGGTCGGTTAGACACCCAACAAGGTAGAGAGCAAGATCATTTTTATGTTGTACCTAGTAGAACAAAGGAACAGTTTTCAGATGTTGTTAATATAGGTGCAATTTCAATGTGTTGTCAGCTAGCTATTGCTTTATTTTGACATGGGATCCACTTATTCATATTTGTCGACTTATTATGCACAGCTATTAGAGTTGTCTTGGAAGTTTTTAGTTGTGCAATTATGTGTATCTACTCTCGTGAGTTATTCTTTTGTAGTAGATCAACTTTATAGATCATATGTTGTGACCGTTAGAAAGTTTGATAATGGGTCGGTCATATTGTGTTAGATATAGTGGACTTTGATATGATTTTGTTAACTAGATGTTTACACCTGATGGAAATCCTTACTAGCAAAGACTTCAGAAAATAGGATAGGCTGTAATACCAAAGTGACTAGCCGATAATTTAACTATTAGCTCCAGTAAGTCACAAATAACTCAAGCAACTATGGGAAAGCTAAAAACAGATAAAAAGTATGGAAATGCAAAAAATGACTTCAAGGGTCATTACAATATCAACAACAAAAAGTTATTTTTTTAGTGAAAGTAAAGGGGTAGGATGTATTACAAGCCTTAAATAGGTGGAGATACTAGTCTCATATCTTGTTCTCAATCTCCCAAGTAACCTCATTTACTGGGTGATTTTTCCGCTAAACCTTAAATACTAGAATATCCCTAGAGCAAAACTGCCTAACATCTTTGTCTAGTATGAGAAATGGCTCATCCACAAAGGTCAACCTCTTATTTAACTAAAATGAGACCCACCAAAGCACATGATATTGATTGTAGATTTGACACCTCTAAATAGAAACATGAAAATCTTCATGAACAAGTGCAAAATCTGGGGGCAAGACAAACTCATAAGCCATCTTTCCAAATATTCAAATTTTCTCATAAGGTCTAATGTACCTATGGCTAAGTTTGTCTTTTGTCATTAACCTCATCACTCCCTTCATGGTTAATACTCAAAGGAACACCCAATCTCTATATCCAAACCTGAAGGCATGTAGTCCACAGTATTTATAAGCCTTGTGCCTACTCTATACTGCCCTCAGCAAATTTTGAATCACCTTAACTATATCCAATGAATTCCTAAGCAATTCATTTCCATGGATCCTAACTTAAAAGGTATCAAACCATACTGTTGGAGATCGACAACACCTACCAAATGGTGCTATCTCAATACTCGAATGGTAGCTATTACTATAGGAAAACTACATCGATGCTAAGTGTTGCTCCTACTAACCTCAAATATCCATAACACAAGATTAGAGAATGTTCTTAAAAATCTAAATAGTCCACTATTATTGTATAAAGATAAAAGGGTGAAAAGTTGTGCTAAGATCCACTTGAGTAGACAAATCCCCCTAAGAATCCCTTCAGAAGAAAAAAATAAATACCAAGCCCCTATTTGCTATAATAGATAGGGGTATTCCCTGTGGGAGAATTATCTCCAAACATAGATATAGGCAAACCTCTCATTACTAAAATACATTTAAATATGAAGAAAATATGCCAATTTTCTTAAAAGATATACAATGACCAAGTCACCAATTAAACTACGTGAGGCATGAGGTAAACTACTAACCATGTCCATGGTGATTGCTCCCACATCCCCTCAAGAATAGGAAATCTCTATATTAGGCCACTGGGTCTCTAATATCGTCCTTCACCTAATGACAAAATATTCAATACGCTATAAAGACTACTATATTTCTCTTTATGCCACTACACCAGTAGTGCTACCTCAAAACCCTATACATCTTAGTTGTCCCCAGGTAAAAGAAGTATCTGGAGTTAGAAGCCACAAATAATATAAGCTAAAATAAGTCACCAAACCTTAAAGCAAAAATGCAACCATTATATCATAGAATACCTTCAGAATCCATGGTAGCCCTCCTAGACTTACCCCTCACCACCTAATCATGGATTACAGAATTTCCCTTGTCGTCAAATTAATGAATCTAAATATGGAAAAATAATGTAGACCTTGCCTCAAAACTAGAGAGGATCCTCCTTGAGTTTAGAATTAAAGTT
The DNA here is from genome assembly GCF_002878395.1 of Capsicum annuum. Classification (NCBI taxonomy): domain Eukaryota; kingdom Viridiplantae; phylum Streptophyta; class Magnoliopsida; order Solanales; family Solanaceae; genus Capsicum; species Capsicum annuum. Next base: position 67,549,205 of record NC_061113.1, on the reverse strand, counting down.
TTACCATAAAGTTGGATAAGGATTAGATATCCCAAGCTAATGGCCTCTCAAAAATATAAATTGAAGCCAAGCTACCCATACTTACTGCCTTCCATCTCAAGGCATCAACTACTATATTTGTCTTACCAAGATGGTATAGAATAGAGATATAATTATACTTTCCTGACTCCATGCACCTAAATTAACATGAATTAAGATCCCTCTTAGTCATAAGAACTAGAAGACTACAATAATCTATACAGATCTCATAATGAAGGCCATACAAATAAGGCTTCCAAATTTTAAGAGCAAAAACTACCACCGCCAACTCCAAATCATGTGTGGGGTAGTTTGGCTAATGAACATTTATCTTCCTCAATGCATAAGGCTAACTTGACCCTAATGCGTCAAAACACAACCCTTGAAAATACCATAAAAATCACTATATATAATAAATCCCTCTCTCTCAATAGGAAGAGCCAATATAAGGGCAGAAATAAGAAAAACCTTGAGTTTATAAAACATTGGATCATACTCCTTAGACAATTAGAAAGGAACCTCTTTTTGATTCAATATGGTCATTGGTACTGCAATTATTGAAAAATCCTTAACAAACAGCTTGTAGAAACCTACCAAGCCAATAAAGCTACAAATATTAGACGAAGATATAGTTTTGGACCAATCTTGAATAGCCTCAATATTTGTTAGATCCATTATAATACCATCCTTACATACAAGTTGTCCAAGGAATGTTACTGACTTGATCCATAAATTGCACTCTGAGGATTAGACAAATAGCCTCTCAAAATCTAGAGCATAATGCTTAAATGCAACATATGCTTCTCGCAATTTATAAAATACACATGAATGTCATTAATGAACAAAATTACTAAGAATGAAAAATAAGGTCTTAACATGCGGTTCATAAAATCTATAATGTAGTTGGGGCATTAGTCAACCTAAGGAATATCACCAACAGATGATAATCATATCTCAAGTGCATCTTAGATCATACCGCTGCTCCCTGAAGCTAGTCAAGTAAGTTATAAATATGATTCATAAGATATACAGGCTTCACTAAAACGTTATTCAACAACATGTAATCGATACGCATATGCAAGGAACTATCTTTTTTTATCATGAACAAGGCAGAAGAATCCTAAAGAGACATACTCAATCTAATGAAATCTTTATCTAAAAGAACCTAGATTTTAGAGTTAATCTACTTAAGCTCGGCAGGATCCATACAGTAAGGATCCATAGGAATAGGTCAGGTGCCCTACTCAAGACAATAATAAACCAATATCCTACTCAAAAGAAAATCCAGGTACATTGGTACAAAGACATTAGAAAAATCATGGACTATAGAAATAAAATATAGCAAGGACTCTTTGCATTACCACAAATGTAAGAAAAATAAGACTCACAACCCCTCAATATAACTCCCTTTCCCAAACATTATAAATAATCCCATATATCCCTCACTCAATCAAGATATTCAAGGCATGTATAAGGTAATGGCCTTGGAAAAAAATCCAACACAACATGATAAGGGGATAACTAGTCTTTTCCAAGAATCACAAAAAAGCTCATCATATCTAATACAATAATATCAACCTGAGTATCTAACTCTCGAATAGTCATAACGCATGATCTAAAAACCCGATCCACTAATAAAAAATCACCCACGGGGAAGACTCACAAAATGGAATAGATAAAAAATCCCAAAACAAATATAATCATACTTTATAATAAATACACACGTATGAAAAAGTAGATACAAAATCAAATAAAGCAAAAGTCGGTTAATGGAACACTGAGATAGTAATTATGATAAGAACATCCAAAGATTCTTCCTCTGGTATACCAGGTACAATATCTAAATAACCTCACCCATCAACAGGCTAGGTGTTTGACCGATCACCTATACAACCTACTTGATGACCTTCATAAAAACCCCAAGAACTACCCTAGAGACCCTACATACTACCTCTAGCTAAGGGCTAATGATGCTCAGACTATACCCTTAAGATGTAAGAAATCATCAGAAATATAGTAACCCAATGGATTTGGGATCAAATCTACATAGAGTGAAGACAAGGATTTCAATTCTCTAGAGTGTTAAAAGTCAACATGGAATTGACCCATAATGTGTAGTAAATTGGGATGAAAGTAAAAATTAGGGGATTGGTTTTAATTATTTTGAATATAACAATTTTTTTAGAATGCTATTTCAAAGCTAGAAGAAATTAGAGATTAATAAAATATATATGAGTCTCTAGATTATGCCTTGATAATTATTGGTTCATACCTAGGTGATTCATTATTTGTCCAAATTTAGCTAAAAGTCATGGGTACGCTAGTTGAAGAAGTTTTACTCATTATTTTATCAACAAAACACCAAATAACACAATTGAGTTCTTTCAAACACCTATTAAATGAACTAATTAGATTTATTGTTAACGTCCATTTGTGACCCATATCTCCTCTATCAAGAATAATATAGGTTCAAAGGTAATTAAGATTTGCAACCACTAATTCTTTGTTAAAACATAGAATAAATGCAAAACCCATATCAAATAGCTAATTAGAAAAAAAATCCATGAACTAATCACAACCTATTCAAGCACGACCCAAGATAAAGAATTAGCTAATCATAGAGAGAGAAAGAAGAGATATACCAAAATTTCCTTCAAATTTATCTCTAGAAACTAAAGAAAATACAATATCCAAGCTTTAATGTCACTAAATCTTTGATAAAAACACCTAATTATTCACTTCAGAGTCTCTCAAATGTTTCTAAGCTTAAAGAAAAGTATAATAAAAGTTCAATAATGGTGGAAATAAGCTGAAAACACACTTTTAACCCCAATTTTGCATTTTCTATATATTACAAAAATGAAACTGCACTATTGATCTGGTTGAGCATACCCATGGTAGTGGGGCACACCTTGGGTGTAGAATGGTCTCACCTAGTACGGATATTTTATTGGTTTGGTTATTTTGGCCATCCGCGTACACGAATAGTCTCCTGTGATGTCCATGTGTACTTTAGTGCTTCTTCTTTATCATATTTGACCTTTATTTGACTTGAATGCCTTTTTCATCTGGGTTTTCGATATTTACCTATATAAATGAGAAATATACAAGAGATTAGAACCAAATTATTGGAAAATAATGATAATTTAAGCTTAAAAATTGCCAATAAATCATTGTATTGATGACTTATCAACCCAAACATAAACTATTGCTTGTCCTTAAGCTCTACAAAATAAAATAATGATATATTGTCTTTACTACTAAAAAACACCCAAAATAAATCTATAGGAAAAGATAAAGTTTAACATCGCTCAAAACAAACCTCTCAAGCATGTCATGGCAACAAATAAACCAAAGTATTTTAATAAGCACATATATATGAAGCAAGGATGCAACTTATTAACAAATGAACCTTTCAAACCAACAATGCTTCTCTGGAGGTGATGCAAAATAATCAATAATTATCTCAATCTTAACAATGCAACTTACCTTTACCATTTACCAAAACATTGAGCAACACATTACCCTCTACACCAAAGTATCAGTGTCGCTCATATACAAGTGTTATCTCCTTAAATACAAGACATTTGAATTATTAAAGAGGCTCAAATAATGAAAGTATTCACACTCATTCTTGGAAAGAAATTCAAGTACAAGGAGTAGAAAAATTAGCATGCCATTTGTGTTTTTTGCCACTAATATAGACTTACTTAGTTTGGAATAACCAAGTTTTTGCAACTCTAGATAAAAGTTTAAGGTGTGGTAAGGAAAATATGGATTAAGCGACTAAAAGAGCTCCTTCAATTCCATCTGTTATCCTCTTCTTCCTCAAATTTCTCAAAATCATCCTCCTTATTTAACTTAATGTCATTTCCCTCTATTTCTTTTAACCTTTAGCTTAGAAATTACCATACAAGTCTAACAAACCATTTTTTCTTCACTTCTTTTGATTTTTGATGTTTTCACTTTAAGCTTTTCATAGACCTTCATATATTTAATTTCTTCTCAAGTTTTATGGGCCAGGTTCTTCTACTTTGTCATCAATCACATCCTTTGCTTCTAAAGGATATGACTCGCCAAATCAACATATACCTTTCTTAACTTATATTATCATATCAAAAACTTTCCATAAACAATGAGTTTGAACTACCCATAAATCAATCTCATCATTACATAACCACCCTAAACATAGACTTTCACCTAAATTTCCATACATAGAATCATGCAATGCATCAAAGGAGTTTAAGTCCTAAAAGGGAGTTTTTCAAAGTGGTTTTAGCTATTTTAACAATATTATCATCAAAATAAGAAATAAAAATAGGCAAAAGGTTCAAAGGGGTTACTAAGATTAATGTTATGGTTGGAATTTGGCCATGTGATGGGTACAAAATGGCCACGGGTCATAAAATAAACAAAGCTTACCCAGGATTCTTCTTTAAAGGCACTCGGGGCAAGTCCAAACACTACACGAATATACAAGAATTATTAAACGATATCACCATACAAGCCATTATTCTGAAAGTGCAAAAAGATAGACTCTTAACCAATTTAAGCTTAATAAATTACTCTAAGTCAATAACTCATCCCTATAAAAACAATCCAAAAAATTAAATTTAATGGTCTCCCTCAAGAGAAAGCGCATAAACATCATTGTTCTTATTCAAAAAGTAAACTATACTATTAGACTTTTTTCTAAATAATTTCATTCCTTGATAATGACATTTTTAATGATTTTTTGAACTTTTGCCAATTCCATATCACCAATACATCAAAATCATGTATCATATTAATATTAAGTTCATGAAATAATCCCAACAAGGGAAATAGACGACATCATCATCAATATTGTTAACAAGGGACATATAAAAAACATTGTCGATCATGAAAAACAATCCCCACAAATTCTAAATAAGCATTGAAATGTAAAAAAATTAAGTATATCTCAATAATACATCCAACCAATTCCATTAAATGAAATTGATATATAAAGACCATTAAATGTAGAATGAGATGACCAACCCCCATTAAGAATCATAACATTCTCTAAATTCTCTAAATTCAAAAATTAAAAGAACTCCCTATGACACACTAGGCCTATGGGTCCATGTTAGTAGATGGTCATACTTTCTTACTAGGAGCCTCATACGACTAATGTTCTCTAAGAGGGTCTACTAAAAAAGGGAATGCATCTTGGTTTGCACTATGGGTCCTTGTTGTACTACTTTTGAGGGTTGCTTCTTTGCACTATATAATTATAGGTTCTGCCTTGCACATATCCAGAGTGAAGATCTTCCTAGAACTAAGTGGTAACGTCTTTCTTAAAGACCTACCTATGTACAAGAAAGGAATAAAATAAAGATAAAATTCCCTGAATTTTGGTCCTTGAAAATTTCTTTACCTTTGGGCTTACCCGCCAGATTATGACTTTTTCTATGAGCCGAAGGGTGTCATTACGTGTCATAAGACCCTAATTGTAGCCTAAATAGTGTGAATTGGAAAAGGTAATGTTATGATTACAATTGTCTTATAACGAGTCTTAAAGACTCTAAATGATTCGTATCATGCTTATTCATAGCCTAAACAACAAATTATCCAATTGATTATTTGTTACCTATGGTTGAACCTAATGAGTCGTAATGTCTTTCTATGAGTCTATACTATGACTGGAGGTAATGAGTCATAAGGTGAACGAACAAGTCGTAAGGTCGCCCATAGAGACATGATGATTATTTTTTAGTATTTCATTAAGGGAACTTTGGATATTTTCTCCCTTCCCCAATCATGACCTATGACTTAAAAACCATTAAGGATATAATTATCACTTTGAAATAAATCATGATAACTTCTCAATCTCTCTCAAATCCCTGAGGTCAAGAATACTTATGGTTTCAAAGAATTTGGTCGATTATGACTTTTAAGGGTTATTTCTTTCCATAGTTGTGATATTTTATGGCATTTTTCTCTTCCCCAAATATTTTTTAATGAAAAGCATGTGTTTTAAATGGTTTAATTGTAGAGAACTGAATATTGGTTTTGACATTGGTTTAGGTTTTTGTAATGGATAATTCTTGAGTTTTTTTCCCACTTTTAACATGAGTTGTTCATGCCTTGTATTGATTTTTTTTAACTTATAGGGTGCATGGGTATTGGAATTTGAATGGGGGTTGAGGTAATCCCCCAAAATGATGTCTTGAATAATTGTAACCCTCAATCCATGTGTTAATGGCTTAGAATTATGGAATTGTCACTTTGTTTGACTTATACACATATACCATTCATAAATGATTAAACAATGAACATTGATTTTAAAGTCCTTGTTGGCTATGTTTATATTTAATGAACAAAGGGAGTTGTGTTATTTTGCCAAGTTAATGAAATTGTAAAGGCATAAATATGAGCTTACAAGATAAATAATGTGATGATACCTGTCGTGTTCTTCAATGTATAATTCCTTGGTAATGAATGGGTTATGTGAAACTTTTTTTAGTTGATCTTGATGGAGTTATGTATCTAAGTCATGAAGGTATGGGTCTTGAATGACGTTTACTGGAAACTCACATTTGTCAACGTGAGGGTTTGTCTAAATAACCATGTGCATACTTCACACTATTGATATATTTTGTATCTATGATTAACATTGGTTTGTGGCACTACCTTATCTTTCTCGATACCTTTGGTTCATACGGCTAACATGCACTGGGCACTTTTAGCAGGGGGAGCTTAACCTATATAGCTTATGGGTATCAATTTATGATGATTGTGCTACATATCTAGGATGATATTTGCTATCATGTAAACCTTGTTCCCTACCCTAACATCTTTATTTATATTTTTATATATAGATATGAATATGTACAGTGAGTTTGAAATTAAACTTTGAACTAACATGAATTTACCTTTACCCTGAGTTACATGCTACTATTCACCCCACAAACTATCTCAAGATGTGGTATCCCCTTGCTATGCAGGGTTCGAAGACAAATCTCTTTTTCTTGAACAATGATAGGTGATCTCCAAATTGGTCATTGTATTGAACAGGTGATGTTACATTATCTGAAAGACTTTATCATTCAATAGTTTTGACTTCAATAAATTATAATATAAGGCATCACATTTATATTGTCATTACTATTGTCAGGGTCGGGGGCATATCCCTACGTAGGTTGTTTTCTAGTATAAAGGCTTTATGGATATTATTGTGGATTATGTATTGATGTTGACACTTTGAGATGTGTTTGAACTTATTACTCTATATCTTTTTATATGTTTGGAATTCAATCGCTGAGTAGTGTACATGATCTATTTAACCAGGCAACAAGGGTGGTCTTTGGTCCTTGATGAACTTGAGATAACCGTCATGGCTAGGACCTAGTTTGGATCATGTTGCAGTTGGTATCACAGACTAGGTTTGGTCTTATTAGGTGTCCATAAAGTCATGTTAAGTATTGTTGTCATTTTTATGGCTGTGTAATGCGCCATGCTTATAAGAAAGAGGCGACGGTACATTTAGGAATATTTTCTTTTCTTGTGTTCTACTTTTGAGCTATAGATTCTAAGTTCTTAAAACTCATTTAATTTATATTTGTTCGTATTTCAAATCATGCCTCCCCGAAGATCTAATTCTCGTAAAACTTCTTTTGTTCCACCTGAGGACAATATGGATATAACTTATATAATTTATAGAGTTTATACTTGTTCTAGGTCTACATCTCCATATTGTACATCCTTACATAGAGTTCCACAAGTCCTCCTTAGGATCTTTGGGCTGATGATGATCATGCCCCACCACCCCAGGAGACATTTCTAATGTTAAGTTTTTTTGATGTATTCCTCTGTTGAACCAGTTGATGACATCTCAGTTATGTTAGTCAGGACTTATAGGTACTATTGTGAGTTCTTTTGACGTTACTAGAGTATGATAGTTTATGAGACTCAATTCTCCAACCTTTAATATCTTTATTGTTAAGGAGGATCCTCAAGGATTCTGAGATAAGATGACGAATATATTTTTATTTATGCAAACTTTTGACTCTTAGGGCATGGAATTTAATGCATATTAGTTAAAGGATGTGGAATATTAGTGGTATGAGGAGTGGGATTAGTCTAAGGGAAATGATGCAGATTTGGAACTATAGGATGAGTTTTTGATTACCTTCAAGGATTATTTGTTTCCACAGGAGTTGAGAGAGGCCAAAGCTAAGGAGTGTATTAATTTAAAATAAGGAAGGATGACTATGAAAGAGTATCTCCTAAAATTTCATCAGTTATCTCATTATGCTCCTGATCTGGTGTCTAACAAGAGGGCTATGATAAGGAAGTTTTCTTCGAGTTTGTCTCAGGACTTGGTACTAGAGTGTAAGGCCGCCTTATTGATTAGTGATATGGATATTTCTAGGCTTGTGGTGTATATGCAGCATGTTGAAGATGAAAATAAGAAATAAGCCAAAACAAGGAAAAGGCAAAGCAAGAGGTCCAAGTATTCTGTGTAGGATGTAGGCTAGTGGAATAATGGTAGAGATGGCATGCAATGTTCTAAGAAGAAGTTGGGAAATTTTTGTTCATATTCTACGACTAGTGCTCCATATCCTAAGACGTCTGGTGATTGGCTTCTTTAGAGCAATAGAGAGTCTAATGAACAAGGTGCCTAATCTCAGGCCAATTGGGCCCAGTCATCTCTTAAATATCCTTTTTGTTGATTTTGTGGTCAATTTCATGTAGTTCTTTTGTTCAAAGAATAAATAAGTATCCCATATGTGGCAAGCCTAAACATATTAAAATAAATTGTCCCTTTAATGATATTCCTACTAGGGCTAATAAGGTTTAGGTTATTGATTTTTTAGCTCCTACATCAAAGTGTGCTACTTTGGGCTCTGATATTGGTAGGAACCTTTTTAATGCTATTTCCACCCATCGAGACTATGACGTGTATTATTTGCTAAATCTAGATTCTACCCTTTCGTATGTGACCCCATATGTGGCAATTTATTTTTGCTTTGGTCCTAAATATATTCTTGATCATTTTTTTGTATCTACCCTAGTGGGTAAGTCTATTGTGGTTAGGAAATTTTATAGGGGTTACGTGTTAACTATCTATGATAGGGAAACATTGGTAGATTTGATAGAGCTAGAGATGTTAAATTTTAATGTTATCTTGGCAATGGATTGGCTCTATTCATGCTACATGTCTCTTGATTATTAGACCCAAAGGGTTAGTTTATAATTCCTGGATAAATCGGTGATCATAAGGGAAGGTAGTTCCTTAGTTCCCTTGGGAATATCCATCTTTTATCTAAGAGCCCGAGAATTTATTTACATAGGATGACTATGTCAAAAAATTTAGGTTAAAGATTCTAATTCTGATAGTCCCTCCTTGTCATCTGTCCATGTGGTTTGTAAGTTTCCCAATAAGTTCCCTAAAAGTCTTCCAGTTGTCCCTTCCAAAAATGAAATTGATTTTGAGAACGATTTTCTTTCGGATACTCATCCTATCTTCATCCCTCCCTATAGAATATCTCCAACTAAGTTGAAAAAACTCAATGAGCAGTTGAAAAATTTTCTTGATAAGGGTTTTAGTTGACCTAGTATTTCCCTATGGGGTGCTTTAATACTCTTTTTTTGTAAGAAGGATGGATCCCTATGAAATTTTATAGATTACCGATAGTTGAATAAGGTGATAGTGAAGAATAAGTATCCTCTTCCTAGTATCAATGACCTATTTGATCAGCTGTATGGTGTGAATTACTTTTCTAAGTTTTACCTTTGATCTGGTAATCATCAGTTTAATATTAGGGAGTTGGATATCCCTAAGATTACTTTTCTAACCCAATATGGTCATTTTGAGTTTTTGGTAATGTCCTTTGGCTTGACTAATGCCCCAATGGAATTCTAGGATCTTATGATCTAGGTAATCCGTCAGTTTCTAGAATTATTCATTATTGTGTTTATTGATCACATCTTGGTTTATTCTAAGAGTGAGAGTATCATTCCGATCACCATCATTTGGTATTGCAGACCCTTATGGATCTGCATTTGTATGCTAAAATTTTATGTTCGAGTTTTGGCTGATTCTTGTTAATTTTCTGGGTCTTGTTGTCTTTAATGAAAGGATCAAGGTGGATCCACAAAATGTTGTGGTGGTTAAGAATTGTCCTAGACCCATGACTCCAACCGAAATTCAGAGCTTTTTGGTCTTGGCCAAATATTATAGGTTGTTTATGTAGAGCTTTTCTTCGCTTACTGGCCCATTGACTAGGTTCACTTTGAAAAAGGTGAAGTTTCTATGGTCTGACATTTTCCAAGATAGTTTTGAGAAGTTGAAGAATAAGTTGACTTTTTCTCCTTTTTAACCTTACCTGAGGGTATTAATGGCTTTGTTATTTATTGTGATGCATCCCATGTAGGAATGGGTTGTGTGTTAATTCTGTAGGACAAGGTTCTAGCATATTCTTCTAGGCAGTTGAAGGTGTATTAGATGAACTATCAGACTCATGATTTGGAGGTGTTGCTGGTAATTGTGACTTGAAGGTTTGGTGCCAGTACCTATATGTGGTTTATGTTGGTATCTTTACAGACCATAAGAGTTTGGAGTTTATGTTCACCTAGAAGGTGTTGAATCTCAAGAAGAACAGATTGTGTGAAATTATTAAGGACTGTTACATGAGTCTTCATTATCATCCTGGTAAAGATAATGTGGTTGTTGATGCTTTTAGTAAGTTATCTATAGGGAGCTTGTGTCATGTTAATAAGAAGAAGCGAGGGTTAGTGAAGGATATTCACCGATTAGCTTATTAGGGAGTTCATCTTTTGGACTTCAAAGATGGTGTTGTGATTTTGCAAGAGGTGGTGAATTCCTCTCTGGATGCTAAGGTGAAGGAGAAGCAAGGTTTGGATTCTATTTTGATGAGAATCAAGGATGATGTTGGTCTGGATGACTAAGTTTGCTCACTTCTTGTGAGTGTAGACTACTGATTCGGTAGAGGATTATGCTAATATTTTCTTTCAGAAAATCTTCAAGTTTCATGGTGCTCTTATTTCCATCATATATGATTGAACTATTCAACTTGTATCTTAATTTGCGCATTTATTTCAGAGAGGTTTGGGAACTAAGGTGAGACTTCGCACCAATTTCCACCTTCATATGGATGGACAAGTGGTGAAAATGATTTGAACTTTTGAAGATATGATAAGGCCATGTGTGATTAATTTTTGTGGTAGTTGGATTGATCATTTTCCTATCATATAGTTTGATTATAATATAGTTTTCACTCTATTATAGGGATGGCTCCTATAGAATCCCTTTAATGTAGGTGGTGTAGGTATCTTATTAGGTAATTTGAGGTGGGTGAGAATAGGTTATTCAGTCTCAACATGGTATACCAAGCAATGGAAAAGGTGAAAGTGATTCAGATATACTTAAGGCCGCCCAACATCAACAAAAGTCCTATGCGGTTGTGAGGGATAGGGAGTTCGAGTTTAATGTAGATGCTTTGGTTTTCTTGAAGGTATCTCCCATAAAGGGAGAGATACGGTTTATAAAGAAAGGTAAGTTGAGTCCCTGATATGTTAGTCCTTTTTGTTTTCAAGGTTGGTAGGCTATATAGCCTACAAGTTGGAATTTCCACCGAGATTGGGTTCTATCCATCAGCATCAGGCCTTTCATGTTTAGATATTATGGAAGTGTGTGGTTGATCCTTCCTTGGTTGTTCCTTTGGAGATTGTTGGTGTTTTATATTCCTTGTCCTATGAGGAACCCTAGTGGAAATTTTTGATAGGAAAGTCCGCTTTCTTACGACTAAGGATGTGACTTTGGAGTTCTATGGAGGAACTGTAAGGTCAAAGAACCTACTTGGTAAGTTGAACAGGACATGAAGTCCAAATATCCATTCTTATTTTCAGCTTTAGATAATCGTGCTTAAGGTATATCTATCCCCTAACATCTTTGTTTTCTTTCTTTGTTAAAGATAAGTGTGGTTGTACTCTATGTTAAACCTTGTTAATACACCACCTTGATCCATAATTTGGGGACGAATGATCCTAAGTATTGAGAATAAAACACCCTGAATTTTGGTCCTTGAAAATTTGTTGTCCTATGGGCTTACGCCCATGTTATACTTTTCCTATGAGTTGTAGGGTATCGTTATGGGTCATAGGTCCCTAATCCTAGATTGACCATATGGATTGGCCAAATTTTTTTTATGATTATGGTTGTCTTATAACGAGTCTTAAAGACTTTATTCAAGTCGTATCATGCTTATTTGTAACCTAACCAGTGTAGTGTCCAATTCATTTTTCCTTTAATACAATTAAACCTAACAAGTCAAAATGTCTGAATATGAGTCGTATGGTACGACTTGTAGCTAGTCTAGTTTTGGTGCCCCATGGATATTTTCAAGACTACTAGTGGATGTCACAAGTCGTAAGGTGATCGTATGAGTCTTAAGGTCGTCTAAAGTGATTGGTCGACAATTTTTTAGTGTTTCATTAAGGGAAATTTGGACATTTCCCCTATTCCCCAATCATGACCCCTGACTTAAAACACTTTTATTGTATTATTATCACTCTAAAATAAATCAAAGTAACTTCTCAATATCTTTCAAATCCCCAATGTCAAGAACACTTAAGGTGTCTAAGAAGTTGGTCAATTAGGGCTCTCAAGGGTGATTTCTATCCATTTTTGTGATCCTTTTAGGAATGTTACTCTTCCCTAATTCTTATTTTATGAAAAATATGTTTTTTAAATGGATTCATTGTATTGAATTGAATATTGATTCGGACATGGGTTTAGGATTTTGGAATGGATGATTCTTGTACAGTTTTCCCATGTATTTAATAAGTAATTCATACCTTGAATTGATTTTTTTTTTGAGCTAATGGGGTGCATGGGTGTGGGAATTTGATAGAGTCTGAATATTCATCCAATATGATGTTTTAAACATGGAATTTAGTTTTGAACAAATTTAACCCTCAACCCATTTATGTAAATGACGTCGAATTGTGGAATTGTCACTTAGTTTGACTTTCACACCTTACTATTGCATTACATAAATGGTTAAACAATGAAGATTGATTTTAAATAACTTATTATCTTTGTTATGATTTGATGAACAAAGGGGGTCGAGGCATTCCTTTAAGCTAATGGAATAGAAATGGCATAAGTATGAGCTTGCAAGCTAAAAAATATGATGATACCTATGTTGTTCCTTAATGTATAATCCTTTTTAATGAATAGTACATGAGAAACTTGTTTTAATTTGGCTTAATGGGGGTTATGTAGCAAATTCATGAATGTATAGGGCTCAAATGACTTATACTGGAAACTCACATTTGCCTATGTGAGGGTTGGTCTAAATCACTATATGTATTGATCACACTATTGATATATTTTGTATCAGGATTGACATGGGGTTAATTCATTCCCAGGTCTATCTTGAGGCTTCCAGTTCATGTGGCTAACATGTACTAGGGCCCTTCCAGCATAGGAGCTGAACCCATATATCCCGTGGGTGCCGGTTGATGACGGTTGAGCTTCATAGTCCAAGATAATATTTTCTATCATTATGAGACATGTTCCCTATCCGAACATATCTTATATATATATGTATGCATGTTTGTGAACATATACAATGAGTTATAAATTTAAATTTGGACTGATATTATTTTATCGTAACCTTGAGTTACATGTTAGTGCTTACCCCCTAACAATATCTGTTTATATATGCTTGTGATGCCATGTTCAAAGGCAGTTCTCCTTTTCCTGTGCAGTGAAAGGTGATATTAGAGTTGGTCATTTTGGTGAAGTGGTGAGCTTCACTTCTTTGGAAGACTTGATCATTCCATTGGTGTTCATTCCATAAATTATAACTGAATACTTCATATTTAGATTGTTATTGTCATTCTGAAGGTCAGGGCCATGTCCTAATGTAGGTTTTTTTCTGGTGTGAAAGCTTTGTTGATATTATTGTTTATTAGGTATTGATGTTGACACCTTTAGATGTCTTTAACCTTATTACTGTCTATCTTGTTATATGTTTGGAATTTATCCATTGAGTAGTGTATTATGATCTATTTGACTAGGCAATGGGGCTGGTCTCCGATCCTCTGTGGTCTTAAGATACCCGTCACAGCCAGGCCTGTGTTTAGGTCGTGACACAACACAAAAGAGAAAGATAAAACATGTTTTTCGGATTTTTGTATAGTATGAAAGCAAACTAAGCTAAAGAAAAATGAAGGGGAATGTAAGATAACATGGTCAATAAAATTCGCGGGTCTATTTTATCACAACAATCCACCATTGAAACTTTGCGTGGCCACCTTAACTTCATATTTCCCCAAATTATGTCCTAGAATATCCGTGGAACCAATAGACAAAAAATAACCCTCTACCCTTAAGAATGGCCTCACCCAATCTATCTTAGGGGAAGGAAACCATTCATGTTTCTTAGGTTACTCAGACTCACCCATAAATTCTATGATAAGCACATTTATTAGCAAAAGCCATGGAAAATTCATTAATTAAAACCTTTAACAAAAATCACTAGTTTTCTACCATTAAGGAGCAATTGAATTCATATTAATTCCTTTAGAATGGATACATTAACCTTTAGTAACATTCAATACGTTTCTCTCTCATTGGCATTTTCACAAACATATGGTTTTCACGAAAGATCAGTGTTTTAAAAATAGAATAAAAGGACATGTGAGCAAGCTCAATTCACTAATTAATCAACAAACACACCATTGGTACTCATACTGACCCGATTATATCACCAACCAATCAATTCAGAAAACCAACTTCAAGTAGGTATTTAATTTAATACATGGTGTGCACTAGTTTAAGGAAGTAGGAATATCCAATTAAGCTTGTAAAACAAGGAACATATTCCCAAATTCTTATTCCATCAATCACTATCTACAAGCATAATCTCAAAGGGATCAAATTGAAACAAAAAAAATGTCATGGAATGTGAAACACCATTGATACTTTAAATAGAATTCATGGAGAATTTTACAAATGATCATACATTAGTTCTCTTAAGAGAGCAAAATGATGAAAGACCAGTCCAATGTAATGATTTGGAGTTGAATTTTTAAAATGATAAATGATAAGTTTTTACTTTTTGTTGAAGGAGTTCTAAAATTTTAAAATATCAAACTATAGAATGGGTTTCAAGGTTGTTCTGTGCCTATTTAGCACATAGGATGGTCAAGCAGGTTGTACACAGATCAAGGAAATGTGATCTACTCCCACTCTATTCCTGACCTGTGCCTGGGATACTTAATTAGATCCAACATAGGCCAAGGCTTTAAGGTGAAAATATTTTACTAAAAATATGGTTTGAGTCATGGTTTTGAGCCACAAAATTTCCCTTCATGTATTCCAACTTGTAATATTACCTGCAACACCCAAAACAAACTAAAATTAGTATCTAAAACACTAGAACGCATCAATACTAAACCTTGGGTTGCCCTAGAAGTGCCTTAGTCATAGTCATGACACGACATCATTTGTTTATCATTTGTGATACTTGAGACATACTGATTGGTTTTACCATCATACCATACCTTCCTTTTACTTTTATGTGAAAAAATTCTATGAACAGTGTCATTGATATCCTCTATGGTCCACCAGTAGCACGAATGTACTTTTTCACTGTAGATTTTAAGGCTCTCATATATCGAGGCAATATATCATCAGCAATAATGATTGGAAAAGTGTTGCTCTCACACAATAAGACATACAAAATATGCGAAGGGAATAGATCAAGCTCAAATTGAAGTGGTTCAACAATATGTGGTTTGGAAGGTAAACTTTCACAACTCTTCATCATGTTTACTTGCTTTCGTATAAGAGCCATCTTCATCATTTTTTACAATCACATTCCTCCCTAAGTTTCCTGATTCACCAACTAAGGGGTAATCTACAAGATCCATTTACATGGTGCTAGGAAACTCATAACCAAATACATAAATTATTGAAACAACCTACAAGACCTTTAGTTTTCTCATAGACTAGCATACAAGGAAGGACACTTCGTCAAGATTTACTGAAAACTTTATTTCACAATATTCAACATCATCCAAGGCTCATCGGATAACAAAGAATGCTCTGAAACGAGTGATGAGGATCTTATTTTCTATCGTAAAATACAAGACAATAAAATTAGCTAGGAAGATAAATTGGCATGTTTTCACAGAAACATCATATAGCACTCCAGCAGGCTTCTTTATAGACTCAAACACCATCAAGAGACTCATTCTGGTTGGTTTAGGGGTAACCAAACTTTACTTTGAAAATACATCAAATGTAATCAAGTTAATTCTTACCCAAGATCAAAATTCTTTCTCAAACTTGTGCACCCTGATAGTGTAAGCAATAATGAATGCACCAGGGTCATCCTTTATGATCACTATTGTGCTAGACATTATGGCACTATAATTGTGGGTTACCTTGATAGTTTAAACATCCATGACTAATTTCATTGTGACCCATCCTTTTATGAATTTAGCAAACTCAGGCATCTATTATAAATCATCTAACAAAGGAATATTTAGTAGTACATTACTAACCTTTGAACGACATTTCTTTAACTATCAAACATAATCTTTCTTCTTCAGACTTTATGGGAATAGAGGAGGAAATATATATTTTCTAAGGTAACAACCAAAGTTTTGTATGGCTTTTGAGAAATACCATCCATCATATTTGGAACTTCCTTACTTACAACCATTTTTTCTATTACCATTGGTTTTTCAATAATTTGCTCATTGGTATTTGGAACTGCATCATTTGACTTCTCTATTCACTTTCTCTTTTTTTCCTTTTTCATCACTTTCTCTTTTATTTGGGCCTTTATCTAAATCAACAACATCTTTACTAAGAGTCCAACCACTCCTATTGACAATGTCAATGATTTGAGAATCATTCTTAGGATTAGTAACCATGTCACTAGGCAATCCATCCTTTAGCATTGGATTGAGATAAGCCAATATCTTACAAACTAGGGTTTTATATTGTTTGCTAGAGGTTGTATGGGATATAATTATTTGATTAATTTATGAGAAATTACTTTTCACCTCTATCACCATCTTATCAGTTACCTCAACACCCATTAAGATACGAGCAAGGACACGTTCACTTTTGAATTTCTTTAGAAAAATAAAGCTTAAATCTTAACCATCAACCCTATCATGTGTATATATGTACTGGTAAAATTCTTCAACCTTATCTCACTAATCCTATTCTCTAACACTATCCATATCATGCAAATATCTACCATGATCCATTTTATTCAAACTATGATCCCACATTACCTTTTATAGGTAGATTGATAGCCCCCTAATAGGTTTTACAATAATAAAATTTCCTTGTTTAGAGACTCCATTTACACACTATCATAAGATTTAAGACTCGTAGAAGCAATGGTGTTAACTACCATTTAAGGAGTTCCCATTACATGCTTGGTGAGATGATCAAGTTGAGTCACCTTTTTAGTCATGTTCTCACTTTTTTCCTCCTCCTTTCTTATTTTTTCTTGGCTTAAAAATGATTTGGAGAGATCCCTCACATCTAACATAGTATCTCTTATGTTCCTACCTCTATTTTACTTGGTCAATTGGTCTAATAAAGTCACTACTACACCATATGTTTTTATGATAGGAGATCCTTCAACTGCATCATCGAATATTATCTTGTTTAATTTATCCAATCTCATATAGAATATTCAAATAAGATATTTGTGTGGGACCTCATTATTTTTGCATTTGATTATCTTATTGTTGAAATATTGTCAAGATTCATATAATGGTAAAAACACCCTAGTTTTGGCACCATAGAAAAATTACTGCAAATTTATTACCCATTATGGCTAATGGGTATGAGTAGTATATTAGGGTACACATGGTATGGTATTATACGTACCATTATTGGTTAGTGGGATGGATTTTGGTTACTAAATGGATACGCCTTAGGGGTATGAGTTGTATTTATAGTTATAGGTCATTTGGTTCTTAAACTTTCTATTGGACATTGTACTTAGGTTATATTTAAGTACAAGTGGATCACCATGAGCAATAATCCAGGGACCCAATCATACTAGGGACTCTTATAGTGGACAGTGTCTAAATATTTCTTAGGTATAAATCTACCAGGGGTATGGATAAAGGGTACAAATCGTATGCTGTGGTTACGACTTAGTTGTATGAGTTGTAAATTGAATAGAGTTTGATACAAGGGTTAAAGATCCAATACAAGTGGTGGATTCCGATTGTATTGGAGAGTATGACTTGTGTGGGTCAATCGTATAACTTAAGTGGAGGTATTTTGGATATTTTCCTACTTATCCTAATAGGATCCCACAACTTCTAAACTACTTGGATGGATATTTACAGTATTATTTAATTAATTAACATTAAGTGACTCTTCCTAAACACTCCATAATTCTCTCAATAACTATTGGGCAAGGGGAGCTAGGGATTCAACTAAAGGATCAATTTAGGGCTTGTTTTGGTTATTTCTTTCGATTAACATTTTTTGTTTAAGGAATGTATCGATTCCATTATTGTTAATTTTTCTTAAAGGCATGGTTTATATGAATGTTTTAAAGGTTTAACTATTGCATAGTTCTGGATTTCAAATATTATTTGAGGGTTTTAATATTAAATAATTGGTTATGGTTTCCCATTGTTTGAATTATGCTTTTATATACATTAACGGTGATTTTGTATAATTTCATTGAATGGGGATGGTTTAATGGTAATTGAAATTGGTTTTGGTTATATTATACCCCCAATGTGTTTAACAAAATTCTTCTAAAGATTTCATTGCATTGACTTCTATTAATGGAACTCTCATATGTTTAAACATGGTAAAGGAAGGGAACTTGAATGTTTCCTTAAACCTATAAATGGTTGGCTACGGATGATACTAGGTAGTAAGGGTTGGTATGATGATACCAATATCAATGGCCTTGGTTAATAAATAGATAATGGTTTTGTTATTTGGAAATTGGCTTTAATTAGGCAATAATGGCGGGAGGAGTAGCTAAGCCATGGGAAATGGAGGTCTCGGGGAGACCAAAAATGGAAACTTATATTTACCGGTGTGAGGTTGGTCTTGGTTATTATGTGTATGATATCACACTTTATTTTAGGATGTACTAATCATCCCATAGGATACTTGGTTGTGCAGCTACACGAATTGTGGTCTTTTCAATAGGGAGAGAAGAACCTATATAGCTCGTGGCTAGTTTAGGATGGCAAAACTACACATCCCAGGAAAAGGTTTTAAAGGCATGCTAAAATGGGTCACTTATTTCAAGTATGATTATGTAAAAATATGTATGGTTGTGTGAATATAGATGGTTTGACTTAGTTTTTTAAATGGCATTATTTTATCCTTACTTTGAGATCATACTTACAGTCACTCGCTAACCCTATCTACTGGTGGTTATATACCTATGCTATGCAGGAACCGACCATTCTACTACTCTTAATTGTGCATAACTCGGGGATAACATTTGTACTGAATTGGTGAGTTTCCATCCTTTTGGAAGGCTCTATTTTATTCTATAGAAATTTTTAGGTATTTGGGTTTTATTTTTGATATTGGTTTTTGTTATGGTATGGGGCATGTCCCAACTAGATTTTATTACTATTTTTGTTAGAGGTTTTGTATTACTTCTACGGGTTAAGATAGGCGGGAATGGTGTAGGTGTTGGCCTTTGCATTAGAATAGGATGGAAGGTTGACATCATTCGATATAATTTCTCATTGTTTTATCATATTTTATTTTGTGATTAATTATATTATAATTTGGAACATCTTTGGTTATAGATTAGTTTATTGACTTTTTTAGTGTGGTTTGTTTTGGTTTGATTATGGTTGTAGGATGTTTGGAATTAGTTGGGTTTGTCACGGTTGTGACCTATTCCAAAGGTCTTTCTTTGATCTGTTACACAATTATGTTGTATGCTCGAAATTAAGACAACACAGGGTAGGCGTTGGAGGTAGGGTTGGATAATGAGAGTGGTCTTCAGTTGCGTTCACACTTAGTATACCCATTACTCTAAGGCCCCACGATGGGTCGTGTCAAGTTTGTAATAGAGCCTAGGTTCATCGTCAATTAGGATTCCACAAAGTTGTGTTGAGTAGAGTCTCTTTTAGGGGTTTGTAGTGCACCACACTTATAAGGAAAAGGCTACAAGACATTTAGGAATGTTTCATTTTCTTTGTATTCTATTTTCAATTTTAAATTCTCAGTCCAAAATCTTCTTTAATCCTTGATTGTTTGTCTTTCAGACCATGTCTCATAAGAAAATTCTTCTATCCCATCTAAGGGTAAGGCTTAAGGGTTGCATCCAACATTTAGTGTTCATCTTTGATCTCATGATCCTATCCCTAATAACTCTTGAGTTCCACAAGTTGCTGCTAGTCCTTCTCAAGGCAAGGTAACTTATGTGGAATTTCATAAGTCTATTCATTCTATTGCAAAATTAGTTGCTTCTCAGGCTGAGCGAGATGTGTCTGGTGCTTTGTCTGCTGAGGCCATAAGGGTTGGACAATTTATGAAGATGATTCCTCTCATTTTCTGTGGAATAAAGGTGGAGGAGGATCCATAGGGATTTTTCGATAAGATGGAAAAGATATTTAGGTAATGCAGGCCCCTAATGTGGAGGGGTAAACTTTACAGCTTATCAGCTTAAAGATGTTACATGCCAGTGGTATAAAGAGTGGGATAGGGATATAGGGGTTATGGAGGTGTCATCTTTTTAGGATGCCTTCTTTGGTGCTTTCCTGGATTGCTTCTTCAACCAAGAGTAGAAGGAAGAAAATATGGGGGAGTTTGTGAACCTTAAGAAGGAGAGAATGTCTATCAAGGAATATGCCTTGAAGTTTCACTAATTGCCAAGGTATGCTCTAGATTCAGGGGACCAAGGTGAGTCTAAATACTGCTTTTCATCCATAGATGGAAGGACAAGCAGAGAGAACTATTTAGATAGTAGAGAATATGCTTTGTACCAGTGTGATCGATTATGGTGACAATTGGGTTGACTATCTACCTTCGTTTGAGTTTTCTTATAACAATATCTATCATTTTAGTATTTTTATGGACCTTTTTGAGGCATTGTATGTTAGGAGTTGTAGATCTCCTATTGGTTGGTTTACGATTGGTGAGGTGAAAATGTTTGATCCCAATTTGGTTTACCAGGCTTTGGAGAAGGTTAAGTTGATTCAAGATAGGATTTGGTCTGCCCAAAGTCTCCAATAGTCCTATGCGAATATTAGGCATAGGGACATTGATTTTGAGGTTGAGGATATGGTTTTCATCAAGGTATCTTCCCATGAAGGGAGTAGTGTTTTTCTCATGAAGGGGAAGCTCAGTCCCTGGTATTTGAGTTCTTATGAAATTTTGAAGAAAGTTGGTAGTATTTCTTATAAGTTGGAGTTACCTTCTAGCTTGAATTTGGATCATATGGCATTTCATGTCTCCACGTTTAGAAAGGGTTTTTGTGATCCTTATTCTATTGTGCCTTTGGATGATTTAGGTATCTCGGACTCTCTATACTTGGAATAGGTACTGATTGAGATCATGTATAGGCAGATTCATCGACTGCTAACCAAGGATGTGGCTTCGGTTAAAGTTCTTTGGTGGAACTATATGGTGGACGAACATGCATGAGAAGCGGAGAAGGACATGAAGTCCAAGTATCCACATCTATTTTATTTTCTTGGAATTTGTGTAGAAGGTATGTTGCATCAACACATCTTTATTTTTAGAGTTACTACAGGAAATATTTATATATTTTCCTCTTTGTTTTCTAAATTTGTTAAAGATTGGAAATATGTTTTATAATGTAAATAACTCTAGCATCTGTTACCCCTACCTTGTCCGTCATTCAGGGACGAATGTTCCTAGTAGGGGAAACTGAAACACCCTAGTTTTTGGACATTAGAAAATTTCCTAGAATTTTGATCTCTGGACCAAATTCAACTCATGGGCATGAGCCTATTTTGGGGTATGGACGGTATGGTTCAGTTTTTTATTGACCAATGTTGGTTGGTGGGATGGATTTTGGTTACTGTATTGGATATGACTTAGGGTTAAGAGTCAAATTGGTAGTTATGGGTCATTTGGTTCCTTAACTCAATCTTAAGCTTAGTTACCTAGGTTGGATCGGAGTATGAGTGGCTCACCATTATCCAATAGCCAGGGTAGAAATTGTACCAGGGACTAGTCAGGTGCACAATGTCTATATCTTCCTTGGGTATAAATCTACTAGGGATACAGATGAAAGTTACGGATTGTATGATGTGGTTACGACACGGTTTGATGATTCATATACTGGACAGTGTTTGATCCAAGGGTTGAGGCTTGGATACGAGTGGTAGATACCGATCGTATCAGAGGGCACGACTCATATAGGTCAGTCGTATCCCTGTGATGGGATTTTGGTGCAAGATAAGTAGGGTAATTCTGGACATTTCCCTACTTATCCTAATTGGGTCCAATGAATTCTAACCTACTTGGGAGGACATTTATCCTATTATTCGATTCATTAACACTTAGAAACTCTTTTACAACACTCCATAATTCTATCAAGAGCTATTGGGCAAAAGGTGCTTTGGTTTCAACTAATGGTTCAATTTTGGCCTTGTCTTGGTGATTTATTTCCATCATCATCTTTTTTAAAGGTATGTTTATCTTCCCTTATTGTTAATTTTACTTAAAGGAATGATTTATATGAATGTTTTCATGGTTTTACTACTACATATTTTTTGCTTTCAAAAATGATTCGGTGGTTTTGCTATTACATGATTGGTTATGGTTCCCCATTATTTTAATTATGTTTTTATATACATTAATGGTGGTGTTGGATTATAGGATTGAATGGAATGATTTAATGGTAATTTGTATTTGTTTTGGTTATATTATGCCACAATTTTTTTTGACAAAATGCTTATAAAGGTATGGTCATTGCATTGACTTCTTTTCATGGAACTCTTGCATGTTTAAACTTGGTAAAGTAATTATAGATGGTTTAAATGGTTTTGAAAGGCCAAAGGATAGTTGGTTTTTCTTGTGGGGAACATGGAAATCTCTCAAGTGGTTTAATATGTTAAATGTAAGGGTACTTGAAAGTTCCCTTAAACCTATAAATGGTTGTCTATGGATGGTACTTGGAAGTAAGGGTTGGTATGACGATACCAATAACAATCGATGATTTTAAGGAACATATTCCCAAATTCTTATTCCAACAATCACAATAACAAGCATAATCTCATCAGAATCATAGTAAAACAAAAAAATGGCATGGAATGTGAAACACCATTGATACTTTATAGGGAACTCAAGGAGAATTTTACCAAGATCATAGTTAGTTCAATTAAGAGAACAAAATGATGAAAGACAAGTCGATGTAATGATTTGGAGTTGAATTCTTGAGATGATAAATGAGAATTTTTCAATTTAGGTTGAAAGAGTGTGAAAATTTTAAAATATCCAACTTTTAGCATAGTTTTCAAGGCTATCCTGCGCCCAGTTGGCACCTGGGATATTCAAGAAGGTACCATACAGGTCAAGGCTATGTGATCTACTCCCAATCTATTCCCAACATTTTCCGGGGCTGCTCAAGATGATCCAACATAGGTAAAGTCTTTAAGGTGCAAATATTTAAATCAAAATTTTGTTCGAGTAATAGTTTTTAGCCCTGAAAACCTCCCTCCATTCATCCCGACTTGTAATATTATATGGAAATATCCAAAAGAAACTAAAATTAGTATCTAAAATACTAGAAAACATCAAGACTAAACCATGGGTTGCCCAGGAAATGACTTCATTATAGTCAAGGTATGACATCACTTGTTCCTCATTTGTGATCCTTGAGCCATAGTGACTCAACCTTAGAAGATATGAGTCTACTTACTCGATAATTCTTCAATCTTCACCTATTTACAACACGCCTTCTCTTCTCGTGGTCTTCTAATTTAATTTCTCCACTCAGATAGACATTTATGACCATGAATGTGCCGGACCACTTTGTTTTACGCTTTCCTGTGACATGTTTCAACCAAAAGTTGAAGAGGAGAACATTATTATCACCTACATTAAACTCTCAGTTCAAGGTTTTATCATCATGCCATCTATTTCTTTTACTTTTATGTGAGCAAATTCTAGGAACAATGTCTTTGATATCCTCTATGGTCAACTAGTACCATGAATGAAAGTTTTCACCGTAGATTTTAAGACTTTAAATTGTGAAGGAAATATATCATCCATAACATTGATTAAAATTCTCACCGAAGAAGACGTACAAAATATGTTAAGGAAATGGCTTAAGCTGAAGTTAAGTTAGTTCAACAATAGGTGGTTACTTTGACAATTCTTCAAATTAAGATCTGACTTGTAAGGTTTTTTAGTATAAGGGCCACATTTCATCATGTTCCTCAATCGCATTCCTCCAAAAGTTTCCAGATACACCTACAAAGGGGTCATCGACAGGATCCATTTACATTTTGCTAGAAAACTAATCACCAAACACATTAATTATTGAAAGAACTTACAAGTTTTTTAGTTGCTTCATGGTGTAACACCATGAGTCTGTACCCTGGATGCTACAATTTGCTCGTAATACCGAAGGACCATAAGCTAACCCATGACTGGTACCTATTACGATAATTAAGTAATAATACTGTATAATGCAGAATAATGGGATGAAATCGTACAAGGTTCAAATAAATGAAATAAGGTATTTGAATACCAAAACTGAACAACTGTCTGAACATCTTGATTGAAAAGCATCTAACTGAACTATCTGAACTGTGGAGTTGATGGGACAATCTCCCAACTAACTCCATCCACTGAAATACTGAATGTAATGAGATAATGAAATAAAAAAATATCCTCAAGTGATGAGGACTCACTGCTAGTCCACTACTGCTGGCTGAATATGAATCTATCTATGCGTGATAGGTAACCTGAGCGTCCGAACCTATGGTATAAAACACCATAGCACAAGAGAAAAGTATGCGTCAGTTCATGTGAATGTATTGTTATGCAAAGTGAGGTAGGCTGAAGGCAAGGGTTCACATGCATGAACTATAACTGACTGAATAATCATGAACATGGCCGAATGAGAAATACTTGCATAAATACAGAAGCTGTAAATTAAGTCATAATAATACTGGATACTGAGTTTACTGTTAACATAAATTATTGATAGCTGATATACTGTTACTAAGTGACTCTTTTTGACAATCCTAATTCTGATGGAACTAGATAAGTTCTGTACTAAGTTCAATGACTGTATCTGACAGTCCTGAAATCTCTAGAACTATCTGAGTTCTTTACTGATGACTGAGATTGAGACTGTGGGAGATAATCCCTTAACTAATATGCCCCTTTTTATCTGATTTGGGGTCCAACCTGTAACCCCAATATGAACTGTGTCAGTACTATGCTACGAGTAAGTACAAGTTGAGACTTACATTCATCTGTTAGGTACTTGAATGATAATGGTGGGACCCTCAATTGATGCGTTAAGCCAACTTATCAACCCTCATTTGGAAGGTTTGATGTCTCAACCTACGCTAGCTACATAGTTTTGGAAAACAAGGACTCCTTCTAAGGATCACACTCTTTACTGGCGGGTAAGCCCTTATCCTTGGGTTCACATGATGTTGAATCCTACTCTCAACTGAATAGACATAAACTGAGTATACTGGACTGAACTGGATTGAGTTTAGTAAGTTTCATTAATTGACTAAATACTATTAAATTCTGTTAACTGACTGAGTCTATAGAGGATTGAACTAAATACTACCCAATTTTCCTTAATTCTGAGACAGGCTGAGAGTACTACTAATCAAGACATGACTTAGATGGATTCTCTAACTCACATTGGCTCTAGGCACACAGCTAATTTGTCGGGTATTAAATACCCCCAGGACTCGATAGCATGAAGATAATATGACATGGCAATTCTTGAATACTTGACAATAGTCAGCAACTCATAATAAAATATATGAGGTATTTCATCAAGCACGTGAAAGTCGGGAACTTTCACATATATAGGAATGCATGCTAACATGTTATAATTTCATTAAACTAGTCTTATGAAAATTCTATTAAACATTTACAAGAAATAGCTTTATACTTTGGCATGAACAATAATGGTAATACATCATGACTACCATATTAATTCATAATTCATGGGTTTCTACATAGGAGAATCAAAATTCAACTTACATGCCACCATAATATCATGAAATACTTTAAAGATTTCAACTTGAACTACATACCAAAACATCAACATGATTACATTCAAACCCACAACATGGACATCACAACTTATGTTTTTAAAAGAAGTTTCTTGAACTCCAAGGGTGGAAGAGACACTTGGATGAACACTTTACATACCTTTTTGCTTGAATTTGGAAAGATTGATGGTGAAATCTCATGAATTAGATTCTTGGATTGATAGCCCTAGTGTTTTTTTCTTGAGGATTTTATGAATAATTATCATATTATGCCTCTAAAGGGGCTAAATTTCATTTTACGGGGGCTGAAACGCGTGGGAAAAAGACCCAATTACCCCTTGAGATGCGGTTTTTAAAAGACTGAAAACTGGGTTACCGACGTGCAAGTCAACGCAGTACGTCGATGGCATCGATGCGATATCCAATGTGTCATGCTAATTTAGCGTCGACTCACTGGTATTTGACGCAGGTTGCTGGGACAAATATTAACCAACGCGATAGTCAATGCAATGCGCCAAAATCACATTGGTTCACTATTTTTGGATTCCAAAAGAGCTTCAAACAAAGTCAAAAAAATCTGTAACTTGCCTGGGTTCACCTGTTAACCTTCCTGACCATGAATTAACTCAAATATAGAAATTTAAAGGACATTAAGGTAACAAAGTAAGAGCTCCAACTTCCAAAGGCTTAAAATATAACTTAGTCAGAATACTTAGCTAAATATTCTAAGTCTAGGACCCTTTGAAAAGCTTACATGATTGAATTAGGCTAGAAATTTTACAAAGTCTTACAATATCCCCCCCCTCCTCGGGAACATTCGTCCTTGAATGGGTTGGACAGAACTGAGAGTTCTAGTTGGATGAATCTACTTACTGAACATGGACATCTGGTTCATGACTATAGGACTGATATTATTGATCTTCTGAATTACCACACAAAACATTCATATTAATGCACGAGTACATAACTGAGCTGATTCATGAGTACATGACTGAGATTTCTGATAAGTTGAGTTTCTCATACCAGACATGCATATCTGATGCATGGATACATGACTGAACTAACTCATGAACATATGATTGAACATGCCATGGTATTTGATACCAAGTTTGTAACGGAAATCGAGACATGAAACTAAATAAGCTTAGGGAAAATTATTACCTTTGGATGAGTTTGAGTTTGAGGAGAGGAGGTAAGGATACTTGGTTCGCATTTCTTCTTCTACTTACCAAGTAGCTCTCTCAACGTACTAATTCCGCCAAAGAACCTCGACTAGAGGGACTTCTTTGTTCCTCAATCTGTGAGTCTTATATCCAAGGATTTCGACTGG
Organism: Capsicum annuum; assembly: GCF_002878395.1. Classification (NCBI taxonomy): domain Eukaryota; kingdom Viridiplantae; phylum Streptophyta; class Magnoliopsida; order Solanales; family Solanaceae; genus Capsicum; species Capsicum annuum. The sequence goes on along the minus strand of NC_061113.1, from coordinate 67,521,604 downwards.
AATCTCTTCGAAAGAGAGGTTATTCAGAATATCTATGCCCTCCATAGGGACAACAACTGATGTGTCACCTATGCAATTCTTTAGCGAAGAGACATCAAACACTGGATGGACTAGACTAAAGCTAGATCTGAAGGAAATACGAGCTCATAAGCTACTTTGCCGAAACGACTGAGAACTTTGAAGGAACCAACATATCGGGGACTGAGCTTTCCTTTCTTGCTGAACCTCTTCACTCTCTCCATAGGAGAGATTTTCAAATACACGTAATTTCCAATCTCAAACTCGATATCTTTTCTGTGCATATCTGCGTACGATTTTCTATCAGCTCTGGGCTATCTTAAGCCTTTCTCTAATCAACTAAAATTTTTCTAAGGTATCAAATACTATGTCAGGCCCTACAACTACGGCCTCCCCCAATTTGAACCAAGCGATTGGAGATCTGCATCCCCTACCATAGAGTGCTTCAAATGAAGCCATCTGAATGCTAGAATGATAGTTGTTGCTGTATGCAAACTCAATCAAAGGCAAGTGGTCATCCCAACAACCTTTAAAATATAACGTATACGCACACAGTATATCTTTAGAAGTCTAAATGGTCCTTTCTACTTGACCATCTATTTGGGGATACAAGGCTGTACTAAGATGAACTCGGGTACCAATAACCTTTTGGAATGCCTTTTAGAAATGAGAGGTGAACTGGGTACCTCTATCTGAGACAATAGACAATGGAACATCGTGTATCTGACCAGCTCTCTAATATAGATTTTTGTGTAATCCTCAATTGAATATGAGGTATGGACATAAAGAAAGTGAGCTTATTTAGTCACCCTATGTACGATGACCCAAACTGAATCTCACTAACAACGAGTATGAGTGAAACCTATCACAAAGTCCATGTTTACTTCTTCCTACTTCAAGTAGGGATACTGAACTCCTACATGGATCTATTTGGCTACTGATGCTCAATCTTAACCTACTAACATATTGTGCACTTATCTATGAATTTTTCAACGTCTCTCTTTATTCCACTTCACTAATAGATCTCCCACAAATCGCGCTACATCTTAGTTTCCCTTGGATGAATTGAGTAATGCTTACCATGCGCCACTGCAAGAATTAGCTGCCTCAAATCATCCATATTTGGGACACATAGACTTCCCTGATAAGAAAAAATACCATCCTCCCCTTGGAGGAAAACCTTCACTTTCTAATTTCTGACTGACATTTTTATCTTGACTAAACTAGGATCTCTATCTTGCTTTCCCTTTACTTCAGAAACTATAGATGATTCTGAACTATTCTAAACCCACACACTACCTTCTGCTTAATTGACTAAGAAGACACTTAGTCGGGTAAGCTGATCAACTTCTTGAATTAACTTCTTCTTACTGTCCTCAACATGAGCAACACTACCCATAGACAGTCTACTGAGAGCATCAGCCATTACATTAGCTTTGCCCAGGTGATATAGAAAACTCATATCATAGTCTTTTAACAACTCCAACCACCTTCTCTGATGAAGGTTTAAGTTATTCTAAGAAAATATTTACTAAAGGCTTTTATGATCTATGAATACATCTACATGCAACATATACAAGTAGTGCCACCAAATTATTAAGGCAAACACTACTGCTGCTAACTTAAAATCATAAGTCGAATAATTCTTCTCATGGGGTTTAAGCTTTTTAGAGGTGTAGGCTATGACCTTACCATGCTGCATGAGGACACAAAATGAACCAGCTATGGATGCATCACAGTATACCACAAACCCATCTGAACCATTTGGAAAAGTCAAAACTAGATCTAAGGTGGGACAACTGAAATTTGACATTCTTCTGAATCAATCTTGACATAGGGGATGAAATAGAGAAAATTCCCCCAACAAAGAACATGTAATAGCAAGTCAAACCCAATAAACTCCTAATATTTGATCGAGAGATGCGTCTGGGCCAGTTTCTCACCATTTTGTTTTTTTAGGGATCTACCTCAATGCCTTTATCAGAGACAATCTGACCAAGGAATGCTATTGACCTTAGTGAAAATTCGCGCTTACTAAATTTGGTGAACAATTGATGATTTCTAAGAGTCCACAATATTATTTTGAGATGGTATTCATGATCATCCTCACTACGAGAGTAAACAAGAATATCATCTATGAAGACTATGATGAACATGTCAAAGTACTACTTGAACACACAGTTCATCAACTCCATGAAGGCTACTAGGGCATTTGTAATACCAAATGAAATGACTAAGAATTTGAAGTGACCATACCAAGTTTTGAAAGTTGTTTTATGGAAGTCATATTCTCTGACTCTGAGCTGATGATAGCTTGATCTAAAGTTTATGTTAGAGAAGTAACTGGCTAACTAAAGTTGGTCAGATAAGTCATTGATTTTGGGAAGAAGATACTTGTTCTTTACTATGACCTTATTGAGATGAGGGTAGTCTATGCACATTCTGAGATAACCATCTTACTTACGCATAAATAAAACTAGCACACCCCACGGGGACACACTTAGCCTAATGAATCCCTTGTCTAAGAGATCCTTTAACTATTCTTTTAATTCTTTGTGTTCTACTGGTGCCATTTTGTATGTAAGTATACATATGGGTTGAGTGTTCGGAAGAAGGTCTATTCTTAAGTCAATTTCCCTTTCAGGATAAACCACGAGAAGAACTTCTAAAAACACATCTGAATATTCATTCACTATTGGAACCGACTAAAGACTAGGAATTTCTGAACTAGAGTCTCTGACTCTCACAAGATGATAGACAAATCACTTAGATATCATTATTCTTTCCCTTAGGTAGGAAACAAGCCGACCCTTGAAGGATAAAGTACTATCTCAGGACTGGTTCAATTGGAAACTAAAACTAGACAATTTTTTTTCTATAGTTGATTGAGGCAAAGCAAGAAAAAAGCCAATCCACACCGAGAATGACATCAAGATCTGTCATCTATAATTCGACTAAGTCTGTTAAAGTGACTTTCTGAGATATCATAACCAGACATTCCCTATATACCTGTCGGGCTATGATAGATTTACCCACTAGGGTAGAGACTGAGAAAGGCTTTGCTAGAACTTTGGAACTAACTCTAAAACCAACTGCTATGTAAGGAGTAACAAAACACAAGGAAACTCCAAGATCTAGAAAAACAAAAACATATATATGAAAGATCTGAAACTTACCAGTGACAATATCTGGAGAATTTTCCTAATCCTATTGGGACAGAAAAATATTGAGTCTGTTTGGGTCTTGCCCATTTGTGGCTCTTGATGCGGCACCCTATTGATTTGGGCGACCAAACTGAGTTGGAGGATGGTTACACTGAACCTGGAAATATGGCTGAGGACAGTCTCTAACTTTGTGGCCTATCTTGTAATATCCAAAACATACATCACTACCAACCCTGCAGATACCCTGATGGTTCTTGTTGCAAGTCTGACAAAGAGGATTGGTTCGGGCACTGCTAATACATTCTTGAGGTTTAGGGCATGATGCCCTATCTCTATTGCCACCTCTGAATTTTTGTACTGGAGCACTAGCTGAGAATGGAGCTGGAACAGAAGATATCGAGTGGAACTAAGAAAGGTTCCCACCCTCTAACTTAGGCTAAGCAAAGAGGAAGCTACCCATTCTAGATCTGTTATTCTTGTTTTCTCTCTCATTACTCTTCTAGTCCTCTATCTTGTAGCTTGGATCATCGGCCTAGCCAAGTCCATTTCACATATCAACATTATAGTCCTACACTCTTTGACCACATTATCATTGACTCCAGACATAAACTTTCTTATTCAAGATATGATATCTGCCACCACATGAGGAGCATATCTAGATAATTGAGCAAACTTGAAAGAATACTCTTTCACTGTCATATTTCCCTGCTTCATATTTATAAACTCTAACACCTTAGCTTCTCTCATCACTAGGGGAAAGAATCTATCTATAAAAGTAGTGGCAAACTCCACCCACTCTACGGGTGCTACATCTACGGCCCTCTCTACTTTCAATTATTTGAACCAACTATGAACCTCATCCTACAACTGATATACAGCTAGATCAGCACTCTCACTATCTATCACCCCCATAATATTTGTAACCTTCTGCACCTTATCAAGGAATTCCTAAGGGTCCTCATCTAAATTAGACCTTCTGAAAGATGGAGGGTTCATTTAGGCGAAGTCCCGAATCCTGGATACTACAGTATTGGCCACTGGGTTGGCTGGAATGACAGCTGGACATTTATTTTGAGCAGTAACTAAATAAGATAGGGTGGTTAAAGTTGCTCTAAACTCAGTATAGGAGATATGCTCACCTAAAGGATTTGGCTGATCGGGCAAAAAGGCTGACTGATCTCTTATTCCTCTTCCCTGAGTCCTCTTCGGAGGCATTTCCTATAGATGGAAGAGAAACTTGGATTAAAAAGAGTGTTTATCTAGATCTAATGCTCACTAGCATGACATAAATATTGAAAAAAGGAAATTATTCCTAAAACATCTCGTAGCCTCCTTACCATAAGTGTTGCACACTACACACCTATGCACAAGACTCTACTAGATACGGCTTTCAGACTTCTTAGGACATTGTTGAACCTTAGGCTCTCATACCAAGTTTTTAAAGCCTTGGGTTTGTACCCTGGATGCTACGTGGTGCTCATAATGCTAAGGACCACAAGCTAACCCATGACTGATACTTACTGTGATAACTAAGTAATAATATGGTATAATGTGGAATATTGGGTTAAAATTCCATAAGATTTAAATAACTAAAATAAAACTGAAATAAGGTATCTTTACAAAAACTGAATAATTTTCTGAACATCTAGTCTAAAAAGTATCTAACTAAACTATCTAAACTGTGGAGTTAATGGGACAATCCCCCAATTAACTCCATCCACTAAAATACTGAATGTAATGAGATAATAAATTAAAATAATATCCTCAAGTAATGAGGAGTCACTACTAATCTACTGCTACTGGCTGAATCTGAATCTATCTACGCGTGATCAAAAACCTAAGCATCCAAACCTATGGTATAAAACACCATAGCGCAAGAGAAAGTATGCATCAGTACGTGTGAATGTACTGATATGCAAAGTTAGGTAGGCTAAAGGCAAGGGTTGACATGCATGAACTACAAATACCTAAATAATAATGAACATAGCTAAGTGAGAAATACATGCATGAATACAAGAGTTGTAACTGAATTCATAATAATACTAGATACTGAGTTTACTGTTAACTTGGATTACAATAACTTATGTACTTATAATTGATATACTATTACTGAATGACTTTTTCTAACAATCTTGATTCTGATGGAACTAGCTGAGTTCGGTACTTAACTAAGTTACTATATATGACAGACCTAAAAGCTATAGAACTATGTGAGTTCTTTACTCATTATTGGGACTGATACTTTGGGAGGTAATCATCTAACGGACATTCCCCTTTTTATCTAATTTGGGGCCCAACGTGTAACCCCAATTAAAAAGGTATCAATATTGTGCCACAGGTAAGGACAAGCTGAGAGTTAGCCTCATCTGTCAGGTACTCTAATGAGAATAGTAGGACCATCAATTAACTGGTAAATCCACCTTATCAACCCTTATTTGGTAGGTTTGATATCTCAACCTATGCTAGCTACATAGTTCTGGACTCAAGGACTACTTCTAAGTATCGCACCCACTATTGGAAGATGAGCCCTTATCCTTGGGTTCACGTAGTGCTGAATTCTAATCCCAACTAAATAGACACTAAACTGGATATATTGGACTAAATTGGACTAAGTTTTTTGAGATTAATTGAATAATTAAGTACTACTAAATTATGTTGACTGACTGAGTTTACTGAGGTCTGAACTAAATACTATAGAATTTTCCTGAGTTCTGAAACTGGTTGACAATACTACTGATCATGACATGACTGAGATGGAATTTGTAACTAACACTGGATCGAGGGACACAACTAATTTGACGGGTATTAAATACTCCAAGACTCGATAGCATCAAGATAACAAGAATTGACAATTCTAGAATACTTGACAATAGTCAACAACTCACAATATAATTTATGAGGCATTTCATCAAGCAGTTGAAAGTCATGAACTTGCACATAAATAGGAATGCATGCTAATATGTCATAATTTCATTAAACTAATCTCATGAACATTCTATCAAACACTTACAAGGCATAGCTTTATACTTAGGCGTGAACAACAATGCTAATACATCATGACTACCATATTAATTCATAATTCAGGGGTTTCTACATAGGAGAATCATAATTCAACTTACATGCCACCATAATATCATGAAATACATTAAGGATATCAACTTGAACTACATACCAGAACATCAACATGATTACATTCAAACTCACAACATGAACATAACAACTTATATATTTAAAAGAAGTTTATTGAACTCCAAGGGTGGAAGGAAACCTTGGATGAACACTTTATGTACCTTATTTCTTAAATTTGGAAAGATTGATGGTAAAATTGCATGAATTTGACTCTTGAATTGATTTCCCTAGGGTTTTTTACTTGAGGATTATATGATTAATGATTGTATTATTCCTTTAAAGGGGCTAAATTTCGTGTTATGGGGGTGTAGGGTATGGGAAAAACACCCAATTACCCCTTGAGATGTGGTTTTTAAAAGACAGAAAATTGGGTTACCAATCCAAAGGTTGATGTGTTTCATTGATGGCATCAATGTAATGTCTAACGCATCGTGCCAAGTTAGCATTGACTCACTGGAATTTGATGCTAGTAGCTGGGAAATATATTAACCAACACGATAGACGATGTGATGCGCCAAGACTGTATTGTTTCATTATTTTGAGATTCCAAAGAAGGTTCAAACGAAGTCCAAAAAATCCAAAAATTGCTCGGGTTTACCTATTGACCTTCCTAATCATGAATTAACTCAAATATAGATAGTTAGAGGACATCAAGGTCTCAAAGTAAGAGCGCCAACTTCTGAAGGCTAAAAATATAACTAATTCAGAATACTTATCTAAATATTCGAAGTCTGGGACCCCTTGACAAACTTAAAGGACTAAATTAAGAAAGAAATTTTGTGGGTTATTACACATGGACTAGCACACAATGAAGGATGGACTAGAACACATTGAAGGACACAATGTCATGAGAGACTCAAAACATTATTTCACAATATTTAACATTGGCCAAGGCCAATTCCTTTACAACAAATCATGAGGATCTTATGGTCCATCACAAAATATAAGACATTAAAAATTAGCTCAGAAAACAAATGGATCCAGTTTCACAAGAACATCATATAGCACTCCAGTAGGCTTCTTTATAGAACCATTCACCATTAAGAGACTTATTATTATTGGTTTGGGGGTACCCAAACCTAAATTTAATAATAAAAAAAATAGATTAAATATAATGTTTGCCCAAGATCATAATACTTTTCCAAACTTGTGCACCATGATAATGTAAGAAATAGTGAATGCACCCAGGTCTTTCTTATTCATTACTATTGTGCTAGATATTATGGTACTGTAATTGTGGGTTACCTCGTTAGTTTCAACATCCATGACTTATTTATTTGTGACCCATCCTTCATGAATTTATCATACTTGGGCATATCTTGTTAATGATCTAACAAAGGAATATTCACTAAAACATTGCTAAACTTTGTAAGATATTTCAATAACTTAGTATGGTATTTTTTTATTCTTGAGACTTTGTCTGAATGGACGAGGAAATTGATATTTTGTAAATGAACAACTAGAGTTCAATATGGTATATGAGAAATACCATCAACTCCTTTTTGAGCTTGTTCACTTTCAACCTTTTCCTCTGTTACCTTTGGCTTTTCAATAATTTGCTCATTGGTATTCTGAACCATATCATATGACTTATCTAGTCCCTTTCTTTTTTCTTTTTCTTGTTTATCACTTCCCTTTTCATTGGGTTCTTTATATAAATCAACAATATCTTTACTAAGATCCCAACCACTCATTGTGACAATGGCAAAGATATGAGAATTATTCTTAGGATTAGTAACCATGTCATAAGGAAATCCAGCCTTTGGTGTTAGATTGCGATGAGGCAATATTTGACCAAATAGTGTTTTATGTTATTAGATAGAGGCTAAATGAGATATCACTATTTGATGGAGTTGTGAGAAATTACTTTTCATCTCACTCAATATCTTATTACTTACCTCAACACCCATTAAGATATGAGCATGGACATCTTTATATATGAACTTCTTTAGATAAACGTAGTTTAACCCTTAACCATTAGCCCTATCATGTGGATATAGATACTAGTAAAATACTTTTTCTTTATATCTCTAAATTTGAGCTCTAACTCGATCAATATCATGCAAATCTCTATCATGATCCCTTTTCTTCAAACCATGATCCCACCGTGCCTTTAACAGTTAGATTAGTTACCCCCTGATTGGTTTAACAAGAACCAAATTTCACTATCAAGAGACTCCACTTCTCATATTCATAAGCTTTAACACTACTATAATCAATAGTGTTAACCGCCTTTGAAGGAGTTCCCATTACATACTTAATGAGAAGATCAAGTTGAGTCACCACTTTATCCATGTTCTTATCTCTTTCCTCATCCTTTCTTTTATTCTCTTGTATTTTAAAAAATTCAAAGGGATCCCTTACGGCCACCTCATTATCTATTATGTGCCAACCTCTAATTTGCATGATCACTTGAACCAATAAAGTCACCGCTACACCATAAGTTTTTTTGATAAGACATCTTTTATCTTCTTCACCAGTTATCATCTTATTCAATTGATCTAATGACACGTAGAACAGTTAAAGAAGAATTTTTTGTGGGATCTCATTATATGGGAATTTAATTATCTTATTGTTGAAATATTGCCAAGCCTCATCTAATAGTTGAAACACCTTAGTTTTTGGACCTTAGAACATCCCCTACAATTTTAATCTCTAGTCCCAATATAACTCATAGGTACGAGAAGTATGTTATTTTACGAATTGTATTATTTGTTCGTATACTAACTTGTCTTAGTTGTTGGGATGGATTTTAGTTACTGGAATGGATATGACTTAGGGGTACAAGTACTGATGAAGGGTACATAATGAATGTTGTGGTTACGACTTAATTGGATGAGTCGTATACTGGAAAGTTTTTGATCCAATGGTTGAGGCTTTGATATGAGTAGTGGATACCAATCATATTGGAGGTTATAACTCGTGTATGTTAGTCATATACCTATGATAGGATTTTGGTGCAACTTAAGTATAGGGTATTCTAGACATTTCCCTACTTATCCTAATAGGGTCCCACGACTTCTAACATATTTGTGAGGATATTTACCCTATTATTTTATTCATTAACACTTAAAAACTTTTGTTAAACACTTCATAATTCTCTCAAGATCTATTAGGAAAGAGGACCTAGGTTTTCAACTAAAGGATTAATTTGGGGCTTGTCTTGGTGATTTTATTCCGTCATCATCTTGGGTTAAGATATGTTTCTTTTCCCTCATTGTTTATTTTACTTAAAGGCATGGTTTATATGAATGTTTTCATGGTTTTACTATTACATAGTTTTGGCTCTCAAATATGATTTGGGGGTTTTGATATTAAATTGTTTTTTATGGTTTCATATGATTTTAATTATGCTTTTGTATGTATTAATGGTGGTTTTGGATAATTAGATTAAATGAGAATGGTTTAATGGTAACTAGAATTGGTTTTGGTTATATTATGCCCGCAATGTGTTTCACAAAATGCTTATAAAGATATGTTTATTTCATTGACTTCTTTTAATAGAACTCTTGCATGTTTAAACATGGTAAAAGACTTATGCATAGTTTAAATAGTTTGGAAATGCTAAAGTCTAATTGGTTTTGCTTGTGGGAAACATGGAAGTCTCCTAAGTTGTTTAATATGGTAAATGGAAGTGCACTTGAATGTCCCCTTAAAACTATAAATGGTTGGCTATGAATGATACCTGCAATAAGGGTTGGTATGAATATACCAATATCAATGGCCTTGGTTAATAAATAGATAATTTTGGGAGATATATCTAAGCCGTAGAGGTCCCAGGGGGGACAAAAAATGGAAACTCATATTTTGCTGATATGAGGTTGGGCATAGTTACCGTGTGCATAATGTCACACTTTATTATAGGGATGTACTATTCATCCCATATTATACTTCTCTTGTGATACGACTATATGCACTGGGGCCCTTTCAGTAGAGGGAGCTGAACCCACATAGCTAATGGGTATTTTAGGACGGTAAAGCTACATAGCCCAGGTAAAGATTATAAAGGCATGCTAAACCCGAACTCTTTTCCCAGCATGGTTATATATATATATATGGTTTTGTGCATATGGATGATTTTAATTAGTTTTATAAATGGCAGTATTTTTTCCTTATCATGAGATCATACGGTTACTCGCTAACACTGTCAACTAGCAGTCGTATACCCACGCTATGTAGGAACTAACCATTCTAGTCCTCCTACATAGTGACTAACTCAAGGACAACATTTAGATTTAAGTGGTGAGCTTCCATCCTTTTTGAATGCTTTATTTCATGTTATGGTTATTTCTAGACATTTGGGATTTATTTTTTATATTGATTTTGGTTATGGTTAGGGACATGTACCAACCAGATTTCATTACTCTTTTGGTTAGAGGCTTTGTGCTACTTTTATAGGTTAGAATACGTGGGATCAGTATAGGTTTCAACCTTGGCATTGGAATAAGTTGTGAGGCTGGCATTACCAGACTTAATTTCTCACTGTTCTATCATATTTAATTTTGGGATTAACTATATTATGTTTTGGAATGTTTTATGTTATGGCCTTATTTATGTTCTTGTTTGGTGTGGTTTGTTGAGGTTGGATTATGGTTATGGCATGGTTGGACTCAGTTGGTTAGGTCATAATTATAACCAATTTCAAGGGTCTTTGGGTGAGGTATTACAATATTATGTTTCATACCCGGAATTTGGCTAACTCTTGGTAGACGGCTTGAGGTTGGGTTGGATAATGAGGGTTGTATAAAGTCTTTGTTAGACTTGGGATGCCTATTACAACATGGCCCCATGGCGGGTCGTGTCAAATTTGTTTTAGAGCCTAGGTCTGTGGTTAATTAGAAGTCCACAATGATGTTTTGAGTAAAGTCATTTTTATTGATATATAGCGCACCATACTCATAAGAGAGAGGCTATAAGGCATTTAGGAATTTTTTACTTTCTTCATATTCTATCTTTAAGATTAAGTTCTCACTCTTGGAATCTTTTTTAATTCTTGTATATTTGTCTTACAAATCATGCCTCGTAGATCTGTAACACAAAAAAAATTCTTATATCTTATCTAGGGGTAATACTGAAGAGGTGCATCATACTTCTGAGATTCATCTTTGATCTCATGATCCTATCCTTTATAATTTTAGATTTCCACTGGTTGCTACTAGTCCACCTCAAGTTGTGGTGACTAATACATAATTTTGTCAGTCTATTCATCCTATTATGAAACTAGTTGTTGCTCAAGCTGAGCAGGATATGTCTAGTGTTTTATCTATTGAGGCTCATAATTTATAAATAATATTCCTCCCACTTTCTCTAGAGTGGAGGCAGAGAAGGATCCACAGGGCTTTTTGGATGAAATAGAAAAGTTATTTTAGGTAATGTAGGACACTAATGTGGAGAGGGTAGACTTTGTATTTTATCAGCTAAAAGATGTTACATATTAGTGGTATAAAGAGTTGGATAGGGATAGAGAGGTTGTGGAGGAGTCATCTTTATAGAATTCCTTCTCTAGTTCTTTTCTAGATCCTTTCTTTCACCAAGATTTTAGGGAAACATAGATGTAGAAATTTGTGAACCTTAAGTAGGGGAGAATGTCTATCAAGGAATATGCCTTGAAGTTTCACCAATTGTAAAGATATTCACCCAATTTGGTGGCTGTCATGTGGTCTAGAATGAGAAAGTTTACTTCTAGGTTAAATTTGGATCTTATTTTTAAGAGCAGGACTGCTTTCCTAATTATGGATATGAACATCTTTTGGTTGACATTTATATGTAGTAGGTAGAGAATAAAAAGAGAAAAAAAGGCAAAGTTTAGCGATAGGAAGAGAAAGAGGAGCTGGTTTTCTAATCAAGGAGGTGCTCAGTGTATGGGTGGTTGAGATGGTGTAACATTCTAGAAAAAAATATGTGGGAGTTCTCATCCCTACTCAACTTCTAGTGATCTTTATTAGTTAGGGGACAGGGGTCATCATGGTGGTGACAATTTTTGGATGTAGGGTGCCAATTCTCAAGCAAGCAGAGGTCAGTCAGTTTTTTTGCCTTTATTGTCGGCTTTGTGGTCATACTTATAGGGTTTATTGCAATGAAGTAAAGGAAAAATGCTTCAAGTATGGCCAGGCATGCCATCGGCTCAGGAAATATCAAGTTAATAAGGTTCCTTCGGGGGAGAATAATATTTATGTGGCTTCATCTTCTGCTCCTACACATAGTGCTGTTACATCTGACTATATTACTACTACTAGTTCTAGGGTTGGTCAAAATATTTTTAATGCTTTAATGTCCCAGAAGGAATCCAAGGCATCACCTGATTTTGTTACTGGTACGTTACAACTTTTCTCTCATGATGTATATTGTTTGATTGATCTATTGTCCACTCTCTTTTATCTAACTCCTTATGTGGCTGTATCTTTTGTTTTAGATCTAAAAATTATTTATGATCTTTTCTTTAAACTAGTAGGTTACTCGATTAATTCTAAGAGAGTCTATTAGGGTGTGTGGTATCTATTTCTGAAACACAAACATTATTACATCTGTTTTGAGTTTGATATAATGGATTTTTATGTTGTTCTGGGTATGGACTTCTTACACTATTGTTATGCGTCTTTGGATTATTGAAATCATAGTGTTATCCTTAGGTTCTCTAGTGAGCCGGTTATAGAACCGGAATGTATTTCTCTAGTACGTAGGTGAGGTTTATTTCTTATATTATAGCTTGGAGGTTGATCTTTAAAGGGTTTCTTTATCAATTGGTTCGAGTTAAAGATTCTAACTCGAAAGATCCTTTATTTCAATTAGTTCTTATGGTAAATGAGTTTCTTGAGTTTTATCTGCATGATCTTCCTAGTGTTCCTCCAGATGTGGAAATAAAGTTTGGTATTGATCTAATTTCTATTAATCCATATAGAATGGCTCTGGATGGATTAAAAGAACAAAAGGAGCAACTCAAGTATCCTTTAGATAAGGGTTTTATTAACCCTAGTGTATCTCCTAGGGGTGCATCGATGTTGTTTGTACACAAGAAAGAAGGTTCCCTTTTGATGTGCATAGACTGTAGACAACTAAACAAGGTGATGGTCAAGAATAGGAACCCTTTTCCAAGGATAAATAATATATTTGACAAGTTGTAAAGTGTCAATTTCTTTTCTAAGATAGATCTTTGAAAGCTTCGGGAGGTGGATATCCCTTTGATGGATTTTCATATTCGGTATGTGAACTTTTAGTTTTGGTTATATCATTTGGGTTGACTAATGCACCGCTGGCATTTATGGATCTAATGAACAGAGTTTTTCATTAATTCTTTCTTCATCATTGTGTTTATTGATGACATACTAATTTATTTAAAGAGGGAGTTAGATCATGCTAATCAACTCCATATGGTGTTGCAGACCTTAAAGGAACAATAGTTTTATGCCTAGTTCTATAAATGTAAGTTTTGGTTGAATATTGTAACTTTCTTGAGTCATATTATTTCTAGATAGGGGAACATGGTGGATCTACAGAAGGTTCTTGTAGTAAAAAAGAGGCCTAGGCCTATGAATCCATCCGACGTTTTGAGATTCTTAGGTTTAGTCGGGTATTATAGGCAGTTTATGGAAATATTTTCATCGATAATAGCTTCTTTGACTAAGTTAACCCAGGAAAGTGTTATGGTTTCTTGGTCAAATGCTTCTGAAGGAAGTTTTGCTAATTTGATTGATAAGTTAACTTCGGTTCCAATTTTACTTTATCAAAAGGCAATGATGGGTTTATGGTTTATTGTGATGTATCTCAGGTAGGGATTGGTTGTGTATTTATTCAATATGGGAAGGTGATTGCCTATGCTTCCATCCTGTGGAAGGTACATGAGATGAATCATCCGACTTTTTATATTAATCTATTGGTGGTTGTGTTTGCTTTGAAAATATAATGGCATTATTTGTATGATGTTCATGTGGATATCTTTTCTTATCATAAGAGTCTGCATTATGTATTCACCCAGGAAGAGATTAATCTCAAGCAAAGGAGATAACTTGAGTTTCTCAAGGAATAAGATATGAGTCTTCACTATTACCCATATAAGGCTAATGTGGTTGTTGATGCTCTTATTTGGTTATCCATGGGGATTTCAGCTCATGTAGAGGATGGAAAGTGGTAATTGGTTAAGGATATTCACCTCTTTACTAATCTTGGTGTTTGCATTTTGAACTCTAAGGATGGTAGTGTTGTGGTGCAAGAAGTGGGACGATCATCTCTTGGAGCTGAGATTAAGGAGAAGCAAGTGTTGGATCCTATCTAAATAAAGATCAAGTATGACATTAGTGTACAAAAGGTAGTGGTGTTTTAGAATAGTGGTGATAGTACTTTATGGTACCAAGAGAGGTTGTGAGTTCCTGATGTCGACGTATTGCGATAACGGATTTAGGCTAAGGTGCATAAGTCATGCTACTTTGTTTATCCCAGCTCGACTAAGATGTATCTTGATCTCAAGCAAATTTATTGGTGGAATGGCATGAAGAGGGATATGGCTAATTTTGTGGCCAAGGACATGGTGTCTCAATAGGTTAAGGTTGAGCACCTGAGGCTAGGAGGTTTGTATTAAGAATTTTTTTCCCAAACAGGCGTGGGAAATGATCAATATTGACTTCATTACCGGTCTTCCTCCTTTTTGAAATCAATATAATTCAATTTGGGTCATCGTGGATAGGAAGACTAAGTCTGCACACTTTTTGCCAGTGTTAACTACTTCTCGGCAGAGGATTATGCAAAGTTGTATCTTTGGGATAATGTGAAGTTGCATAGGATTCCTATTTTGATTATTTATGATTGTAGCACATTGGTTACATCTCACTTCTGGTGATCTATTTTTAGAGAGGGTTGGGGACCAAGGTGAGTCTGAGTACTGCTTTTCATCCGTTGATAGATAGACATGTAAAGAGAACTATTAAGACACAGGAGAATATGCTTTGGGTTTGTGTGATCAATCATGGTGGCAATTGGGTTGAGCATCTACCTTTGATAGAATTTGGTTACAACAATATCTATTACTCTAGAATTGGTATGGCCCCTTTCGAGGCATTGAATAGTAGGAGGTGTAGATATCCTATTCACTGGTTTGAGATTTGTGAGAAAGACATGTTTGGTCTGCATTTGGTTTACTAGGCTAAGGAGAAGGTAAAGGTGATTCGGGATAGGCTTATTACTTCCAAAGTCACCAAAAGTCATATACAAATGTTAGGCTTAGAGACTTGGAGTTTGAGGTTGAGGATAAGGTTTTCCTCAAGGTATCCCCTATGAATGTAGTAGTTCAGTTTTACAAAAAAGGGAATCTCAGTTCTAGGTATGTTGGTCCTTATGAGATTTTGCAGAAATTTGTTAGTGTTGGTTATGAGTGTGATTTTGCAAAAAATTGGTAGTATTGCTTATGAGTTGGAGTTACCTTCTAGCTTGAATTTAGTTTATCTGATATTTTATGTCTCCACGTTGAGGAAGTGTCTTGGTGATCCTGAATAGGTTATGCCAGTGGAAGGACTAGGTATCTCGGACTCTCTGTCTTATGAGTAGGTCTCGATTGAGATCTTTGATAGTCAGGTTCATCAGTTACGAACCAAGTATGTGGCTTTAGTTAAAGTTCTTTGGCAGAACCATAAGGTGGAAGAAGCTACATAGAAATGGAGGAGGACATAAATTCCTAGTATCCACATTTATTTTCGCTTATTGGGATTCCTATTAAAGGTATATGTCGTTAACACATCTTTATTTTTAGAGTTGTTAAAGTAAAGACCTATATCTTTGCCTTTTTGTATTTGAACTTTGCTAAAGACTGGGAGTATGTTTGATAATGCAAATGACTCTAGCATCTGTTTAACCCTACCTTGTTTGTTATTCGGGGACAAATATTCCTAGTAGGGGAGACTGAAACACCATAGTTGCTATACCTTAGAAAATTTTCTGGAATTCTAATCTCAAGACCCAATATGACTCATGGGTACGAGCCATATGTTGTGGTATAGATGATATTGTCCTATTGTATACTGACCAGTATTGGTTGGTGGGATGGATTTCAATTATTAGAATGGATATGATTTATGGGTATGAGTCATATTTATAGGTACAGGTCATTTTTTTCCTTAACTTAATCTTAGACTTGGTTACTTAGGTCGAATCTAAGGACGAGTGGCTCACCATGAGTTGTAAGCTAGGGTATAAATTGTACTAGGGACTCATATAGTGGATAATGTCTAAATCTTCCTTGGGTGTAAATCTTCCAGTGGTACGAATAAAGTGTATGGATCATATGTTATGGTTATGACTTGGTTAGATGGATTGTATTCTAGACAGTGTTTGATCCAAGGATTAAGGCTTTGATAGGAGTGGTGGATACCGATTGTATCGGAGGGTATGACTCGTGTGAGTCATTCGTATCACTGTTATGGGATTTTTGAGCAACTTAAGTGGGGGTATTCTGTATATTTCCTTACCTATCCTAATAGGGTCCTATGACTTCTAACCTACTTGGGAGGATATTTACCCTATTATTCTATTCATTAACACTTAGAAACTCTTCCTAAACCCTTCATAATTCCCTCAAGAGCTATTGGTCAAGGGGAGCTAAGGTTTCAACTAAAGGATCAATAAGGGGCTTATCATGGTGATTTATATCCATCATTATCATTGTTTATGGCATGTTTCTATTACCTCATTTTTAGTTTTACTTAAACTTATGGTTTATATGAATGTTTTATGGATTTACTATAACATATTTTTTCTTTCAAATATGATTTGGGGGTTTTGATATTAAATGGTTTGTTATTGTTTTCCATGAATTTAATTGTGCTTTTCTATGCATTGATGGTGGTTTTGGATAATTTGATTAAATGGGAATGGCTTAATGGTAATTAGGAAATGGTTTTGGATATATTATGCCCCCAATGTGTTCGACAGAATGCTTATAAAGATATGTTCATTGCATTGACATCTTTTATTGGAAATCTTTTATGTTTAAACTTGTTAAAGGTACTATGCATGGTTTAAATTGGTTAGAAATGCTAAAGCTAATTGGTTTTGCATGTGTAGAACATAGAAGTCTCCCAAATTGTTTAATATGGTAAATAGAAGGGCACTTGAAAGTCCCCTTAAACCTATTAATGGTTGGCTTTGGATGATACTTGCAAGTAAGGGTTGGTATGATGATATCAATATCAATGGCCTTGGTTAATAAATGGATAATTGCAGGAGGCATACCTAAGTTGTGGAAAATATAGGTCCCAGGAGGACCCAAACTGGAAACTTATATTTATCTATATGAGGTTGGTCATAGTGACCATGTGCTTAATGTCACACTTTATTATAGGGATGTACTAGCCATCCTATGGGATACTTCCCTGGTCATATGGATGAATGCATAGTCACCCTTTCAGCAAGGGGAGTTAAAGCCATATAACTGTGGGTGGTTTAGGACTGTAAACCAACATGCAAAACTTAGTACCTTTTTCCTAGAATAGTTATGTATATATATGTATGGTTGGGTGTATATGTATGATTTTAATTGGTTTTATAAATGGCATTATTTTATTTTTACCCTGAGTTCATGCTAGCAGTCACTCGCTAACACGGTCTACTGGCGGGTCTATACCCATACTATGTAAGAACTGACAATTCTACTCCCCATACATAGTGACTGACTCGGGAACAGCATTTGGATTAAAGTGGTGAGCTTCCATCCTTTCGGAAGGCTCAATTTCATGACATAGATCTTTCTATACATTTGAGTTTTATTTATAATATTGGTTTTGGTTGTGGTTGGGGACATGTCCCAACAAGATTTCATTACTCTTTTGTTTAGAGGCTTTATGGTACTTCTATAGGTTAGAAAAGGCGGGATCGGTATAGGTGTCAACCTTGTCATTGGAATAGGCTAGGAGGATGGCATCAACGGACATAATTTATCACTATTCCTTCATATTTCAATAATGACACAAGAAAACCCCTAGTAGTAAGATGGTGCTTAGGACCATAAGTGATACCATGCTAACCCTTGCACTTGTATAACTTGTGAGGAACTGAATAAAGTACATAAGTTTGAAAGAAATAAGCAGGAAATATATTTTTTCTGAATATAATCAAAACAAACTGTATTACAATGATTACAACTCTAATTGTACAATTAACTAAAAGATGAAAATTATAAATCATGAATAATAAAGCAGACTACATATATCTTATGAGCCACAACACTTAGTTTGAAAAGTTGTACGTTTACTCTTTCAACAAGTGGAGTAAATATAACTAAAGTTAGGTCTGTTTTCCAATCATGAATACTAAGTGTAAAAAAAGGACTTACCTTTATATTTGTAAACTTAAAGATGAAATCTCATAGCTAATGTCTTATGTAAAATAATATCTGAATAAAATTATGAGTCTTTACACTTAGTTTCTAAAATCTTTTCTTTTATTCTTTTCTATTAAGGAGGTTTTTCTAACCGAAATAAACAATGTGAGCTATCATAATGTCCATCTTTAAGTTCCCCTAAGGGAAAAACCTTACGCTGGGGAAAGGTGTCATACTTTTAACAAGGAGTATAACCTGAGCTAAGTGATCACAATGTATATTTGCATCCATATAAATTGGAATAATCTGAACCTATATTGGCTCATAGTTCTGGTCTATGTGATTTGAGACACATACCTAACTTGGTACTAATACTACTCCCTTAATTATATGCTTATTAGGTAGGAAATCCACCTTAAAATAGCTTAAGGGTTTATAATGAAACCCAGTTATGCATCTCTCTACTTTAAACTATAATCAAAACTAAATTTTTGGATTCCATATCTTCGCTGATGATAGAAAGATAAAATCTTACTTCAAATCTGGATGCATGCTTATCAAAGAATGCTTAAACATCATCTCTCTTGAAATATCAATGATTAAACTTAGGGCATATAACCAATGCTTGAAAATCATGTCAAATCACAACAAAAATCATGTTCAACAATAATAATCTTAAAATACTTTAACAATTCTAGCCAAGATAATGAAATCCAATTCTCAATAAGTGAAATCAAGTCTCATGCATAAACATATGAAAGTATATATGCAATTCAACAGTTAAATCACGTGTAACATCATAAACTTCAAGTAATGATAATTGGGTATGAACCTTAAATTGAAATTCATGTAAATTAAACTTTTATAACTAGTTTTGGCAACAAGGATGAAAGAAGTCTCCTTGTTCATAACCCCACATACCTTAATTGGTTTGATTTTGAAACTGAAAGATTGACTTGGAAGCCTAGTGAATGTTCTTGAATGCTTTTCTTTAACTTCTTGGATTAGAAACCTTAATTCTTGGCTATCTTGAAGAAAGAATGGTGAAATGTTTTATTTCTTGAAGTTAAAGTTGAAGCTTTCGTATTTTCTTAGAGACAAATTTGGTGAGGAATGGGTTTAATATGCTTAGAATAGGATTAAATCTTCTGTTTTATGAACTGAGGTGGGGGCAAAAGACTAAATTACCTTATTGGGGATTAAAGTGGCAACTGGAATGTCGTTTAAGGCTTCATTGTGATGCGGAAAGTCTCTCACTGCTATACTCACCAAGATGTGGTGCAATCGCCGTGAGTTATTAGAAATTGACAATTGCGAATCTGCACTCCACCGCGATGCACCAAGGCAGTCATCTCTATAGCCACCGTGACGTAGGGGAATCGCGTTGAACTACTATTTTTTAAATCTAAAAGAGGTCCAAACTTTATCCAATAAATGCGAAACTTGCCCTTGATAAGCTACTTACACCCCCGAATATGAATCAACTCAAAAACTTATGTCTCGGGGTGGGGAAGACCAGTTTCAAAAAATCCTCAAAGTTACAGGGAGTCAAAATTTGACTAATTCCCTCAACACTTAGTTTTATTTTTCAGGTTCTAAGTGCCATAAGCTAGTACTCGGGGCTGAACTAAACTAGGAACGTATGGGGTATTACAATATTTCCACCTTTGGGAACATTCCTCCTCAAATAAGACTACTTAGAATGGGAGTACTGTACAAAGGTAACAACGATCACTTACTGAACATGCATAACTTGAAACATGAGTGCATAACTAAATCTGAAACATGATAGAAAAACTAAATATGATGACCGAGCTTATTTTTTTAATACATGCATTGACATGAGAATGGTTATAAGGCCAAGATAGAAATAAATTAGTCAAATTATGAGTAACTATTACTTTAGGCTGGATCTAATATTATGATGAAAACATGAGAGGTATAAGACATAAAAACTTGGGGTATTACAAAATTTCTCCCTTGGGATCGTTCTTCCCCCGAATCAAACTGACTTGGATAAAATAATAAGGAAAGACTAAGATAATACATAGGACACAAACGGATTGAATCATGACTGAATATCTGAATCTAAAACTGATGCATGAACTGAGCTGAATTTATAATTTTCATGAATACGGAAATTTTACCTTATGGACTGGCCTTACTCATGAATCTTTAGGTAGTAAGACTAAATGGAATGTTGGAAATCTATAGTAGCTTATCTGCTTGATTTCTAAACTAAATAGCAGACTCTATGGACCTCACCATACAGAATGCCTACTCAAATATAGTATTTCTCCAAAACTCTTGTATGAAATAATAATAATATTATGGAGCAAAGAATTTTGGGCATAATCCAAACAATACATCTAAATAATGAAATACAACATTGATACAACTCTATAGCATGGAACTAAGCGTATGAATCATAAGCTAGGATGGAATTACTAGTCCTTAAGCAATGTAACTTCTTACTTTGAAGATTAGAAACAATTCTTAAATACTACCTCAACTATACTATTCCCTTTAAATACAATACTCATTTGATTCAACTTAAAATTTTTACATTGGCATTAATAATCCATCTACTAAAGTCTAAACTAAACTAAATTCTCTCATCGTGATCAAGCATTACTCAAACTCACAAGATACAAAAGGCTTCACCATATTACTAGTCTAAACCACTTGATGGAATCGTCTAAGACTCTTCAAGGGCTCACACCCAAAGCACAAAATGCTTTACCCCTTGAATGACTAACTCTGAACTATTACAATGGATTCACTAGCACATATTGCATTCCTCCACCTACATCCCAACATTAAATTCAAGCCTATCTTTATAACCACTTATGTATTTCTAAACCAACACTCATAGAAGCATCTTTCTCATATTCTCTAACACCTCTACAAATAACAACTTTCATGCACAATTCTTAGGAAGACAAATATGTTCCCAACTAACCAAGACATACACCAAATACTTAACCTCAACATTCCTTTAAACTTATAGAATTACATAAAACAACCATACAAAAATCTTTCCCACCATGAAAAATTTACTCTCTCCCATCTACACAATTGTTTATCATCACTATTATGACCTAAGAAAAGGTCACTGTTAGGACATGAGAACTTGAAGCATGAAAAAATACTATGAATAACTGGGACACTTAAATAAGGCTTGAGGAATATAGTATCAATATAATTGTAACGCCCGAAATCTGACGATTGGAATGCCACACAATGCTCATGACCCCGAAGAACCATAAGCTAAACTATGACTGATATCTGTACCTAAGCATTGCATAATGTACTATATAAATGTAGAAATAAAGCATGAAAGGTTATAAGTTTCAAAACTGATAAAACATAACATCTAAAACTACGGTATATCAATACCAAAACAAACTAAAACAAAATTTTCTGAACATACTGTGGTTTGAAATGCCTCTAAAGCTAAACTGTCTGAATAAGGAGTTGATGAGACGTCCCCAGCTAACTCCAACTACTAAAATATAATAAGTAATGAAGAAATAAAGAAAATATCATGTCCTTAAAGGATGAGAACTCACTGCTGACTCTGACTGCTGAGACTGGAAGGCTACTGATACTCT
Organism: Capsicum annuum; assembly: GCF_002878395.1. Lineage (NCBI taxonomy): Eukaryota > Viridiplantae > Streptophyta > Magnoliopsida > Solanales > Solanaceae > Capsicum > Capsicum annuum. The sequence goes on along the minus strand of NC_061113.1, from coordinate 67,499,378 downwards.
GGAGCTCGTGCTTCTGAACTGATGGTATAAAAACACCATAGCACCAATGTGTTAGTATAATTTAATGTACTAGTATGCAAGTAAGGTAGGCTGAATACAAAGGGTTTAAATGCATGAACAATGCTAACTGACTATATAACATGAACGTCAGAATACATACATACATGAATGAGTGACTGTAGAGGAATTCATGATGATCTGACTACTGAGTCTGAATACTGATAACATGAGTTACTTATAACTGATGAGTGAGCTAATACTAATATATTTGACACTTTTAACTAAGAATAATTGTGAAGTCTTAAGCAACTTCTGTTGTTTTTGATTGCTTTGTATTTGATTTTGCAGTAGAAGCTAAGATGCTAGAGAACCAATAAGAATGAAAGAAAATAAGCTAAAATATGAAGTAAATAAAGGTGAAGTGTGGCTAATGACATTTGTGGTAAGTCATCAGCCCTGTGATAAGCTATCAGCTTCATCGTTAGTAGTAGACAGAAAATTAGCCTAAGTTTAAAGCTATGACGATATTTTGTAATAGGATGTCAAGGTGCTGATAAGTCATTAATATTGCCGTCAGCCTAAGGCAGGACATGAGGGTTGAGGAAAAGCTTTGACGATATTTATGATAGGTCGCCAATGAGCAGATAGAGCATCACCATTATTGTCTGCATTAGGCAGCGAGTACTAAGCATGAAGGAAACTGACGACATTTATGATAAGTCGTCAACCTGTAATAGGATGTCAAGGTGCTGATAAGTCATTAATATTGCCGTCAGCCTAAGGCAGGACATGAGGGTTGAGGAAAAGCTTTGACGATATTTATGATAGGTCGCCAATGAGCAGATAGAGCATCACCATTATTGTCTGCATTAGGCAGCGAGTACTAAGCATGAAGGAAACTGACGACATTTATGATAAGTCGTCAACCTCCTGCTAGGCTATCACAAATGGCATCACCTAATCCAAGGAATTTCTGAATTTTATTATGTTGTTTCTATAATTAGGGTGAACTAGTAAAGTCTTGTTTAGGGTTTTCTTCAGGGTTCCAAACCTTGAGTTTAGAGACACATATTTTGATATTTTCTCTCTCTAATTTCTTAGCTTGAAAAAATAATTACTTTAAAGAGATTTTAGTCATTATTTTGAGATTTATATTGTCATCTAATTTGCGATTCACTAGTCATTATTCATCTTGTGGTAAGTTTATCTTTCAAAGCATGGATTCATCTAGTTGTGTCGATTATTACATCAGGCATGGCTAAATCCCTTAGACTTGAATTATGGGATCTAGGGTTAAGTATTGATAAGATTCTAAGTGTTCAAGATTCAAAAGGTTGTAGAACTTCTTGATAATTTTGAGGTTTTAATTATTGTCTGTTGGTTGCAAACAATAGATAATACCTGCTTTGATTTACTTGAGAAAGAAATCAAATATAGTGGGAAGTGAATTATTAATAGGGACTTAGAAGCAACAAAAACTCCCATTTAGTAATTGATGTTGTAAGAAGATTGATTAACATGAGGTAAAATCTGGTAGTGAACATAAATTTCCTATGTCCGAGAGGATTAGGTAATTAAATGCTTAAGTAGGTCGAGAGACAGTTAGGTATAACTTCGATAAAGATAACTTGTTGTCCTATCTACTGTGATAATATGGAACTACTATTAGCATCTTTTCAAGTACCCAAAACCCTAGTGAACATAATTCTTGTTTTTCATAAACTCTTGATAACGAACACTATAACTAAAGTGGCTAACAATTATTGGCTAATCTGCAAAATCCTTATTTTATCTTTTTGTGCCAGTTTTTTGAAGTCAACTTATAGCTATAGTTTCAAATTAGTTTAATCATCACTCACATTGTTCCCTATGGATTCGATCCCGAATCTAAAAGTTGGGTAAATATATTAACGATGATCGCCATGCACTAAATTGATGTGTAAGTTGAGCATTATCAAAAATAGCACCGTTGTCGGGGAACAATTTGGCGTATTGAGTTGGTTTGGAATTTTAGTTTACTTGCTTGAATTAAAACTTGTAAATATTTTTTTAGTTTATTTATTTTTTTTAATTTTATTTTCTCACACGTGTTTTGAGATGTCAGCCTGGATATATGATTTTTTGAGTGATGACAATGCTTGTGACAATTTTGTTATTATTATGGGGGGTCCATATTTTGAGTCTTGCTGTCTAGATTTACCTAGAAGTGCATGGATGGGACCTTCACAATATGATGTGGATACTGTCCTACTTGCTGTAACTTGGTGTTTGGCTTGTGGTCAAAGTGATCATACTGAAGATATGTGTGCTGTCACGATTCAAGCGAACAAATTGATGAAATGAATCTTAGAGAATCAAGAATAGTTGTGGCCAAAGCTAAAAGAGTTACCACTCCTACCATGTTTACAGTAGCTAAAAAAAGAAGAATATAAGGGGGACATTAGCCAATTTGAAGAGAAAACACAAGAATCACAACTCGATTAACATCTTGATCTTGAGACTGATATTGAGATGGTGAATAAAAGTAAGTGTGTAGTAGATAGTGTAAATTTTGAAGTAGAATTAGTCCAACCTCACTCGAAGAATTTTTCCACATTGTGATTAGATGATATCTTGTCTGTGGAATCATCTAAAGTAGTGGAAAAGTGTGAAGATGAGGAACAAGAATCCTATATTCTTTATTTTACACTTAATAAGCAACATAAAAACAAACCTCACTTTAAGGACGAGTGGTTTACCACGGTCAATCTATTACTCGACTTCTTAATTTGTGTATCACCCCTCTATGATCGAGGCAAGAAGATGGACTCTGAGTTGGGGGTGAAAATGAAATTGTCTAAGTGGAGGGATAAAATATGAAGAACTTTTAAGGTATCTTGATGTATTCTGAGTAGTCAAGATAACCTAGTCATGCCGTGACACTAAATTAGGTGCTTCTTGGGAAGCAAACAGAGGTATTTTTTTGTTTGTATTCGTATTATGTGATTGATATCATATCTTTGAACCTATGGTGCCACAGGTATGTTTCTGACTCTCTTGTTTTGGTTTGACACATTGGGGACAATGTATGATTATAATTTGAGGGTGGGACTACTTGTGGGTGTTGATGTTCTCTTGGGGTTTCTGTTGCCATGCCTCTTTTCCCCAGAGTCTTATTGTAACACCCCAGAAAATGAGTCTTGGAGCGTCACACGGTGCTTGAGGCTACGAGTAGCCTTTACCTAACCCTTTGAGCCATTTTCATTTAGTTTAACACAAATCAATGGGGTTTCCATAAATAACCCTCAAATATCAATAGAGTAATCATCATCCAAGAATAAATGAATTTTAGAAAGATAACAAAATACGACTTATTAGTCAACTCCCAACATCTATACTAGTCTGACAAGCCTCTAAAAGAATCAATAAAACCAGTGAGCCATTGAGACACTCCCCAACTGACTCATACTCAGTCATCAAATATAAATAATTCCGTGAAACCAACATCAGACATCACGTCCTTGGAACATGAGGACTCACCACAACAGAGGATGTAGAACAACGTGCCTAAAGAATCACAGTCAAACCTTGAATTGAGCACCTGAACCTACATTTCGAGAAAATGCAGCCCACATCCGAAGATGTGGGTCAGTACCAGGGAAAGGAACCGAGTATATGGGGGTGTATGCAGTTGTATAAACATCATCATCATAAATATTTATAAGAAATATGCAGGATGTATGAAAGACTCACATAGCCCGAAGAAAATCATCATAATCATGAGAGGATGAAATGACTACAATAACACATGTGCTTAATCATATAATTTGTCAATCGCTTTCAGTTTATCAAGAATATCAATTCTCATAATGTAAATATCATTTATATCTTTCGAAAGAATAATTTTCACAATTCCACTTTCAAATCACTTCACTATTCACCATAGACACAAGGAAACACACGCACATTGGGAGTTCCTATAACCGACATAAACCATGTAATCTACATGGTGTCCAACATACAACCCACATTGTGGAGAGCCGTCCTATCCTTGCCATCGGAATAGGACTATTGATATCAAATCCACACAAACTAGTAATGACTATATAAATAAGCCTCAGGCTCACTCCTATGGGGGCACGTAGTTCTAGGGAAGTAAGGTCACTTTATACGACCCACGCGGTGCTAAAGATTTCTCCCGGATCTAGCTCAGATCATTTCAAAGACAATCCACAATATAACAATTTTATTAATATATAAATATACATCGAGAGCCATCATGCTTCCCATCTATCAAAATCAATCAAGTTGTGGATTTCATTCACACTCGAGTTAAAAATAACTCCATTAAGACCAAAAGGTCATTTCATTCAAAATATCTCAAATATTCAACATCAACGTTCTTATAACACACACTTTCTAAAAAAACACCATTTCTAATAGGGATTCACGACCCAAATATCAAAATTATGATAAAATCGTTTAAGATTCATGATTTATATCTCTACACATGTAAATTCATCTTTCAAAATCATAAACATCAAGATTTCATAATAATCATCATAAGATATGGGTTCATGCTTCAAATTCATAAAAGTCAAATAAAAATCATGCCTTTATAAAGAAAATTACTTTTGGACACAAGAACGAAAGAGAGTTCTTGTTGAAAAATCCCACACACGTTGAATCATGAACTTTAGATCGATACTCAGTTTTGAGATGTTAATCGTGCCTTTGAAACGTGCCTTTGAATTATGTTTCTTGGAGTTCTTGAACTAGGAACTTGGAATTTTGAATAAATTTGCAGAATTAATGGTGAACTTTGGAGGTTCTTGAAGATGGATGTAGGAGCTTAGGGTTTTCTTTTTGATGAAAATTGATGAAATATAACATATAATGCTTTTATTAGGCTTTAATATAGGGTTTATATGGATTTTGGGTGAGGGGGAATGACCAAAACGCCCGTAAAAATCAAATAATTCTCGAATCTGTCCTTTGGTGGACTATTTTGATAGTCTGAAGTAGATCAACCATAACGTTTTACTCCGATATCCAAATTGGATGAAACCAATTTCATTAGAAAGAGGACTCTCATATCTTTCAGTTGATCGGATAGACAAATTGGATGAAACCAATTTCATTGGGAAGAGGACTCACATAGATTTCCGTTGATATATAGTAGATCACCTAGTTCATTACGTACAAGGAGTTATAATTATTTAAAGTTGGAGGAAAAATACGCCAGGCCTCAGTACTTTTTCCTGCACGTTTTACCGTTCACTACTATTCATAGTTCCATCGTAATGTTCATAACTCGTCGCTCGCGTGTCCGTTTTGGATGATCCACATATCGTTGGAAAGATTATTCAATACTATACGCAATGGTAGGTCATAATCTAAGACATTCCACATGGAAAAATTTATCATTCATTCTAGAAGATAGAACCCAACACGTTTACGCACAAAATTTCAACAAAAAAATTCCCGAGTTATTACATCATCTCCCCTTGGAAACATTCATCGTAGAATGATGCTAGACATGCCAAGATTAGATAGGGAATAGAGCATACAGCTTAAACCATTCGTTAGACTCATCACCACATCATTTCTCACTCCAAATGCAACATAGAATGCATAAATTCAAGAAACTATAACTGAACACATAATAAATGACAGCTGAACTGCTGCAAGTTTTATCAAAAGTGCATGATTTAGGAAAGAACGGTACCTTCAGCTTGATCGGAGTTCGCAAAAAATAGGTCTGGGTACTTGGATCGCATATCCGCCTCAGCTTCCCAAGTTGCACCCTCAATAGATTGGTTTCGCCACAACACTTTGACCAAGGGAACTTCTTTGTTCCTTAGTCTTCGTACACTGAAATCAAGAATCTTAACGGGAATCTCATCAAAAGAAATATTTTCTTGAATGTCAGCATTCACAGAGGAATCCACTACCACAGCATCGCTAATATGCTTTCTAAGGATGGAGATATGGAATATTGGATGAACAGAGGACAACTCAGAAGGAAACTCGACCTCATAAGCTACGTTACCAACACGACTAAGAATTTTGTAAGGACCAACATAACGGGGACTAAGCTTTCCCTTCTTTCCGAATCTCTTTACCCCCCTCATGGGTGAAATTTTCAAATACACTAGGTCACCAACTTCAAACTCAAGGTCTCTCCTTCTAACATCCGCATATGACTTCTGACGACTCTGCGCAGTTTTCAACCTTTCCCTAATCAACTTAACTTTTTCCATAGCCTCAAATACTGAATCAGTACCACTCACAACCACTTCACCCACCTCGAACCAACCTATGGGTGATCTACACTTCTTTCCTTATAAGGCATCAAATGGAGCCATGCTAGTACTAGAGTTGAAACTGTTATTATAAGCAAACTCTATCAACGGTAATTGATCATCCCAACTTCCCTTAAAGTCAAGTGCACAAGCTCTCAACATATCCTCTAAGGTTTGGATGGTCCGCTCAGCCTGACCATCGGTCTACTGATGAAAAGCAAAACTCAAAAGCACTTGGGTACCAAGACCTTTCTGAAAAGCTTTCAAAAATTATGAATTGAACTAAGTACCCCTATCCGAAATGATAGACAAGGGAACTCCATGCAATCTGACTAGCTCTCAGATATACAGTCTAGCATAATCCTCAGCAGTATATGAAGTATGACCAGGCAAGAAATGAGGAGACTTAGTCAACCTATCAAGCACAACCCAAATGGAATTAGGACGGCGTCAGGAAGGAGGTAAACCAATCACGAAGTCTATATTTGTCTCTTCCCACTTCCAGGTGGGAATACTAAACTCTTGTATCATACCACCAGGTCTTTGGCGTTCAACCTTATCCTGTTGGCATGTTACACACTTAGCTACAAACGCTTCTATATCTTTCTTCATACCACTCCACTAATAGATTTCCCGCAAGTCTCGGTACATCTTGGTGGCACCAGGATGAATAGAGTATCGCACCCCATTCGCTTCAGCCATAATCCCCTGTCTCAGATCATCAATATTCAGGACACACAATCTACCCAGCAATCTCAATACACCATCTCCCCCTTAGGAGAAAACCTCTACTTTTTGGTCCTTGACTGACTCCTTTAGTCTGACCAAACTAGCATCTAAGTATTTCTTTTCCTTTACTTCCCAAACTAAGGAGTATTTGGAACTACTCTGAACCTTATACTACCTTCAGTAGAGTCAAACAACCTAACCCCTAATCTAGCCAAACGATGTACATCACGAGCCAACTCTTTCTTACCTTCTACCACAAGCAAAACACTACCCATAGACACTCAACTTAAGGCATCCGCCACAACATTGGCCTTCCCGGATGGTACAGCACACTCATATCATAGTCCTTTAACAATTCTAACCATCATCTCTGCATAAGATTCAATTCTCTCTAGGTAAATATATACTGCAGACTCTTATGATCACTGAAAACATCCATATGGACACCATACAAATAGTGTCTCCAAATTTTCAAAGCAAACACAATAGCAACCAACTCATGGTCATGGGTGGGGTAATTTTTCTCATGAGGTTTCAATTGTATAGAAGCATAAGCTATCACCTTACCCTTCTGCATCAATACCAAAACCAACCAAACTCTGGAAGCATCACAGTACACCACAAAACCATCAACACCATCAGGCAAAGTCAAAATAGGGGCTGAAGTGAGTCGAGTCTTCAACTCCTGAAAACTCTTCTCACAATATTTGGATCACAAAAACTTCACTTTCTTTTTGGTCAACCGAGTCCTAGGAGATGCTATAGAGGAGAAACCCTCAACAAAACGGCGGAAATAGCTAGCAAAACCTAAAAAACTTTGAATATCAGTCGGAGAAATAGGTCTAGGCCAATTTCTAACAGCTTCGGTCTTTTGGTGATCAACTCTAATACCCTCAGAAGAAATGATATGACCTATAAAAGCAACTAACCTTAGCCAAAACTCACACTTACTGAACTTGGCAAACAACTTTTGATCTCTAAGGGTTTGCAAGACAGTTCGAAGATGATTAAAATGTTCATCCTCACTACGAGAGTACACCAGTATATCATCTATGAACACTATGATAAACATATCCAGATATGGTCTGAACACTCAATTCATGTGGTCCATGTACGCTGCTAGGGCATTAGTTAACCTGAAAGACATAACAAGAAACTTAAAATGGCCATAACAAGTTTGGAAAGTGGTTTTCGGGATGTCACACTCCATAACTTTGAGTTGATGATAGCCGGAACAAAGGTCTATCTTTGAGAAATAACTTGCACCTTGCAATTGGTCAAACAAATCATCTATTCTAGGAAGGAGGTACTTATTTTTTATTGTGACTTTATTAAGTTAGAGGTAATCAATGCACATACGCAAAGAGCCATCTTTCTTTCTCACAAACAATACAGGAGCACCCCAAGTAGAAATACTGGGCCTTACGAAACCCTTAAGTTCTTTGAGTTGTTGTTTCAACTCCTTAAGTTTTGCAGGGGTCATACGACAAGGAGGAATAGAAATGGGCTGAGTATCGGGAAGAAGATCAATCCCAAACTCTATCTCTCTATCTGGAGGTATACCTAGGAGATCATCCGAAAAGACATCAGAAAACTCATTGACGATGTCAACAGACTTGAGAGTTGGAGTCTCAGACTTAGTGTCTTTGACTCTAACCAAATAGTAAATACACCCCTTGGAAATAAGCTTTCTAGCTTTGAGGTAAGAGATAAAATAACTCTTAGGTGACAAAGAATTCCCAGACCACTCAAACACGGATCCACTCAAAAATTAAAACTTGACCATTTAGTTTGGACAATCAATAAAGGCATAAGAAGAATACAGCCAGTCCATACCCAAAATCATATCAAAATCTACCATGTTGAACTCAATCCAATCAACCAACAAGACTCTATGAAGAATGATAACAGGACAATTTTTATACACTTTATAGGCAACAATCGAATAATGAACTAGGGTAGAAACTAGGATAGGCTCAGGAATAATCTCAGGACTTATTTCAAAATTCACAGCAATCAAAGGTGTAACCTATGAGAAACTGGATCCAGGATCCAACAAAGCATACACATCAAACTCAAATATATGAAGCATACTAGTAATAATATCGGGAGACTCCTCTTATTCCTAGTGGGATGGTAAAGCATAGAATCTATTCTGGCGCTGCTCTCCAGCATTGCTAGAAGAGGCACCCTGAGCTAGGGCTGGGTGAGTCACTGGAACTGGAGCACTAACAGTCTGAGTCTAGGTCTTAGGACGATAGTCACGATGCCCTTGTCCATCCTTGTGGACAATCTCTAACTCTGTGACCCATGTCACCATACCAGAAACAACCCCTCTTCTCACCCCAACACTTACCTAAATGAGCCCTACCATACTTAGGACACAGGGGATGATTTGGCTTACTGCCAGCACTGTACTGGGACCTGGATGCATATGACCTACTACCTTGCTCCTGCCTGTCTCTACGCATGGGAGCACTAGAATATAACGGTGCTGGCATAGTTGAACGATCCTGATACTGAGGGTGACTCCCTCCCTACGATCTAGTCTGACCCTGTCCGTGTTGCTTGGGCTTAGCTCTCTTATTCCCTCTCATTCTATCTCTCTCCTTAATTTTGTCTGCCTCAATCTTTTGGGCATGAGTCATCAGCCTAGAAATATTCATCTCACTATTCAGCATAGTAGAGCTACACTCCTTAACCACATAACTAGACACTCCAGTCACAAACTTACTCATACTAGCCCAATTATTATCCACTAAGTTAGGAGCATACTTGGCCAACTGATTGAATTTAAGACAGTACTCCCTAACAGTCATAGAGCCCTGTCGCAAGTTCATAAACTCTTCCGCCTTCGCCTCTCTCATTTCCAAAGGAAAAAACTTATCTAGGAATGTATCCTGGATCTCTTACCAAGATGTAGGGACAAATCCCTCACCTCTACCTTTCCTCCAAGAAATAACCCAGTCATAAGCAAGGTGTTTCAACCTATACGCAGCCAAATCCACACTATGTTCCTTAGATACATCATCACCTGAGTAATCTTCCGCACCTCCTTTAAAAATAACCATGGATCCTCATCAGACTTGGACCCATAGAATTCTAGCGGATTCATCCGAATGGAGTCACAGATCCTGGCAGCAGCTGAATTACCTCCCTACTGCTATGGAGCCGAGGCCGAGTTGGCCTGAATATTTGCAGTAACAGCTTGGGCCAGTGCTTGAAAGGCTGCCCGAAATTTAGTATGAGACATATTTTCATTCAATGGGTTAACGGGTTGAGGTTGATGAACATCATTATTTCTTCTCGCTCGACGTGGAGGCATATTTTGGAAAGAGAAGAGCACAAATTAATAGTAGAGAGAGACACTTTAAGCACGATATACTTCTGAAAGAAAGAATCACACTTTTTCCTAAAACATCTTGTCGCCTCTTTCTCATAGATATGGCGCGCTACACACCGATGATCAAGACTCTACTTAACACGGCTTGTCAGACTCCCTAGGACACCTTAAAACCCTAGGCTCTGATACCAAGTTTGTAACGCCCCAGAAAATGGATCCCGGAGCATCACACGGTGCTTGAGCCTATGAGTAGCCCCAAGCTAACCTTTTGAGCCTTTTTCATTCAGGTCAACACAAATCAAGGGGGTTTTCATAAATAACACTCAAATATCCATAGAATAATCATCATCCAAGAATAAAAAATTTTTAAAAAGATAACAAAATACAACTTATTTGTCAACTCCCAACATCTATACTAGTCTGACAAGCCTCTAAGAGATTCAATAAAACCAGGAAGCCATTGAAACATTCCCCAACTCACTCATACTCAGTTATAAATTGTAAACAATTCCGTGAAACCAACATCAAAAATCACATCCTCAGAACATAAGGACTCACCAAAATAGAGGATATCGAATAGCATGCCCAAAGAATCACTGTCGAACCTAGAATTGAGCACCTGAACCTATATTCTGAGAAAATGCAGCCCACATCTGAAGAAATGGGTCAGTACCAGGGAAAGGAACCCAGTATATGGGGGTGTTTGCATTTGTATAATCATCATCATCATAAATATTTATAAGAAATATGCAGGATGTATGAAAGACTCACAAATCCTGAACAAAATCATAATAATCATGAGAGGATGAAATAAGTATAATAACACATATGAGTCATCATATAATTTGTCAATCACTTTCAGTTCATCAAGAATATCAATTCTCATAATGTAAATATCATTTAAATCTTTCGAAAGAATAAATTTCACAATTCCACTTTCAAATCACTTCACCATTCACCATAGACACAAGGAAACACACACACACTGGAAGTTCCTCTAACCGACATAAAACATGTAAGCTACATAGAGTCCAACGTACAACCCACGTTGGGGAGACCTATCCTATCCTTGCCATCGAAGTAGGACTATCGATATCAAATCCACACAAACTAGTGATCACTATATTAATCAGCCTCAGGCTCAATCCTATAGGGGCACGTAGTTCTAGGGAAGTAAGGTCACTTTATACCTCCCACTCGGTGCTAAAGATTTCTCCCGGACTTAGCTCAGATTGTTTCAAAGACAATCTACAACCAAACAATTTCCGTAATATATAAATATACATCGGGAGCCGTCATGCTTCCCATCTATGAAAATCAACCACGTTGTGAATTTTTTTGACACTCTAGTTTAAAATAACTCCATTAAGACTAAAAGGTTAAATCATTCAAAATATCTCAATTATTCAACATCAACGTGCTTATAACACACTTTTTAAAAAAACATAATTTCCAATGGGGATTCACGACCCAAATATCAAAATCAGGATAAATATCATTTAACATCCATGCTTTATATCTCCACACATGTAAATTTATCTTTAAAAATCATAAACATCAAGATTTCATAATAATCATCATAAAATATGGGTTCATGCTTCAAATTCATAAAAGTCAAATAAAAATCATGTCTTTGTAAAGAAAATTACTTTTGGGCACAAGAACGAAAGAGAGTTCTTGTTGAAAACCCCCACATACCTTGAATGATGAACTTCAGATCGATTCTCATTTTTGAGATGTTAATCATGTCTTTGAATGATGGTTCTTGGAGTTCTTGAACTAGGAACTTGGAATATTGAATAAATTTGCAGAATTAATGGTGAACTTTGGAGGTTTTTAAAGTTGGATATAGGAGCGTAGGGTTTTCTTTTTAAGGGAATTTGATGAAATATAACATATAATTCTTCTAATAGGCTTTAATATAGGGTTTGGATGGATTTTGGATGAGAGGGAATGACCAAAACGCCCCTAAAAATCAAGTAATTCTCGAATCTATCCTTTGATGGACTGTTTTGATAGTTTGAAGTAGATCAACTATAACGTTTTACTCCGATATCCAAATTGGATGAAACAAATTTCATTAGAAAGAGGACTCATATATTTTCATTGATATTTAGTATTTCACCAAAATCATTATGTACAAGGAGTAATGAATGTTTGAAGTTGACCCAAAAATTTGCTTTTGGAAGGCTAAAGTAGATTAACCATAACTTTTTGCTCCGATTGAAAAATTGGATGAAACCAATTTCATTAAAAGAGAACTCATAGAGCTTTCCAGTGATATATATTAGATAACCTAGATCAATATGTACAAGGAGTTATGATCATTTAAAGTTGGAGCAAAAATACACGAGGCCTCAGTACTTTTTCCTGCATGTTTTACTATTCACGATTCTATCGAAATGTTCATAACTCGTCGCTCGGGTGTCCATTTTGGATGATCCATATATTATTGGAAAGCTTATTCGATACTCTATGAGATGGTGGGTCATAATCTAAGACATTCCATAAGAAAAAAATTAATAATTCATTCTAGAAGATAGGACCCAACACGTTAACGCACAAAATTTCAACGAAAAATTTCCCGGGGTATTACACCTGTTCCTAGTAAAGTTGGTATGTTTAGGCGTGTTGTGATTCTTTATAAAATATTGTAGTTGACTAGGAGAAATACAAGTACCTTAGGCAGTTAACATATTTTGATTTTTGAAAACCTCTCCAATGGTCTGAGTAGTTAACTGTGTAAATTTCATTTGATTGTGACCACTGTGCATCTTTTTATGGCATTAGTTTTAGTGACACAGTAAATATTGCTAAATAGTTTCATGAACTGAATGAGTACTAGCTTGTGATATACTTGTGTGCCAAGTGCGTGTGAGATCTTACTCAGTTCTCATTGTATGTTTAAATCCAGAACTTTCTCGGTTAGTCTTACTTTAGTTGAAGGATAGAGGTTAGGAAATAATCACAGGACGTTTTGATATTAGCTCACTTTTAGCCTAAATAACCTTTCTTGTATGTAGAATATCCCTTGATCCCTGCTTTGAGCCTGATTGTCCTATTTCTTTTTATGACACTTGTCACTTTTCTAGTTTATATTATGATAAATCTATTTTGGCCCTGGTCCTCCTTGGACACTATGCACCTTAACTTAGGCAAATAGCCTAAGTTGAGGGTGGCTGTCATAGGGGTGTGTGATATAGATTGAGTATGAAGAAATATAGCATAAAAGAAAATAATAAAAAGATGGGTGTAGAGGAAAAGATCAAGAAAAATAAAAATTGTTAAAAAGAATAAGTAATTGAGAAAAGACTGCACCCATCCTAAATAATTGTGATCAAGAAAAGAGAAGAGTAGAAAAGGCGAATGAGTGAAACCCCAAAAAGCTAGTGTAGTGTCAAGGAGGCTTAGTCACTTTAAATACCATCAAGTATCATACCATCCCCTAGCCTATATTATAAGCCTAAGAAAGGTCCTATAGTGATCCTAGCTGACCTATCTAAAGATCTTGGTAATGAAAATAAGGGCAAGACTATAGTACTTGGCATACCCTGATTGGAACTTCATTCTAAGAGTGAGTGTTTTGATTGTCCCTATGGTTACATATATAATTCCTGATATGAGATGTGGGGGATTTCTTTGCTGTAAGGACACACTGGTTACATTTCTAGTTACTAACTTGTTTGGGTAGTGTAATACTGGTCTATGCATGGTTGGTATAGCTGAATTAATGCCATATCTTGATTCCTAAGTGCTGAATTGGTGTTCTTCATTGTACTTAAATTGAATGACTTTGGAGATGTTGAAATTATTTTAAGACGATATGGATGATTGACTACCAAATGTTCTTTGTATTCTGTTAGTTGTGTTGAGTTGCTTGAGGACAAGCAATTATTTTAAGTTGGGGGTGTTGATGTGTGAGCTAATTCTAACATATTTGAAGCCTTTAACTAAGATTAATTGTGAAGTCTTAAGCAAATTTTCTTGTTTTTGATTGCTTTATGTTTAATTTAAATTGCAGTTTAAGCTAAGATGCTAGAGAGCCAACAAGAATGGAAGCAAATGATCTAAAATCTGAAGAAAATAAAGGCGAAGTGTGGCTGACGACATTTGTGATAAGTCGTCATCCCTATGATAAGTTATCAGCTTCATTTCAGCAGTAGACAGAGAATTGGCCTAAGTTAAAGGCTGTGACAATATTTTGTGAAAGGACATCAAAAAGATAATAAGTTGTCAACATTGCCACCAGCCTAAGGTAGAACATGAGAGATGAGAAAACACCTTAAAGACATTTGTGATAGGTCGTCAAGGAGCTGATAGGGTGTCACCATTGTCATCAGTGTTAGGCAGAGAGTGCCAAAAGTACAAAGGAAGCTGATGACATTAGTAATAAGTCCTCAGCCTCCTGATAGGCTATCACAAATGGCGTCACCTAATCCAAGGAATTTTTGAATTTTATTATTTTGTTTCCATAATTAGGGTGAACTATTTAAAGCCTTGTTTAGGGTTTTCTTCAGGGTTCCGAACCTTGAGTTTAGAGACATATATTTTGATATTTTGTCTCTTTAATTTCTTGGCTTGAAAAAAAAATTACATTAAAGAGATTTTAGTCATTATTTTAGGATTTCTATTGTGATCTAATCTGTGATTCACTAGTCAATTTTCATCTTGTGGTAAGTTTATCTTTCAAAGCATGAATTCATCTAGTTGTGTTGATTATTACATCATGTATGGCTAATTTCCTTTAACCTAAATTATAGGATCTAGGTTTAAGTCTTGATAAGATGCTAAGTGTTCAAGATTCAAAAGGTTGTAGGACTTCTTATTAATTCTAAGGTTATAATTATTGTCTGTTTGTTGCAAACAATAGATAACACCTGCTTTAATTTACTTGAGAAAGAAATAAAATATAGTGGGAAGTGAATTATTAACAGGGACTTGGAAGCAACAAAAACTTCCATTTAATAATTGACACTGTAACAAGATTGATTAACCTGAGGTAAAATATGGTCATGAACAAAAATTCCCTAAGTCCAAGAGGATTAGTAGGAGGTCGAGAGAAATTTAGGAATAACTTCAATAAAGATTACTTGTTGTCCTATCTACTGTGAGAATTTTGAATTACTAGTAGCATCTGTCAAGTATCAAAACCCCTAGTGACCATAATTCTGGTTTTTCATAAACTCTAGATTAGGAACACTATAACAAAAGTGACCAACAATTATTGGCTAATCTCCAAAACCCCCATTTTATCTTTTTGTGCCAGTTGTTTGAATTAAACTTGTAGCTATAGTTTCAAATTAGTTTTATCGCCACTCATATTGTTCCATGTAGATTCGACCTCGACTCTAAAAGTTTGGTAAATATTTTGATGATGACTGCTTTGCACTAAATTGACGTGTAAGTTGAGCGTTATCAATAACTTATATAAGTGATACTGAGCGATCGTGTCTGACAGTCAAGGTTTTGATGGAACTAGCTTTGTTTCGTACTCTACTGAATTGATTATAGCTAACAGTCCTGAATTCTGTAGAACTATCTAAGTTCTATAACTGAGACTGAACTGAAACTGTAACTGTAGGAAGTATTCATCTAATCCACAAGTACCAAATAATGCATTATGGTTGAGTTGGGGTCGAACTTGTAACCCCAATTTGAAGGGTCTCAATACGCGCCACTAGCAAACACAGGCTATGGGTGACCCTGATTTGGCAATATCCCCAAAAGAGAATGGTGCGATCCTCATCTTGCAGTGTACGCAAAAAAAGATTAGTGGGACCCTAAACTCGCAGGGTTTATCCGCCTCATCAACCTACCTCTGTCAGTGTTGACATCTCAACCTGTGCGGGTTACAAAGTTATGTGATGCAAGGATTACTTCTAAGGATCACACCCTCAACTGTCAGTATATGTCCTCATCCTTGGGTTCACTCAGTGCTAAATACTACTCCCATCTGAATAGACAGTGAACATGATTAACTGAACTGAGCAAGACTGAGTTTATTAAGTTCTGTTGACTGATGGAATACTACTGAGATTACTGAGTTTACTGAACATTCCTGTGTCACATGACCAACTGATTTCTACTAAACATGGCTTGACTGAGGATATCATGAAAACATGACACTAGTTCTAGGCACACAACTAAATTGTCGGGTACAAGTACCCCCAGGACCCGGTAAAAGAAAACTAACAAGTCATGACATTCTTCAATACATGACCAATATCAACAATCCATAAATTAATAAGTTCGGAATTTTATGAAGTACATTGTTATCATAATCTTGTATATGAATAGGAAAGTATATAAACATGCCATAATTTCATCAACTAGTCTCATGAGCATTTTATAAAATATTTATAATCCACAATAATATCATAGAACTCATTGTGATCATAAGGGTAAAGAATGCACTTATCATGTGGGTCACAATTGAGCTATGATGCATAATTTCTAGTCCCTTAGGCATTTTATCAAACACCTTGCATGCACAACTTAAAGCATAGACATAATTATCAAATTATAACTTCAAAACTCCATGAATCAAATAAAATTATAGATTTCAAGCCACACATTAACACAGTTTCATTAAAAATACATAAATATTCCAGCTTGGGAATCACATCATCATAATTTCATGAACATAATCAACCCACAATAAAATATTCATAATACATCAGTTAAAACATGACACTTGAACTTCATGGATGGAAAGAATCCATGAATGAACACTATGAATATGTTAGTTTTTGATTCTACGAAGTTTGATGGTGGAATTTCCTTAAATTTGACTCCCAAATTGAAAACCCTAAACTTGTTTTTGAGGAAAATTGAGAGAAACAAGTATATTTTGGGTAAAAATGCCTTAATTACGTGTTATTGGGTTTATATATGTGTGGAAAATTGATCGCTTTGCCCTTAAAAATGTGGAGATTTAATGACTGAAAGTGCGCATCGATGCGATACCCGATGCGTTATACCATAATCGCGCAAGCCTTAGTAGTTTCACTAGCAGTCTCTGCAACAATGTTAATCAATATGATGGACAACGCGACACGCCAAGATCACATTGGTCCACTATTTTGGGACACCATACGTAGTCTAATTAAGGTCCTAAAAATCCAAAACTGTCCGGGAACACCGATTGACCTCTCTTATCATGAATTAACAAACACAAGGACCACTAAAGGACATTAAGGTGGATAAATGAGATTTCCAACTTTTAAAGGACAAAAAGAAGCTAAGTTTGTGAACTTAGGTAGAGTTTTCTAAGTTTGGGTCCCATTGACAAGGTTAAAGGACTGAATTAAGCTTAGAAATTATATGGGGCCTAACAATAGCTCCCCCTTAGGAACATTCATCCTCAAATAAAACTGACTGAGAGTGTGGAAATGATAACTGAAGTATATATGGGACATGAATAACTACAATATGATTACATGACTGATAAACTGAATCTATCATACTGTACATCCATATCTGATGCATAAATACGTGACTAACATAATGCATGAACATATGACTAGATATGTAATGGTAATTTAATACCGAGTTTATAATGAGAATTTGAGCATGAAAATGAATGCCATGTTGTAACTGAGACATGAAACATGAATAATCTCTTAGGAAAGTTATTCCTTGGGCTGATCCTGAATTAGAGGATAAGAGGTGAGGATACTTGGTTTTCATATCTATTTCTGCTTCCCAAGTAGCTCTCTCAAAAGACTGATTCCGCCAAAGAACTTTGACTAGAGAAACTTCCTTGTTCCTCAGTCTGGGAGTCTGGTAGTCGAGGATTTCAACTGAATTCTCTTCTAAAGAGAGATTGTTCTGAATGCCTATGCCCTTTATAGGGACTACAACTGCTGGGTCACCTATGGACTTATTTATCAAGGAGACACAGAAAGGTGGATGGACTGAGCCTAGATCGGAAGGTAATTTTAGCTCATAAGCTACCTTGGCAAAGTGACTGAGAATTTTGAAGGGGCCGACATATTTGTGACTGAGCTTTCCCTTTTCGCCAAATCTCTTCTCTCCCTTCGTGGGAGAAATTTATAGGTATACATAATCACCGATCTCAAACTAGGGATCTTATCTGTGCTCATCTGCATAAGACTTCTATCGGCTCCAAGCAGCTCGAAGTCTTTCTCTGATCAACTGGACTTTTACTAAGGCATTGAATACTAAGTCATGCCCTATAATTGAGGCCTCACTAACTTTGAACCAACCGACAGGAGATTTGCATCTCCTACTATAGTGAGCTTCGAATAGAGTCATCTAAATACTGTAATAATAGTTGTTGTTGTAAGCAAACTCAATCAAAGCCTAATGGCATCCCAACTACCCCTGAAATCAATTGCACACGCCCTTAGCATATCTTCCAAGGTCTGAATGGTCCTTTTTGTTTGACCATATGTCTGACGATTAAAGGTTGTATTGAGGTGAACTCAGGTACCAAGAACCTTTTGGAACACTTTCCAAAAATGAGAGGTGAACTAGGTACCTCTATCTGATATAATAGACAATGAAACATCGTGCAATCTGACCTACTCTCTGATATAGAGTTTGGCGTAATCCTCGACTGAATAGGAGGTATGGACTGGAAGAAAATGAGCTTATTTTGTTATCCTATCTGTAATGACCCAAACTAAATCATGCTGATGTAAATTATGAAGTAAACCAATCATGAAGTCCATGTTCACTTCTTCCGACTTCTAAGTAGGAATATTGAACTCCTGCATGGTCCCACTAGGCTTCTGAGCTCTATCTTAACCTGCTTACATGTAGAGCACTTAGCCATAAACTATACAACATCTCTCTTTATTCCACTCCACCAATAGATTTCCCGCAAGTCACAGTACATCTTAGTGGCCCTTAGATAAATAGAGTAGCATGCACCACGCGCTTCTACAAGGATTCATTGCCTTAAGTGATCTACACCTGGGACACACAGATAACCCTAACAATGCAGAACACAATCTCCCCATTGGGAGAAAACCTTTACTTTTTAATAATTGACTGACTCCTTTAACATAACAAGACTGGGATCTTTATCCGAATTTTCTTTCACCTCAGATACTAATGATGATTATGAACTACTCTGAACCCATAATTTACCCTCTTATGATTCAACTAGGCGAACACCTAGTTTTTAAATCTGATGAAGTTCTTGAGCTAGTTTCCTCTTTTTGTTCTCAACAGGAGAAACACTACCCATAGACAGTCTACTAAGTGCATCGGCCACTACATTGGCCTTGCCTGGATGATAAAGTAAACTTATCTCATAATCTTTCAAGATCTCTAACCACCTTCTTTGATGAAGATTGTGATTTTTCTAAGAGAATACATACTGAAGGCTTTTATTATCTATGAAAACATCTACATGAACACCGTATAGATAATGCCTCCAAATCTTTAAGGCAAAAACTATGGCTGCTAACTCAACATCCTGAGTCAGATAATTCTTCTCATGGGGCTTAAGCTGTTTGGAGGCGTAGGCTATGAACTTACAATACTGCATGAGGACACAACCTAAATCTACTCTAGATGCATCACAATACACTATGAACTAAAGTAAACTATCCAAAAGAGTGAAAACTAGAGCTGAGGTGAGTAAAGTCTTCAACTCCTGAAAACTCTTCTTGTAAGGGTCTGACCAATGAAACTTGACTTTCTTCTGAGTCAATCAAGACATAGAGGATCCAATAGATAAAAATACCTTAATAAACCATCTATAATAACAAGCCAAACCCAAGAAACTCCTGATATCTGATGGAGAGATAGGCTGAGGCCAGTTTCTTACTACTTCGGTCTTTTTAAGATCAACTCTAATACCAACACCGAAAATGATATGACCAAGGAATGCTACTGACCTTAGCAAAAATTTGCACTTACTGCATATGGAGAAAAACTGATGCTTTCAAAGAGTTTTTAATACTACTGTGAGATCTTCTGCATGATCATGCTCACTGCAGAATAAACAAGAATATCATCTATGAAGACTATGATAAACATGTCCAAGTAATACTTGAACACATGGTTCATCAAGTCCATGAAGGCTGATGGGGTATTGGTAACACCAAAGGACATGAATATGAATACAAAGTGACCATACCGAGTACAAAAGGCTATTTTTGGAAAATCACATTCTCTAACTCTGAGCTGATGATAGCCTAATCTGAGGTCTATTTTTGAGAAATAATTGGCACACTGAAGTTGGTCAAACAAGTCGTCAATTCTGGGAAGTGGATAATTGTTCTTGACCATGACTTTATTGAGGTGACAGTTATCAATGCACATTCTAAGAGAACCATCTTTCTTGAATATGAATAAAACTGGTGCGCCCCATGGGGACACAGTAGGTTTGACGAATCCCTTGTCTACGAGATCCTTGAACTGCTCTTTTAATTCTTTGAGTTCTGCTGGTGCCATTCTATATGGCGGAATAGATATAGGCTAAGTATCTGGAAGAAGATCAGTGCCAAAGTCTATTTACCTTTTGGGAGGAATTCGAAGAAGGTCTTCAAGAAAGACATCTAAAAATTCATTCACTACTGAGACTTATTCAAGACTAGTAGTTTAAAAACTAGTGTCCTTACTAACCTTCAATTTCAGGACAGGTTCATTTGGAAACTGAAACTGGACAACTCTGTTTCTGCAGTCGACTGTGGCATAGAAGGAATGAAGCCAATCTATGCTGAGAATGACATCAAAATTAGTCATCTCTAATTTGACTAAGTTTGCTGAAGTTACTTTCTAAAATATCATAATTGGATAGTTACTGTATACCCGTTAAGCTATGATGGTTTTACCCAATGGGATAGAGACTGAAAAGGGGTCTACTAGAATTTTAGGACTGACTCCAAAATCAATAGCTGTGTAATGAGTATAAAAAGACAAGGAAGCCCCTAGATCTAGAAAAGCATAAACGTGTACATAAAAGATTTCTAACGTACCAGTGACCATGTCGGGAGAATTTTTCTGATCTTTTCAGGACTGAAGAGCATATAATCTATTGAGGTATTGCCACTAGTAGCACTGGAAGTGGCATCCTACTGATTTGGATGATCGGCCAAGGCTGAGGAATGGTTTTGCTGACCCTAATAACCTGACTGGGGACAATCCCTGACTCTGTGGCCATGTTTGCCACATCTGAAACAATCATCACCACTAGCTCTGCAATTACCCTAATAGTGCTTGTCACATGTCAAATAAAGAGGATGGGTGCGGGAACTGCTAACACTGCCCTGAGACTTAGAGACTGGCGTCCAATCTCTATTACCATCCCTGAACTAAGGAGCTGGAGCACATGATGAGGAAAGAGCTGGAACGGATGACATTGGGAGGATTTGAGAATGGCTGCCACTCTTTGACTTAGGCTTAGTAAAGTTGAAACTACTAGTCCTTGCTCTCTTATTCTGCTTCTCCCTTATCTTAATCTTTTACTCTTCTACCTGCTGAGCATGGGTTATAAACCTGGCTATATTCATGTCATTATTCAACATCGCGGACCTGCACTTATTGACCACACTATCATCCACCCCAAAAAAAAACTTACTCATTTTGGCCTTGCCATCTGCAACCACATGAGGAGCATATATGGCTAATTCAGTAAACTTAAGAGAATACTCTTTCACTATCATCTTGCCCTGGCTGAGGTTGATAAATTCTAACACCTGAGCTTCTCTCTGCTTTAGGGGAAAGAATTTATCTAAGAATATGGTGACAAACTCCTCTCATTCTATGGATCCTGCATCAACTGACCTCTTTGAATTCTACTATTTGAACCAAATATGATCAACATACAGTGATTGATACATAGCTAGATCAACCCTCTCACTAGGAGAAACCTCTATGATATCTGTAATCCTCATCTGACATAGACCCAAAAAATGGAGGAATCATTTGGGTGAAGTCCCGAATCCTGGCTGCAGCTGAATTGGCCCCTGGGTTGGCCCAAACAATAGTTGGTCATTCATCCTGTGCAGGAACTGACTGAGCAAGATTAGTGAATACAGTTCTAAACTCTGCATGAGAGACATGTTTGCCCAAAAGATTTTTGGGCTGAGGGGCTGACTGATTTCCAGTTCTCTTCCTGGGAGGAATGTTTCATTAACGTAAGAGAAAAGGATTAGACTAGGAGATTAACATGAGATTATACTCACTGGCACGACAAGAATACTAAAAGAAGGAAGACTGTTCCTAAAACATCTCATAGACTCCTGTACATAAATCTGGCGTGTAACTTACCCACGCACAACTCTACTAGATGTGGCTTTCAGACTTCCTAGAATACTGTTGAACCTTAGGCTCTGATACTAAGTTTGTAATGCCCATAATCTAACACCTGGAATGCCACACGGTGCTCATGACCCCAGAGGACCACAAGATAACCCATGACTGATATCTGTACCTTAGAACTACATAATATACTATATAAATACAAAAATAAAGGTTGAAAGGCCATAAGGTTCAAAAATGATAAAACATAACATCTGAAAGTGTGGCATATCAATTCCAAAACAAACTGAAACAAAATTTTCTGAACATACCGTGGTCTTGAAAACCTCTAAAGATAAACTCTTTGAATAAGGAGTTGATGGGACATGTCCCCAACTAACTCCAACTACTCAAACAAACTCAATAATGAAGAAATAAAGTAATGATCATGTCCTCGAAGGATGAGGACTCACTGCTAACTATGATTGTTGAGACTGGAATGCTATGGATGCTCGGGAGATCGTGCTACTGAACCTATAGTACAAAAACACCATAGCATAAATACATTAGTATAATTAAATGTAGTCATATGCAAGTGAGGTAGACAAAATGCAAAGGGTTTAAATGCATGAACAATACTAAATGACTGTATAACACGAACGTGAGAATACATGCATGAATGAGTGACTGTAATTGAATTCATAATGATAGTAACTACTGTGTATGAATACTAATAACATAATATATTGATCGGTGATATAACTGATTTTGAGCGACTGTGTCTGATAGTTTAGGTTCTTATGGAATTAGCTAGGTTCCATACTATATTAAATTGACTATAGCTGACAGTCTAAAATTTGTAGAACTATCTAAATTCTATAACTGAGACTGAGACTGAGACTATAATTGTGGGAAGTATTCATCTAATCGTTATGCCTATAACAATGCAATATGGCTGAGTTGGGATCCAACCTTTAACCCCAATTGGAAGGGTGTTAATACCGCACCATTAGTAAAGACAGGCTGTGGGTGACCCTAATCTGGTAGTATCCCTAAAAGAGAACGGTGGGATACTCATCTTATAGTGTTTATCCACCTCATCAACCCTCTACTGTCAGTGTTGATGTCTCAACCTATGTTGGATACATAGTTCTAGAATGCAAGGATTGCTTCTAAGGATCACACCCTCAACTACCAGTGTGTGTCCTGATCCTTGGGTTCACTTAATGATAAATCCTACTTCCATCTAAATAGACACTGAACATTATTAACTGTACAAAAATAGATTGAGTTCATTGAGTTTTTGTTTACTAACGGAATACTACTGAGATTATTAGGATTACTGAGTTTACTGAGCTTTCCTGAGTCACATGACTGACTGATTTCTACTGAACATGGATTGACTGAGGATATCATGAAAACATAACACTGGCTCTAGATACACAACTAAATTATCTGGTACAAGTACCCCCAGAATTCGATAGAAAAAACAATCAAGGCATGACATTCTTGAATACATGACCAATATCAATAATCCATAATACAATAAGTTGGGGATTTCATGAAGTACATAGTTATCATAATCTTGTACATGAATGTGAAAGAATATAAATATGTCATAATTTCATCAACTAGTCTCATTAGAATTTTATAAAACATTAATAATGCACAACAATATCATAGAAGTTATTGTGATCTTAAAGAAAAAGCATGCACTTATCATTTGGGTCACAATTGAGGTATGATGAATAATTTCTAGTCCCTTAGGCATTTTATCAAACACCTTCCATGCACAGCTTAAGGCATAGGCATAATCATCAAATTATCACTTCAAAACTCCATGAATCGACAAAACATATAGATTTCAAGCCACACATTAACATAGTTTCACGAACAACACATAAAGATCTAGCTTGGAAATCACATCATCATAATATCATGAACATAATCTAGAACAAAATATTCATAATAAATGATTTAAAACATGATTCTTGAACTTTATGGATGGAAGGAATATATGAATAAACACTATGGATTCCTTAGTTCTTGATTCAACGAAGTTTGACGGTAGAATTTCCTTGAATTTTAATCCCCAATTGAAAACTCTAAAATTTTTTTGGAGGAAAATTGAGAGAAACTAGTATATTTGGAGTGAAAAATGACTGAATTACGTGTTATTGAGTTTATATAGGTTTGGGGAATTTACCCTTTTGCCTTTAAAAATGCATACATTTAATGACTGAAATTGGGCATTGATGCGATACCTGACGCATCGCTCCATGATCATGCCAAGCCTCAGTAGTTTCACCGGCAGTCCCTATAACAATGTTAACCAACGTGATAGCCAATGTGGCGCACCAAGATTGCATTGGTCCACTATTTTGGGATGCCAAACGTGGTGTAATCGAGGTCCAAAAAATACAAAACTTGCTCGGAAAGACCTATTGACCTCTCTAATCATGAATTAACAAACATACAGACCACTAAAGGTCATTAAGGTGGAGAAATAAGATTTCCAAATTTTGAAGGCCAAAAATAAGCTAATTCTGGGAACTTAGCTAGAGTTTTCAAAGTTTGGGACCCCTTGACAAGCTTAAAGGACTGAATTAAGCTTAGAAATTTTATGGGGCCTTACAATAACGGACTTATCAAAAAGGTCTAAATTGAGGACATACAGCACATAAACTGAATTTCACTGATCAAAAGAAGTGTAGCATGAGTACTTGAATCAAATAAAATGTAAAGCATGAGTACATGAGTCATGAGCTGCATGACCTGAGTTTGGAGTTCATAAATTCATGGAACAGGATTCGTACTGTTCATTGAACTGGAACTCCTCATACTAGGAACTGGGAGAGTCCATGATTCTCTATTATATGCATGAACATGAACTATGATCATGGTGCTGACATGTAAGGCATGAGTAGATATAATGATGACTTAAATAAAACACTTAAAGAAGTATAGTTTGGGTATCATCCTTCCTTATTGATGTTCTACAATACTCCAGCATCACTACTAGAATCTGAGAATTTCACTTGGGTACTTGTACAATCAACTCCCCCATAATTTTAAGTCACCATTCTATTTTTGTGGACCATTTCAATAAACTCTAAACGGAACCAGAATCACTTTACTCTCGAGTCTGGGTATTATAATACACATAAATACTAAACTCACCTAGAAAGACTACATCTGAAGGTATAAAACCTATTGCTAATAATTTCTTTTAAAATACAACTCCAAACTTTCAATAGCCTCAATAGTCATCATATAATATCTTAAACACTGACTAACTCAGAACTTTTGGGAGTGTCACCATCTAGAATTTCAACTCTTCTTTCTATTTTTGTAATCTTCAAAAATTCAAACTTTGGTTCTAACACTTAACATGGATATCCCAAACCATAAAAATCAAAAATCATATTTAAAATACTCAACATGACCTATCCATAACTCCTTAACTTAGCTATTAAGGACACCATATACTATATAACTAGACTTTTTCCACTTAGCAACTCAAGGGTACCACTAACCACACACGATATTTAATAACCCTAGAAAATAATGCAACCCTATATAACCTTAGGCACAGCTCTACATCATACCTATAATATTATACTTAATCTCACATCAATAAACTTAAATTCTTTCATTCCCTATTTCAAGCCTATTGGTACGCCTCCATATAACTAGCATCACTAACCAACTAATCATTACATCCAGCTTGATGATCATCCACTATTCAGTCATAGTGTCTAGTGATTAACGATCCAACCTCACACACTATTCTCACTGGGAAGCTATAAAATAAAATACTAAGAAAGACTAGCCCACTAGAACCTAATAACAACGATAATCGATCGTAAGCATATGGAATATCTTATTAAAATCTTCTGGTATATCCTCTTTCTACACATTTTGACTATTTACCCATTTATACACCTAATTTCTTACTTAACTCCATAAGTTTCAACTAAACTCCTTTTTACAACCTCTAGGGAAGCCTAAATTACAATACTCAACTACCCAATACTTTTATTAATAATCTATACATTTATAACACAACAACTACTATCAATAACTCCTTTCATAGTTCAACCAAACAATAATTTACCTTATCTATTAACTCTCTTCTCTACCTTCTACTAAACTAAAAAACAAGGACATATCATCATAACACAAAATCTATAGCATGCATAAGTTTATCTCGATACTTTATATAAGTCATCATTCCCATGTTCGTGTCACTGCACTTCTAACCCCATACTTCTAACTATAAAAAGGTTCTACCACTATGAATTACAGCACTCAAGGTCATAAAATCTCTTAAATGCAAACTCTATTTAACACTTTAGGTTCATACTATCTCAACTCATGAGCACTATCAAAATAAAAAGGGTTAATGACGAATCTAAATACATAACATGGTCTATCTTAATGGAACAATCTATATGGATGACGACATAAGTTTTAAACTTTAGGAACTTTTAACACACTAGTGAGCTTTTCTTAAGATGCTTTGTGTGACTTTTGAGTTATTAATAGTATATCTGAGAACATTATCTTGGGAGGAATTAGAACTTGCTAATTATGTTATCTCAAGAATAAGTCAAAGATGAAGGATTATGGAGAACACATACATCAATAGGAGATTCTAAGAGAATAGCTTTACAACATGATCTAGAGTATAAAAAAAAGTAGAAATCTCTTAAATGCCTTGTAGACTCTCAAACAAAAGTATTGACGTCTCTGTACCATTTTACAAGACTCTACTAGATGTGAATTCATAGACACCCTTGGACACTTTAACTCTATACTTTATACCATGTTAGTAACAACCCTAGACTACCACAAGTCATTACACGATTCTTAGGACCACAAGTGATCCCAAGCTAACCCTTGTACTGGCATAACTTGTAAGCAATTGAATAAAATACATAAGTCTAAAGGAAATAAGCAAAAGATACATCTTTTCTAAATATGACCAAAACAAACTATATTAAAATGATTATAACCCTGATCGTACAAGACAAAACTTGATTCAAATACATTAACTTCTACTGATAGTCTATGAAGCCTCTACAAGTATTGATTATATATGGTCAGGACATGACCCCCAGCTATCTCAAATCAATACGACTAAATAAAAAAATAAAATGCTATACAAACTATGACTGACTAAAACCTCTGAATCAAAAGGCCTCATTACCTGCTGACTGGAAGTTGCAACTATCTAATTATGATGTGTATGCTATAACTTTTACTTACATTATTAAACAACAGAGCACATAGACGTATATATGAATTCGTTCTTTTGGAATGTACTGAGCATATGGGGGTAAATGCATAAGTAAAAACAATCTTTCAATGTTCATATAACTTGTAAAGAATGCATGCAAAGTTTCAATGACTCACATAGGCTTGAATAACTGAAAGTTAAAAATCATAAATCAAGAATAATAAAGCATACTATATGTATCTTGTGAGGCATAACACTTAGTTCTAGAAGCTTTACTTTTACTCTTTCTACTAGTGGAGTAAATATAATTGAAGTTAACCCTATTTTCTAATCATGTAGGATAACTGTAAAAAAAGAACCTACGTTTATATCTATAAATTGAAAGATGAAATCTCATAGCTAATGTCTTATGTAAAATAATATATGAATAAAATTTAATGACTTTACACTTAGTTTCTAAAAGTTTTTCTGTTATTCTTTTTTCCCTAGGGAGGTTCTTCTAACCGACATATACCATGTGAGATATTATGATTTCAAATGTCATGTTCCCCTAAGGGGAAAACCTCATTTTGGGGAAAGGTGTCATACTCTTACTAAGGAGTATAACCTAAGCTAAGTGATCACAATTTATATCTGCATCAAATGGGAATAATCTAAATAATATGAACCTATGTTTGCTTGTATTTTTGGGGTATGTGGACTGATACAAATACCCAACTTGGTGCTAAATACTACTCCTTACTTATATGCTCATTCTGTAGGAAATACAACTTAAAAATAACAAAAGGGTTTATAATGAAAACCAATTATGGATCTAGCTGTTTTAAACTGTAATCAAAACTAAATGTATGGATTCCATATCGTATCTAAGGATCAAAAGATCAAATCTTTCTTAAAATCTGAATACATTCTTATCAAAGAATGCTTAAACATCATCTTTCTTAAAATATCAAGGATTAAACTTAGGGATTATAACTCATGCTTGAAATTCATGTCAAATCACAACCAAATTCATGATCAACAATAATAATCTTGAAATACTTTAACAATTCTAGTCACGCTAATGAAATTCTATTCTCAATATGTGAAATCAAGTATCACGCATAAACATGTTATAGTAGATATGCAATTCAACACTTAAATCACTTGTAACTTCATAAACTTCAAGTAATGATAATTGGGTATGAACCTAAATTGAAATTCATATAAATTCAAATTTTAAAACTAATTTTGGGCACAAGGATGAAAGAAGTATCCTGGTTCATAAACTCACACACCTTAATTGGTTTAATTTTGAAATTGAAAGATTGACTTCGAATCTTTAGGAATGTTCTTGAATTCTTTTCTTGAACTTCTTGGATTAGAAACATTAATTCTTGGGTATCTTGGAGAAAGAATAGTGAAATTTTGGATTTATTTAAGTTTTCGTTGAAGCATTAGGGTTTTCTTGGGGTGAAATTTGGTGAGTAATGAGTGTAATATACTTAGAATAGGGTTAAATCTTCTATTTTTATGAATTAGGGTAGGGGAAAAAGATATAATTACCCTTCTAGGGATTAAAGTCATAATTGGAATATTGTTTAAGGCTTTATTGCAACATAAAAGGCCCCTTACCTCTATACTTACTGTGATGCGGTGCAATTATGATGTGTTTTATAAAATTGACAATTGCTAATCTGCACTTCATAGCGATGCGCCAAGGCTGCCATCGCTATAACCACCATGATACGGTGGAATTGCGGTGAGCTGCTATTTTGGAAATCAAAACAAGTTCCAAATCTTATCTGAAAAACCCAAAATTTACAAGAGAAAGGCTACTTACACCCCTAAAGATGCATCAATTCAAAAATATATGTCTCGAGGTCGAGAACACCACTTTAAAAAATCCTCAAAGTTAGAGAAAGTCAAATAGTGACTAAGTCCCTCAACACTTAGACTTATTTTTAGGTTCTGAGTGCTTTTATGTTCTAAGTGCCTTAAGCTAGTACTAGGGTCAGATGAAAGTAGGAATGTATGGGGCATTACAATTTTATTTAGTGATTAATTATATTATGTTTTGTATTTTTTTCCTTATTGTTTGGTTTATGTCCTCAGTAGTTGTGGATTTATGGTTGAACTCAGTTGGGTAGGTCATGATTGTGACCTATTCCCAGGGTCTTCGTGTGATGTATTACACTATTTTTTTCATGCTCAAAATTTAGCCAACTAAAGGCAGGTATTTAGAGGTTAGGTTGGATAATGGGATGGTCTCTAATCTTTGTCGGAGTCGGGATGCATATTACAACAAGGCCCCATAGTGGGTCGTGTCAAGTTAGTATTAGAGCCTAGGTTCATGTTCAATTAGGACTCCATAAAGATGTGAAGAGTATTGTCTCTTTAGGGGTGTGTACCATGCCACACTCATAAGGGAGAGACTACAAGGCATTTATGAATGTTTTACTTTCTTGTTATTCTATCTTGAAGTATAAATTCTCTGTCATGGAATCTTCTCTAATCCTTTTTTGTTTATCTTTTAGATCATGTCTCGTAGATCTAAAATATAAGAAAACTCTACTATCCTATCTAGCTAATGCTGAAGTGGTGAATTCTACTTCTGAGGATGATCTTGGTCTCACTATCCTATCCTTAATAATTCTAGATTTTAACCAGTTCCTACTAGTCCTTCTCAAATAGAGGAGACTAGTATGGAATTCCTTCATTCTATTCACGCGATTGTGAATCTAGTTGTTGCTTAGGCTGATTGGGATATTTTTGGTGCTTTTTCCGCTAAGGCCATAAGGGTTGGATAGTTTATAAAGATGATTCCTCCCACTTTCTCTAGACTAAAGGATAAGAAGGATCCATAAAGCTTCTTTGATGAGATGGAAAAGATATTTCAGGTAATGTAGGCCACTAATCTGTATAGGGTAAACTTTGCAATTTATCAACTCAAAGATGTTTCATATAAGTGGTATGAAGAGTGGGATAAGGATAAAGGGGATATGGAGGATTCATCTTTATGGGATGCCTTCTGTGGTATATTTCTAGATCGTTTCTTTCCCTAAGTGTTAAGGGAAGCAAAGATAGAGGATTCGGTGAACCTCAAGTATGTGAGAATGTCTAACAAGGAATATTCCTTGAAGTTTCACCAATTGTTAAGGTATGCTCCTAATTTTATGGTTGACATATTATCTAAAATAAGAAAGTTCATTACTGGGTTAAATCGGGATCTTATTTTGTAGATTAGGATTGCTTTGTTGATAACGGATATGGACATCTTTAGGCTTACTGTTCATATGTAGTAGGTAGAGCATGAAAAAAGAAAGAAGGCAGTGTTTGGGGATAGGCGGGTTAAGGGGTGCTGATTTTCCTATTAGGGAGGTACTTAGTCTTAGGGTGCGTGAGATGGTGGAACACAAAAGAAAATAAGTAGGGGAGTTTTGGACCCTACTATACTACTAGTACTCCTTATCAGTCCGGCGACAGGCGTTATCATGGTGATGATAATTTTTTAGCTTAGGATGCCCAATCTCATGTAAGCAGAGGTCAGTTAGTTTCTTCTGTCCTCTATGTCGGTTCTGTGGTTGTCCTCATAGGGGTTATTGCGATGGAGAAAATGACAAATTCTTCAAGTATGGCCAGGCATGCCATTAGCTTATGGATTTTCTATCTAATAAGGTTTCTACGTGGGCGAATATGATTCCTATGGCTTCATTTTCTTCTGCTACACCTGGTGGTGTTGCATTTTATTCTGTTACTGCTCTTAGTTCTAGTGCTGGTCATAATATGTTCTATGTTTTAGTGTCTCAGTAGGAATCCATGGCATCACCTGATGTTTTTACTGGCATATTTTAGATTTTCTCTCATGACATATATTATTTGCTAGATCAAAGGTCAACTCTCTCCTATGTGACTCCTTATGTGACTGTATTTTTTGGTTTATATCTAGAAGTTATTATGGATTCTTTTTCTATTTCTGCCCCAGTAGGTGACTAGGTTATTGCTAAGAGAGTCTATTAGGGGTTTGTGGTATGGCTTTGTGGTATGCAGACCTTGGTGCATCTGTTTTACATAGATATGGTAGATTTTGATGTTGTTCTGGGTATAGACTGGTACAATATTGTTATACGCCTTTGGACTATCAGAATTATAGTGTTATCTTTAGGTTCCTTGGTGAGCCGGTTATTGATTGGAAGGGTGTTTCTCTAGCTCCTAGGGGGAGGTTTATTTCTTCTTTTTGAGCTTAGAGATTGATCTCTAAAGGTTTTCTTTTTCATTTGGTTAGGGTTAAAGATTTTAACTCAAAATGTTCATTTTTTAGTCAATTCATGTGGTTAATGAGTTTCCTGAGGTCTTTTTGGATAATCTTCCTAGTATTTTTCTATATAGGAAAATAGATTTTGGTATTTATCTAATTCTTAACAGTCGTCCAATTTCTATTCCTCCATATAGAGTGTCTCTGGATATGTTAAGGGAATTCAAGGAGAAACTTAAGAATCTTTTCGTAAAGGGTTTTATTCATCCTAGTCTATCTCTTTAGGGTGCCCCAATATTGATTATATACAAGAAGAATGGTTCCCTTTGGACATGCATTGACTATAGGCAGCTAAATAGGTTGACGTTTAAGTACAAGTATCCTCTTCCAAGGATAGATGATCTATTTGACATATTGCAAGGTACCAAGTTCTTTTCTAATATAGATCTTCGGTCTGGGTACCATCAGCTAATGATTAGGGAGGTGGATATCCCGAAGAAGGCTTTTCGTACTCGGTATGGGCACTTTGAGTTTTTGGTGATATCATTTTGGTTGACTACTACACTCCAATGGCATTTATGGTTTTGGTGAATAGTGTTTTACATTAGTATTTTGATCTTTTAGTCATTGTGTGTTTTGATGACATTCTAGTTTATTGAAAGAGTAAGGTGGATCATGCTAAAGAAACTATAGTTATATGCAAATTTCTCCAAGCGTGAGTTTTAGTTAAATATTGTAACTTTCATTGTTCATATTATTTCAAGTTAGGGGACTGTGGTGGATTCGTAGAAGGTTCTTGTGGTGAAAAAGATGCCTAAGCCCATGAATCTATCCGACATATGGAGCTTCTTCGATTTAGCTAGGTATGATAGGCCGTTTGTGGAAACGTTTTTGTCGATAGCTACTCCTTTGACTAAGTTAACGCAGAAAAAGGTTGATTTTCTTGGTCAGATACTTGTGAAGGGAGTTTTGAGAAGTTGAAGGATAAGTTAATTTTGCCTCAAAATTAGACTTTGTCGAAAGGCAATGATGGGTTTGTGGTTTATTGTCATGCATCTCGAGTAGGGCTTGGTTATGTGTTGTTATTTCATGAGAAGGTAATTGCTAATGCTTTCAGGCAATGAAAGGTACATGAGAGAAATTATTCTACTTATGATTTAGAGCAGTTGGCGGTTGTGTTTTCTTTAAAATATGGCGGCATTCTTTGAATGATGTTCACGTAGATATCTTTTCTGATCATTACAGTCTTCATTATGTGTTCACCCAGAGAGAGCTTAATCTCATGTATAGGAGATGTCTTGAGCTTATCAAGGATTATGATATGAGTCTTTACTATCACCTAGGTAAAGCTCATGTAATTATTGAGCCTCTTAGCTGGTTATCGATGGGGAGTTTGGCTTATGTAAATAAAAAAAAGTCGAAATTGGTGAAGGATATTCATCACTTGGCTAATCTTGAAGTTTGCCTTTTGAACTCCAAGGATGGTGGTGTAGTACTGTAAGAAGTGGGTTGATCGTCTCTTGGTGTAGAGATTAAAGAGAAGTAAGTGTTAGATCCTATCTTGATAAAGATCAAGAGTGATATTGGTTAGAAAAAGGCAGTGGTGTTTGAGATCAGTGATGATGGTACTTTACGATACTAAGGGTGGTTCTGTGTACCTGATTTTGATGGTTTGCGACAAGGGATTTAGGCTGAGGCGTATGAGTCGCGCTATGTTATTTATCCTGGCTTAACTAAGATGTATCATGATCTCAAGGAGATTTTTTGGTGGAATGGAATAAACAGGGATATGTCTAATTTTGTAGCAAAGTGCGTAGTGTGTCAACTAGTAAAGGTTTAGTATATGGGGCTAGTAGGGTTGTATCATGTAATTGATTTGTTCAAATGGGACTGGGAAGTGATTAATATGAACTTCATTACCGGTCTTCCTCCATCTCAAAATCAATATAATTCAATTTAGGTCATCATGGATCGAATGACTAAGCCTACAAACTTTTTGCAGTATGTACTACCTTCTCAGCAAAGGATTATGTGAAGTTATACCTTCAGGAGATTGTAAAGCTACATAGGGTGCCTATTTTGATTATTTCTTATTGTGCCACATTTTTATGTGTAACTTTTAGCAATTTTTTTAGAGAGGGTTGGGGACCAAAGTGAGTATGAGTACTGCTTTCATCCGTAGATAGATGGAGAAGTGGTGAGAACTATTCAGAGATTAGAGGATATGCTTTGGTCTTGTAGATTGATAATGTTGGCAATTAGGTTGAACATCTACCTTTGGTGAAATTTTTCCTACAATAATAGATATTATTCTAGTATATGTATGACCCCTTTTGAGTCATTATATGGTAAAAGGTATAGATATCCTATTGGTTGGTTTATCTTTGTGAGGAAGACATGTATGGTCCCTATTTAGGTTACCAGGCTATGAAGAATGTGAAGGTTTTCAGGATAGGCTTATGGCTGGCCGAAGTTGCAAAAACTTCAAGGCAGATATTAGGCGTAGAGACTTGGAGTTTGAGGTTGAGGATAAGGATTTCCTCAAGGTATCTCCCATGAAGGGAGTAGTGCTATTTTACAAGAAGGGTAAGCTCAGTCCTCCGTATGTGGATCCTTAAAAGATTTTGTGAAAAGTTGGTAGTGTTGCTTATAAGTGAGATTTTGTAAAAAGTTTGTAGCGTTTCTTCTGAGTTAGAGTTACCTTCTAACTTGAGTTTTATTCATTTGGTATTTCCTGTCTCAATATTTAGGAAGTGTCTTGGTGATCCTCATTCAGTTATACCTTTAGAAGGGTTAGGTATCTCGAAACTCTATTTTATGAATAGGTCCCGATTAAGTTGTTAGATAGGCAGGTTCTTCAGTTACATACCAATGATGAGTCTTCGGGTAAGGTTCATTGGTGGAGCCATAAGGTGGAAGAAGCTACATGAGAAGTGGGGGAGATATGAATTCAAAGTGTAAGTATCTATTTTCTGCTCTTGGGATTCGTGTTAAAGGTATGTGTCCTTAACACATCTTTATCTTTAAAGTTGTTAAAGAATAGAATTATATTTTTTTCTCTTTGTCTTTCAACTTTGTTAAAGATTGGGAATATGTTTAATAATGCAAAGACTCTAGTGTGTCGTTACCCCTACCTTGATGGGGGAACTAAAAAACCCTAGTTTCTGGACCTTAGAAAATTTCTTGGAATTCTAATCTCTTGACCCAATAGGACTCATGGGTATGAGTCGTATGTTGGAATACGGATGGTATGGTCCAGTCATATACAGACTAGTGTTTGTTGGTGGGATGGATTTCAATTAATGAAATGGATACGACTTAGGGATATGAGATGTATTTGTAGTTACGGGTCATTTGGTTCCTCAAGTTAATCTTAGACTTAGTTTCTTAGCTTTGATCTGAGTACGAGTAGCTCACCATTAGCATAAGCCAGGGTATGAATCATACCAAGGACTCGTATGGTGTATAATGTCTAAATCTTCATCATGTATAAATTTTCCATGGGTATGGATGAAGGGTATGGATCGTATGTTATGGTTAGGACTTAATTTGATGAATCTTATACTAGAAAGTGTTTGATTTAAGGGTTGAGGCTTGGATACGAGGAGTGGATATCGATCATATCAGAAGGTATGACTCATATAGGCCAGTCGTATCCCTGCGATAAGATTTTGGTGCAATATAAGTAGGGGTATTTTGTACATTTCCCTACTTATCCTAATAAGGTCTCACAACTTAAAACCTACTTAGGAAGATATTTACCCTATAATTCTATTCATTAACACTTACAAACTCTTCCTAAATACTCCATAATTCTCTCAAGAGCTATCGGGCAATGGGAGCTAGGGTTTCAACTAAAGGATTTATTTTGGGCTTGTCTTGGAGATTTCATAAAGTTGTCATCTTGGTTTAAGGCATGTTTCGCTTCCCTCATTGTTAAATTTACTTAAAGGCATGGTTTATATGAATGTTTTCATGATTTTACTATTACTTAGTTTTGTATTTCAAATATGATTTTGGGGTTTTGATATTAAATGGTTGGTTTTCATTTTCCATGGTTTTAATTATGATTTTATATTCATTAATAGTGGTTTAGGATAATTGGATTGAATGGGAATAGTTTAATGGCAATTGGAATTGGTTTTGGTTATATTATGCCCCCAATGTGTTTTACAAAATGCTTATAATGATATGTTCATTGCATTGACTTATTTTGATGGAACTCTTGCCTGTTTAAGCTTGGTAAAGGAATTGTGCATGATTTATATGGCCTGGAAATTTTAAAGGCTAATAGCTTTTCATTTTAGGGAACATGGAAGTCTCCAAAGCAGTTTAATATGGTAAATGAAAGGGAACTTCACTGTCCCCTTAAACTTATAAATGGTTGTCTATGGATAATACTTAAAAGTAAGGGTTGGTATAACGTTACCAATATCAATGTCCTTTGTTAATAAATTGATTTTGGTTTGTTGATTTGGAAATTCATTTTTATTTGAGAAATAATGGCATGAGGTTGAGCTAAGCTGTGGAAAGTAGAGGTCCCAGGGGGACAAAAATTAGGATCTTATATTTTTTGATATGAGGTTGGTCTTGGTGACCGTGTGCATGATGTCATACTTTATTTTGGGAATGTGCTAGTCATCCCATGGGATACATCCCTGGTTGTATGGCTTCATGTATTAAGGCCTTTTTAGCAGGGGGAGCTGAACCCATAATGGTAATGGATGGTTTAGGATGGCAAATCTACACAGCCCAGGTAAAGGTTTTAAAGGCATGCTAAACTCGGTCACTTTTTTCAGGCATTTTTATGTATATACATATATGGTTGTGTGCATATGGATGATATTACTTGGTTTTACAAATGGCATTATTTTATCCTTATCCTTAGATTATACTAGCGGTCACTCGCTAACACCGTCTACTGGCAGTTGTATACCTACGGTATGGAGGAATTGACCGTTCTCCTTCTCATACATAGTGACTGACTTAGGAAGTATATTTAGACTGAAGTGGTTATCTTACATCCTTTTGAAAGGCTCTATTTCATGTTATGGATATTTCTATACATTTGGGTTTTATTTTGGATATAGGTTTTTGTAATGTTTGGGGGCATTTCCCAACTTGAATTCATTACTCTTTTTCTAAGAGGCTTTGTGGTTCTTCTATGGGTAGGAATGGGTGGGATCGGTAAACGTATTAGCTATGGCATTTCAATAGGCTAGGGGGATGGCATCACCAGACATAATTTCTCACTAATCCTTCATATTTCTCTTTGGGATTAATTATATTATATTCTGGAACGTCTTTGGTTATAGCCTGGTTTGTGGCATTATTTGGTGTGATTTGTTTTTTTTTTCTCGATTAAGATTCTAAATTATTAGACACCTGTTAAATTTCTTTTAGGACCAGATTTTATACCTTTACAATAATTTGAATAATTAGGGACGAGAATATAATCTCTTCTTAATAAATATAATTTTAGAGAAGAGATTATATTTTGGGCCCTAAATATTTGTCTTAAAGAAACCTTTTTGTTGTAGTAATAGGTATTGGTATTGGGGATGAAGCAGGTTTGATATTTTATTAGATTGTTGGTTGGTTATGGTTATGGATTCTATTATTGTCTTTGAGAATTAATTGTTATATCTTATTATCTATTTGGCATTCATTCGACATAGGGTACTAGGTGATTATGGTTTGATATTCTTGGTTGTCTCTGATCCTGTTTTGACTTTAGGCACCCGACACAACTAGGCCCTGGTTTGGACCATGTCAGATCCCTAGGTTCATGGTCACTTGGGATTCATTAAATCTATGTCGAGTAGAGTTTCTTTTAAGGATTTATAGTATGCCACACTCATAAGGGAGAGGTTGTGAGGCATTTTGGAATATTTCTTTTTCTTGTATTTTTTTGAGCTACATAGTCTAAGGTCCTAAATTCTCCTCTAATCCCTTTTTGTTAGATTTTTATTTCATGCCTCGTAAATGATCTGAAGCTCACAGAAACTCCTCTATCCCAACTGAGGGCAATGCTTATAGAACGTATTACTTATGGGGTCCATGCCCAATCTAGGGGTCTACTTCTGCATTGTTCTAGAATTTCACCGATTCCATCTAGTCCATCTCAAACTCCTTAGGTTGAAGTGATAAATGTTGAGTTTTGTCAATCCATTCATATGTTAGCTCAGTTGGTAGCTTCTAAGTCTGAGTATGGTATTCCTGTTACTCTATCTTCTAAGGACTCAAGGGTTAGCCAATTTTTGAGGTTGAACCGTCCGACCTTTACTGGTGTTAAGGTGGAAGAGGATCCGCAAGCCTTTCTGGTTAAGATATAAAAGATCTTTCATGTTATCCATTTTACAGTTGTTGAGGGTGTGGAGTTTACCACCTACCAGGAAAATGATTTGGCCTAATAATGGTATTAGGAAAGGGGTGATGATATTGAGTCACCTTTGTTGGAGGATTTTTCTAATGATTTCTTAGACAATTTCTTTCCTTAAAATCTTTGGGAAGCAATTACGGAGAAGTTTGTTAATAAGAAGTAAGGTATGATGTCTGTCAAGGAGTATGCCTTGACTTTTCAGTAACTATCTTGGTATGCTTTGTAGATAGTTTCTAGCATGAGAGCTATGATAAGAAAGTTCACTTCTAGGTTGTCCAGAGAGTTGATATTTGAGAGTAAGGCTTCCGTGATGATTAAGGAAATGAATATCTCTAAGTTAGTTATGTACAAGCAATAGGTAAAGAAAGAGAAGAAGAAGGCTAAAATAAGGGAGAGGTAGGGCAAGAAGATTAGGTTCTCTAAGTAGGGTGGTGGAAAATAATAGAGTGGCATGGATGGTAGTAAGAGTCCTGAGAAAAAATAGGGCAATTCTGGGTCTTACTCGGCGGCTAATGCTCCCTACACAAA
Organism: Capsicum annuum; assembly: GCF_002878395.1. NCBI lineage: Eukaryota > Viridiplantae > Streptophyta > Magnoliopsida > Solanales > Solanaceae > Capsicum > Capsicum annuum. The sequence goes on along the minus strand of NC_061113.1, from coordinate 67,460,417 downwards.
GTTATCGGGTGATAGGTGTTTCCATGGTGGCAACAACTTTAGGCCACAGGGTGCAAAATCTCAAGCTAGATTGTCGCAGTGAGCTTCATCATATCCTCTCTATAGATTTTATAATAGGATGTATTAGGGTTTCTGTGATTAAGATAGAGAAAAGTTCTTCAAATATTGTCTGTCAGGGTATATGCTCAGAAACTATCCTGTTGGTAAGGTTCCTTCGGGGATAAACAAGGTTTCTATTGCTTCATCATCAAATCCGGCATCAAAATGTTCACCATCTATTTCATGCACTTGTTAGAATTATCTCTATGCTGTAACTACCTTATAGGAGTCTGAGGTATCACTAATATTATGACTGGTATGTTGAAACTCTTTTCCCATGATATTTACTATTTACTTTATTCGATGACCTCTCTCTTTTATGTTACCCTACTTGTGGCTATGCAATTTTGTTTTGGTCCTGAGTATGTTTCAAATACTTTTTAGTTTTGACCCCAGTAAGTGACTTTGTGATTGCTAGAAAAGTCTATAGGAGAAGTGTGGTATATGTTGGTAGTAATGAAACTTTGGTGGATCTGTTTGAATTAGATATGGTGTATTTTGATGTCATATTAAGATTGATTGGTTTCAATCGTGCTATGCTTTTCTAGACTTCGAACCCGTAAGGTCATCATTAAATTCCCTAATGAGCCTATTATTGAGTGGAAGGGTGGTTCCCGAGCTCCTAAGGGGAAGTTCATATCTTATCATAGATCTTAGAGATTAATCTCTAAGGGTTATCTTTATCATCTATTTTAGGCTAAAGATTCTAACTCAGATTGTCCTTCTTTGCATTTTGTCTCGGTGGTGAATGAATTTCCTGAAGTCTTTCCTGATGACCTTCCTGCTGTTGCTCCTTATAGGGAGATTGACTTTGGGATTGATCATGTTTTAGACACTTATCCAAGTATTATTCCCCTATATAGAATGGGTTAAACTAAGTTGAAGGAACTTAAGGAGAAACTCAAGGATCTCTTAGATAAGGTTTTCATTTGTCCTAGTGTGTCCCTATTGGGTGAATCAGTGTTATTAGCATGTAAGGTTGGTTCCATCCAAATGTACATATATTAGTGGCAGTTGAGCAAGGTAATGATAAAGAAGAAGTATCCTCTTCCAAAAATAGATGAACTATTTGTTCAGTTGCAAGGTGCTAAGTTCTTCTACAACATGTATCTTCAATCTGATATCACCAATAAAGTATTAGGGAGGTGGACATCCCTAAGACTTCCTTTTGTACCCGGTATGGGCACTTTGAGTTTTTAATTATTTCTTATGAGTTGACAAATTCCCCTTCGACATTTAAGACTTTTATGATAGGGTCTTCTGTTAGTTTTTCGATATGTTTATCATTATTATTATAGATGACATTTTGTTGTACACAAAGAGCAATAGTTGTACACAAAAATTTTTATATGTTAATTCGTGTTGAACGTTATCACTTTTTTGAGTCATATTATTTCTAGTTAAGGGATCATGGTGGATCAACAGAAAGTTGCAATGGTGAAGAATTGGCTTAGACCCACAACTCCTACAGATATTCAGAGCTTCTTGGGTTTATCTTGTTACTACAGGAGGTTTGTGGAAAATTTTCTTACCATAGCTGCCCCATTAACTAAGTTGACTCAAAAGAAGTTAAAGTTCTTATGGTCTGATGCTTGTGAGGGGAGTTTCGAGATGGTGATGGATAAACTAACTTCGTCTCTATTTTTTACTATGCCTTAAGGCAGTGATGGATTTGTGGTCTATTTAGATAAATCCCGTGTGGGCCTTGGCTGTGTCTTTATGCAGCATGACAAGGTGGTAGTTTATGCCTCTAGAAAGTTAAAGGTGCATGAGAGCAATTATCTAATTCATACCTTGAAATTGTTAGTTGTGGTGTTCACATTGAAAATCTTGCGGAACTATTTGTGTGGGGTGCATATGGATATCTTTTCTAATCATAAGAGCCTAAAGTATGTGTTTACTTAGAAAGAGCTCAACCTTAGGAAAAGTATGTAGCTTGAGCTTCTCAAGGATTACCATATGAGAATTCACAACCATTTAGATAAAACTAATGTAGTTGTTGATGCTCTTAGTAGGTTATCCATGTAGAGTCTGGCTTATATGGAGGAGGAAAGCAAGAGTTGGTGAAGTATATTTACCAATTGGCTAACCTTAGAGTTCACTTTTTGTGTTCGAGAATGGTGGTATGTTTGTCCAAGAAGTCGCGCAGTCATCATTTGGTGCTAAAATCAACAATAAGCAAATTTTAGATCCTATCTTGATGAGGATAAAGGGTGATATAGGTGGAAAGAAGGTGATGGCTTTGGATTAGTAGTGATGGTACTTTGCAGTACTATGGGAGGTTATGCATTCCTGATATAGATGATCTATGAGAGAGGATCTTGGCTAAGGCACTTCTGTCGTTCTATGTTGTTTATCTATATTTGACAAAAATGTATCATGACTTCAAAGAGATGTATTCGTGGAATAATATAAATATAGATATGGCTAATTTTATAGCCATGTGCATGGTATACCAACCACTGAAAGGTGAGCACATGATGCACGGAGGATTTTTTTAAGAAATTGAGCTACCTAAATGGATGTGGGAAGTAATCAACATGGATTTTGTTGCCAGTCTCCCTCAGTATTGAAATCAATTTTATTCAGTTTGAGTCATTACGGATAGGATGAATAAGTTGTCTCACTTTTTGCCTGTAAGGACTAACTTCTCGATTGAGGATTATGCCATGTTGTACCTTCAATAAATTTTGAAGTTGCATGGGGTACCTATATATATCATCTTTGATCATGGTGTGCAATTTTCTTGTCACTTTTGGCGGTGGTTTCATAAAGTGTTGGGGACTAAGGTAAGTTTGTGTACTAGTTTTCACCCATAGTTGGATGGTCAAGAAGAATGAACTATTCAGACGTTGAAGGATATGATTTGTGCTTTGATGATTGACTATGATGGTAGTTGGGTTGAGCACTTTTGTCTTGTAGAGTTTGCCTAAAACAATTTCTACCACTCTAGCTTTGGGATGGCTCCAATTCAGGTGTTGTATGGTAGGAGGTGTAGGTCACCTATTGAGTTGTTTGAGCTTTATGAATAGGATATGTTGGGAACAAAATCGTTCACCAGTCTATTGAAAGGGCGAAGGTTATTTGGGATAGGCTTAAGGCTATCAAATGTCGCCAAAAGTCCTATATGGACATGAGGCAAAGGGATTGTGAGTTTGAGGTTAGAGATAGGGGGTTCATAAAGGTGTCTCCCATGAAGGGAGTGATGTCGTTTGGGAAGAAAAGGGAAGATCTTCCCTTTTAGTAGTACATTAATATTCCAGGGTTTGGTGGTCAAGTTTTTATTGTTCTTACATTTTGGTGGTACTGTTTGTATGGTTTGGTAATGGGTCATTGGATTGATCCTTCACTCAAACTAAAACTTAGTGACTTGACTTGGATTTGGTACTAATTACTCATTATTAGTCGTAAGGATAGGGTACGAGTGGTATAGTAGAGTCGTACATTGTCCAGTGACCAACCTCTTTGATTCTATCTTGGATACGACCTATGGGTACTACTCGTATGTTATGGGTATGAGTGGGGCAAGGGAGTTGTATGGTGGATAGTGTATGGATGTCAAACTCTTTATTCTGGGTATGCCATGCTGGTACCACTCGTATGATGTTTGTACGAGTGGAGGGGTCTATCCGTACCCACCCGTGGGAATTTTTAAAGTTTAAGCTTGGGGTATTCTAGACATTTACCCTCTTAACTTCTTTTGATCCCATGGCTTAAAACACTTTTGGGACTTTATTAGCGTACTATTCCCAAATCAAACACTGTTAAATCTCTCTCAAGCTCTTATTTCAAAATGAGGCTAGGGTTTTCTCAAGGTGCTTAATTAAGACTCTCTATGGTGGTTTGTCTCTGTCTTATTTGGTATCAAAGTCATGTTACTCCTCCCTCATTGTAAGTTCAATTAGAAGCATCTTTTACTTAATACTTTTCCTGACATTATTGTGGGTTTTTATTGGTTTTAGAATATATGTTGGGGGGTTTGGTTACTAATGGTTAGATGATGTTTTCCCATGTTCTTTTATTGTTTTTCTTGTCATAATATCGGTTTGAACATGTCCTTCTATGGGAATGGTTAATTGGTTCTTGGTTTTACTTATGTAAACTATATGCCCTCAATATGTTTGTTAAAATTCCAATGAGAATGGTTTTGTCACATAGTTTCACTTTCATCAAAAACCTTGCATTGTATAATATGGAAATGGAACCAAAATTTGTTTAAATGGTTTTTAAATTGATTAGAAAGTCCATAGTGGTCATGGCTTGGTTTATTTGGGAAATTTTCGGGGTACATGGGAATCCCCTAAGTGTTGGCTAATGACATTGCTTTTAAGCTATAATTTTTATGATGATTCCACTTAATAAGGCCAGGGTAATTAACTTATGGAATTAGTGGTTGGGTCATGTGCTCAAGGTTTTAATGGGGAAATGATGGTGGGTTGTGATAGCTAATAGTGTAGTTGTGAGTCAAAAGGAAAAACACTTGAATCTCATGTTTACTGACATAAAGTTTGGTCTGGGTTACCATATACTTGTGGGATAGATGGGAATCCCCTAAGTTTATACTTGTATATATGTATCATGGAGGGTGAAGGGTACACGGGAATTTCCAACCCCTATGATATCTTAGGTTGTTATGACTACACGCACTAGGGCCTGTTCAGGGGTAACACTAGACCCACATAGCCCATGGCTTGTCTTAGGATGGTCAAGCTGCACAACCTAGAATTATGTTTTAACTGCATGTTAAACCCGTTTTTCATTTTCAGCATGGTATATATGTATATATGTTTGTGATTGCATATGGTTATTTATTTTTGTTTGAATGACGACATTATTTTATCCATATTCCTGAGTACATGCTTGAATTCACCCACTAACCTATCATCGAGCATTGTATCCCAATGAAATGCAGAGACCAACCATACTACTCCTCTTACTCATTGACTTAGATTCGGGTACAACATTTGTGTCAGACAGAAGTAGTGAGCTTCTATACTCTGGAAGACTCCATTTCATGCTATGGATTTCTTTTAATACTTTTGGTTATTTCTTGGACATTGGTTTTTTCAATTTTGGGGGGTATGCCCTTACCAGATATTCTTTATTTTTAGTTAGAGGCTTTATGTGACTACTATGGGCATGGGTGGTGTCATTATTAGTTTCAGCGTTGGCATTAGTATTTGTATTGAGTCTAACACATGTTAGATATTTTATTGGATTGTAGGTTGGTTATGGTTATGTATTCTATTATTGCCTTTGAATATTAATTCTTCTACCTTGTTATATGTTCAAAATTCATCAAACATATGGTATTAGGCAGTTATGGTTACGTATTGGTGGGGAACCTCCGATCCCAATTTGACTTGAGCCACTAGACATGACTAGACCCTAGTTTGGGTCATGTAATTATTAGATACCAAAGCAATACCTACCATAAATCCTTATTTAGCACTAATTTTCAATTCCACCGATTTATAAAAATTTATCACTTTCACACTACAACTACATCCCTAATATCAACAACATACACAAAGTTCATATGAGTACACATAATTATATATTTGCCATATGTAGTTCATAGCCGGTCTAAAACAGATAGATGTACAAATAGGCACATCAATACAATCATTATCAAGTCTTTTTGTGTACTAATACATCATCAGAATATGCCCCGTCCTTACAACATATCAATACATCTTAAAAATATTCTTTGACTTTGTCTTCTATCAAGACATCATCACAATATTCTACGGCTTTGCCGTATCATTATATCATTACAATATCCTATGGCCTTTCTGGGTATCAATAAATCATCACAATATCCTCTGGCCTTGTTGAGGAATTTAAGAATGTTTCCACTTCTTATTGTTCCATTTAAAGCTTTAGAGTCTTAGATCTTGAATCCCCGTAATTATAATTTTTTCATCCTTCAGAGCATACCTCTAAGTAGATCTGATAACTGGGGAAACTCTTCTAGTCCGTTAGAGGATAATGTGGATGGAGCTCGTCCTACCACTAAAGTTTAGACCTGGTCAAGGGTTACTGCATCTGATTGACTTAATACAGCTCCATTGGTTCCTCTTATCCCTTCTCTAGCACACCATGGTGGTATCTAATACTGAGTATCGTTAGTCGATTCACTTGGTTAACTAATTGTTGGCCTCTCAAACTAAGTGGTTGGTTTCTATTGGTCCATCCTTTGAGGACAGTAAAGTTGGAAAATTAATGAGATTGAATCCTCATGTTTCCACTGGCTCTAAAGTTGAGAAAGATCCTCAGTATTTCATTAATGAGATGGAACAGATCTTTTGCATAATGCATACTTTAGACATTGAGGGATTTAGAATTTGAATAGTTGAGAGGTGAAGATACTAATTCGCCATATGTGATGATTTCTCTAGTGCATTTTTAGACCGCGTCTTTTGTCATGAGTTGAGGAAGATGAATGAGTAAAAGTTTGTTTATCTGAAGTGTGTCAAGATATTCGGTAAAGAGTATGCCTAGAAATTTCTTCAGCTATCTCGATATGCTCTCGAGTTGGTGTGTAGAATGAGAACTAAAATAAGAAAGTGTACATCCAGGTTGTCTCCAAAAATGATAGGGGAGAGTAAGGATAACTATTTGAATATGGACATGGTAATTTCTCGAGTTGTAGATTGTACACAAGAAGTCAAGAAAGAGAAGGGGAAGCAGGCTGAAATTAGGGAGAGGCGGAATAATAAAATTCAGCAAACAAAATATGGGAAAGGTAAACAAAAGAGTGCGAGGGATAATGAAAAATAGTCAAAGATGAAGTACGAAAATTTTTAGTCATACTCGACAGCTAGTGCTCATTCCCCAAAGCTATCTAGTGATTGATATTTTTTGGGTGGTTAAGATTCTAAGGCGTAGGGGTACCTAATCTTAGGCTAGTGGGGCCCAATCAGCTCCATCATATATTTTCTATATATTTTACAATTGGCTATATCACAGTTTCTATGATAAGAGGAGGGACATGTGTTTCATGTGTGGGCAGCCACGGCATATGCTTATAAAATATTCCTCGGGTAAAGTTGCTTCTAGGACAAAAAAGTTTCCTATTGTCACTTTATCATCTTCTGCAGGAAAGGGTGCCTCATATGTCTCCGGCATTGTTCGGAATTATCACTATTCTCTCACTACCTGTAGCAGTCCGAGGTATCTCCTAATGTCATTATTATTATGTTGAAACTCTTTATCATAATGTGTACTATTTACTTGATTTGGGGTCCACTCCTTATTATGTGACCCTATTTGTGGTTGTGTATTTTGGTTTTGGTCCTAAGTATATTTCAGAGCCCTTTTCTCTTTTTACCTTGGTAGCTGACTCTGTGATTTCTAGAGAAGTCTAATAGGGTAGTGTGATATTGGTGGGTCATAGAGAGACCTCGGCAGATCTATTTTAATTATTGATGTGTGAGTATATGCTAACACATTTGAGGCTTTTAACTCTAAATAATTGCAAGGTCTTGAGCAACTTTAGTTATTTTTGATTAGTTTAAGTTTTATTTTGCAGTTTAAGCTAATATGATAGAGGAATAATAATAGTGGAAGAAAAAAGGTTGAAATTTGAAGAAATCTGAAGACAAGTATTGCTGATGATATTTACGATAAGTCGTCAGCCCTGTGAGAAGCTATCAGGTTGGTCGTCAATAGTAGATAGGGAATTGGCCTAAAGTGGAAGTTGTGACAACATTTTGTGATAGGTCTTTAGCCTTAAATAGGAGATGATGAGTTTCAGCTGGAAGAGTTGATGACATTTTGTGATAGGCCGTTAGGATGGTGATAAGGCATCAAAGATACCATCAGACGTAGACAATACATGAGAATTGAAGCAGGAATGTGACGATGTTCCTGATAAGCCGATGTCGTCATCGTTGTCGTCTGTCTTAGATAGCAAGAGCGAAAAGTGAAGAGGAGTTGATGACATCCATGATAAATCATCAGACTCCTGATAAGCTATTACGGATGTTGTCATCTATTTTGAGGAAAACCTGTAACCTTGATTTTGTTTTCATAGTTAGGGTAAACTATTTCAAGCTTTCTTTTAGGGTTTTCTAGGGGGAATTGGAGACATTATTTGACACTTTGAGTTTTTGACAGCATACTCTGATATTTTCTCTCTCTACTCCTAGACTTTAACAACACAACTATTTCAAGAGATTATTATTAGTATTTTTGGAATTTTACTTTGTTATCTAATCTATGATTCACTTGTTATTATTCATCTCTATAAGTTTAACTTTCAAATCATGAATTCGATTATGTGTTTCGTTCATTGCGTCATGAGTGGCTAAACTCCCTTAACCTAAATTATGTGATCTAGAGTTAGGTCTTGATGAGGTGCTAAGTATTCAAGATTCAATAGGTGGTTGAATCTCTTGATAATTCTAAAGTTTTAATTAACGTCTGTTGGTTGAAAATAGTAGATACACCTGCTTTGATTTGCTTGAGAAAGAAATCAAATATAGTAGGAAGTGAATTATCAACAGGGACACGGAAATACTTCGTTTAATAATCAGCGTTGTAATAAGGTTGGTTAACCTGAGGTAAAATCTGGGCAGTGAATAGAAATTCGCTAAGTCCAAAAGAATTAGGGAATTAAATGCCTAAGTAGGTCAAGAAACATTTAAGCATGACAACGATAAAGATAGCTTGTCATCCAACCCACTGTGACAATCTTGAATCACCTTTAGCATTTGTCATGTACCAAAAGCCCTAGTGAACATAATTCTAGTTATTTCATAAACTCTTGACTACAAACACTAAAATTGAAGTGACAAACAATTATTTGTTAAACTTAAACCCCCCACTTCAGGAAATATTAAACTATCAGTGGATTAAATCTCAAACAACTTGAGTTCACACCATATTCCCGGTTGGATTCGACCCCAACCTAGTTGGGTTTTATATTGACAATGATTGCTTACACCCATTCAAGAGTGTAATTTGAGCATTATCAAAAATAGCACAGTTGCTAGGGAGTACGGTTGTAATCTAAAGTTTATATGCGCTAATTGACTGTTAGTTAAGATCCCTAGATTTATGTTTATTTGTTGTTATTCATTGTTTGTAGGATTTTTACAGTGTATGCCAAGCACCAGAAGTTCCAGAGAAATATTATCACCACTAAATCTAGAATTGCAATGAATAGAAAGAATGGCAGAGCAGCAAGAGGCTGACAGACTGGTATCCTTAGTTAGAGCTCAGCTGAATATGCAAAATGTCGGGAAAAATACAGGACATCCAAACCATAAGGACAATAAATTTGGGGGATGAGGAGTTATTGAAGCCTTGTAACCCAAGGTGTGCACAACAGATAGCTGCACAAATGCCACGTAATGTTGACCGGAATCATCTGTTCCAAAGAAGACAAGAGTACCAGCTGGTCCAGTATGATATGAATGAGGATGATAATGGCATGGATGGGACAGGTGCTATTGGTGGAATTATTCCTCCACCCTAGGCACCTGGAGCCAAGTTCAACATTATGAGTACTATAATCCAACTCTTAAATCTGAAGGGGTTGTTTGGTGGACTTTCAGGGGATGATCCGAACCTGCATCTGGTAAACTTTGTCACCATCTGCAAATCTTTTGATAACCCAGGAGTGGGCTAGAATGCTATCCGCTTGAGATTTTTTCTTTTGTCTCTTTTTGGGGAGGCAACCATGTGGTTAAATGAGCTGACACCCAATTTTATAACCAACTGGAGGAAGTTGATAGGAGATTTCCTAGAAAGGTTCTTTCCGCCTTCCAAGAGGGTACAGTTGAGGCATGAGATCAGAAACTTCAGGCAGCTCCCAACTGAAGCCTTGTATGAAACCTGGGAAAGATTCAAGAAGAAGCTAACACAGTGTTCGAACAACAACATGACGGACATACATTTGATGGAAACTTTGTACAGGGCTCTTAACTCTATCACAAAGCCAATGGTAGACAATGAAGATGGTGGTTTATTTGTTGATCTTAGATACACAGAGGCTTCAGAGATGCTTCAAAGAATGACCAAACAGAGTCTAGCATGGCATACCAGAGACTTTATGGTATCTAGCCCTACTGTGTCTGTGGTATTACTTCAAAACAACACAGAAGAGAAGAGGATCATGACCAAGACATAGCTTACCTTAAAATGCAGATGGATTTACTGACCAAGCACTTGCTATCAAGCAATGTTGAAAAGGTGGAAGCTATGGGATCTTAGGATAGAAGTGATGCTGATATAGATGAAGAGGCTAACTATGTTAATAATTAGGAGGGTTTCTGTGGCAATATCCAAGGGAATCAAGGTCAGACTTACTATGCTAAGCCTGGTTATAAAGATAAGGAGTAGAGAAATTAGAGGAATATCAATGACAGGAGTGGACATTATGTTCTTCCTAGAAATCATGAGGCTGCTTCAACAAGTTCTGAAAAAATGTCCATGGAGGATATGATGACCAAGTTGTTGAAAGGAGTGGAGGAAACGAACTCTTGTGTGACCACCATGAAGACCGATTTGACATTCATCATTTAGTTAGTGCACTCATACTCCACAGTAATCAAATAGTTAGAGTAGCAGATATGTCAACTTTCTGCAGCATTCAACCAGAGGGAAAGTAGAATATTACCGATTGACACGGTCAAGAATCTGTGGAATGATGGCTCATGCATAGCTATTACCACTAGGACTGGTAAGATGTTACCTGGGCCTTCTATGGGAAAATTTGTAGATGGTGAGGTAGTTTTTGACGAATCCGAAGAAAGCAATCCAGTGGAGTCTAAGAAGCTAGATAGTTCTGTTAATGCTTCAGAGAAGAAAAGAGAGAAGGAATAGGAAGTGGTGTTGAAAACTATCCCAAGAACACCACCTCCCTTTCCTCAATGATTGAAGAAAAAGGATGATGATGCAAAATACAACAAATTCATGGCAATGTTTAAACAATCGATGATAAATGCGCCTTTCGTTAAGGCACTTGAGCAAATGCCAGGATACGCAAAATTTATGAAGGACCTTGTGACTAAGAAAAGATCTGTGAGCTACGAATTGGAGAAAAATCTCCACCATTGTAGCGCTATTTTTACAAGGACCTTGGTGCAGAAGAAGCCAGACCCAGGCCTATTCACTATTCCCTGTATGATTGGGACTATGGAATTCACCAATGCATTATGTGATATTGGAGCGAGAGTTAATTTGATGCCACTAACTATTTATAGAAAGTTTGGTCTGGGAAATCCCACACCCACCAACATATCACTCGTGATGGAGGATAGGTCAGTAAACTGACCTTTTGGCATTTTGTATGATGTATTGGTGAAGGTGTAAAACTTTATATTCCCTACAAACTTCGTCATTCTAGATTGCAAGGTGTACTTTGAGGTGTCATAATTTTGGGTCAATCTTTCCTCACAACTGTAAGTGTGTTCATTGATTTAAGGGCGAATACGCTCTTATTCAGGATAAAAGATAAAGTGGTCCAGTTTAATGTGGGTAACTCAATGAAGAAACATGAATAAATGAGTGTGTTCTTAGTAGTTGATGTGTATTCTGAGGACGAACAGGAAGTGTCCATAGCCAAGCATCTTATTATCAATCCTTTGGCTGCAGTTATAATCAATTATAAAAGTGAAGGCATCGGGGAGTATGAACAGACCATTTGTGCTATGATAGTAATGGGTTCATATCCTTATTCTTCTAAAACACTTGACCTTGAAATTTCTAATTGGCCAACACCACTAGCCAAGCTATCTTTTAAGGAAACTCCAGTGTTAGAATTAAAAAAACTGCTTGGACACTTACGGTACATGTTTTTGGTCAACAGGAACACGCTACCTATTATTATTGTAGCTGATTTGGATGAGCAATAGATAAACACACTTATTTTAGTACTTCTGAGGAACAAGAGAGCTATAGGATGGACCATCGCAGTTATTATTGGCATTCCCCCGAGCATCTGCATGTATAAAATTCAACATAAGAAAGATTGTGTTCCAACCATAGAGCATCAGCGTCGTCTTAACCCACCAATGCAAGAGGTAGTTAAGAAGGAGATTATTAAGTGGTTGGATGCAGGAGTGGTTTACCCTATTTCTGACAGCAAGTGGGTGAGCCTTGTTCAATGCGTGCCCAAAAAAGGGGGCATGACAGTGGTTCCTAATGAAAAGAATGAGTTGATTCCACTCAGGCCTATAATTTGGTAGAGAGTTTGCATGGAATACCGCAAGATTAATTCTTGGACTATGAAAGATCACTTCCTGATGCTCTTTATGGACCAAATGCTTGATTGATTAGCTGGAAGAGGGTGGTATTGCTTCTTAGATGGTTACTCTAGATACAACCAAATCTGTAGTGCTCCTGGAAATCAGGAGAAGACGACATTCACATGCCCATATGGCATCTTTTCATTTAAGAGGATTCCATTTGAGATATGCAATGCGCCTGCCACTTTTCAACGGTGTGTGATGTCTTCCTTTTCAGACCTAGTGAAATACACCATAGAGGTATTCATAAATGATTTCTGTATGGTGGATGATTCATTCGAGATGTGTTTGGCAAATATGATTATAGCCTTGCAGAGATGTATTGAATTTAATTTGGTTCTTAACTAGAAAAAATGCCATTTCATGGTGAAGGAGGGCATCGTTCTTGACCATAAAATTTCTAGAAAAGGGATAGAAGTTGATTGAGCAAAAGTGAAAGTTATTGAGAAACTACCACCTCCTATTTCAGTAAAGGGAGTGCATAGATTTCTTGGACATGATAGATTTTATCAAAGATTTACCAAAGACTTCTCATAGGTTGTAAATCCCTTTTGCAGACTTTTGGAGAAAGAAGTGATGTTTTTCTTCGATGATGAGTGCTTACAGAAATTTGAAGGCCTTAAAAAGAAGCTGGTTCATGCCCCTATTGTTGTTACACCTAACTGGTCAAAACCATTTGAGATCATATGTGATGCCAGTGGTGTTGCCCTTGGAGCTGTATTCGGACAAAAGAGGGACAAACTATTTCATCCTATATATTCCGCCAGCAAAGCACGGAATGGAGCAAAAAAGAATTTCACTATCACTAAATAGGAACTTCTAGCTGTAGTGTATTCTTTTGAAAACTTCAGAGCTTATCTGCTCGGGACCAAAGTAGTGGTCCACACCGACCAAGCTTTCTTGAGGTATCTGATGGCTAAGAACAATGCAAAACCAAGGCTGATTAGATTTTTATTGATGCTGTAAGAATTTGACTTTGAGGTCAAAGATAGGAAAGGTTGTAAAAACCAGGTTGCAGATTATCTTCAAGAATGGAAGGGAATAGGAAATTAGTGATGAAACGAAGATAAATGATGCATTCTCTGATGAGGATATCCTGGCTGCCACTGTGGAAAAATTTCCTTGGTATGCGGATTATGCAAATTATATTGTGAGTGAGGTCATCCCAGAAAACCTTTCATTCCATCAAAGAAAGAAATTCTTGCAAGATGTAACTTATTACTTCTGGGATGAGACGTATCTTTTTTGGTGATGTGCGGATAATATTATAAGGAGATGCATACTAGAAGTGAATGTATTATGAATATTTAAAGTATGTCATGCTTCCCCTATTAGGGGTCACCATGCAGGCGATCAAACGGATAGGAAGGTGTTACCGAGTGGCTATTACTGGCCAACATTATTCAAGGATGCCCATAAGTTTATGCTGAAATGTGACCAATGTCAGAGGAAGGGGTCAATCTCTAAAAGACATGAGATGCCCTTGACTAAGATGCTTGAAGTAGAATTATTTGATGTTTGGGGCATTGATTTCATGGGTCCTTTTCTAAGCTCGTATGAGATGAAGTATATCTTAGTTGCTATTGACTCCATCTCAAAATGGGTTCAAAGGTGTAGCATTGTCTGATAATGAAGTGAAGAGGGTTGTTGCTTTTCTCAAGAAGAATATTTTCTCTCGCTTTAGAGTACCACATACTATTATAAGAGATAGAGGAACTCATTTCGGCAACAAACTATTTCGAGCAGCTTTAGAAAAATATGGGGTAAAACAACACCGAGTAGCTACTCCATACCACCCACAAATCAGTGGGCAAGTAGAGGTGTCAAATCGAGAGATTAAAGCCATCCTAGCATAAATGGTGAACGCTAGCCGAAAAGATTGGTCTCGAAAGCTTGATGATTCCCTATGGGCATATCAAACTACATTCAAGACACCCATTGGCATGTCACCAATTCAACTGGTCTATGGAAAATCTTGCCACCTACCAATAGAGTTGGAGCAGAAAGCCTTATGGGTACTCAAAAGGCTGAATTTGAATTCGAAGGAGGCAATAGAGCTAAGACTGGGGCAACTGAATGAGATGGATGAATTCTATCTCAAGGCATATGAACAAGCAGATCTATACAAAAAAAAAATAAAAAATACCACGATTGGAGGATATAGAAATAGGACTTCTAAAAGAGTGACATGGTGCTTCTATTCAATTCTAGACTCAAATTGTTCCCAGGTAAGCTGAAATCTAAGTGTTCGAGGCTTTTTAAGGTTAGCCAAATCTAATCATCTAGAGTAGTGGAACTTGAAAATAATGACGGCAGTACCTTCAAGGTAAATGGGCAACGTGTCAAGCTTTACATTGGTCTGAAAGAATCAATGTAAAGTATCACCATTATCTATCTCAATAAAGTCTAAAGTAATTGAGATACCTAAGTTGTACTGCGATGTTAAATCAGGCGTTGCATGGGAGGCAACCCATGAACCCTGGGATTTATCCATTCCAGGTATACTCTAACCCTTAATTTAGCTTTAATTTTAATTTTAAGTTGAGGGTGTAGGGTAGGATATTGCTGTAACAATTTTTGGTAGATAATTAGGAGTAATATAGGTACTTGAGGTAGTTATCTTGGTTTTTGACGTTTGAGAACCTCTCCATTGATCTGAGTTTATAACTGTGTGAATTGCATTCATTTGTGACTACGATGCATCTTTTGTGGCATTAGTCTGGCAACTTGATGATTTTTGTTGAACAAATTGCATGAATCAGATAAGTAGTGATATGTGATGTACTCGTGTGCCATGTGTGAGTGAGGTCTTACTCAGCTCTTGCTATGCGGCAAATCTAGAACTTGCCCTATTAGTCCTACCTAGGTTGTAAGATAGGGGTTAGGAAAGGATCATAGGACATGATTAATTGCAACCCACTTTCATTCTAAATGACCTTACCAATGTGAATAATATCCCTTGATCCCTGATTTCAGCCTATATGTGTGTTTCTTTCTGTGAAACCTCTTATCTTCCCGTTTACCTCACAATGAAACTATTTTGGCCCTGGTCCTTCTTGTACACTTTGCACCTTGACTTAGGCAAACAGCCTAAGTTGAGGATGGCTATTATAGGGGTGTGTGATGCAAAATAAGTATGAAGAGAGGTAGAATAAGAGAAAAGAATAAAAAGTTGGGTATGGCGAAAAAGGAATAAGAAAAGAGAAAGATGTGTGAAAGATGATAAAGAGAGAAAATATGTTGATTTAAAAGACTGCATCCATCTTGAGCTTGTGTGATCAATAAAAGAGAGAAAGAAAAGAAGGTTGATAAGTGAAACCCTAAGAGTTTAGTGTAGTGTCAAGGAGGCATAGTCACTCTAAAATAGTCATGAATATCATATCAGCCCTGAGCTACGTTACAAGCTTAAGAAAAGTCCTATAGTGATCCTAACTAACCTGTCTGAAGACTTGGGTACTAACTACAAGGGCAAGCCTATGGCATTTGACATGCAGTGTTTGGAACTTCATTCTGAGAGTGAGTCTTGTTATTATCCCTATGTTTATGTATGTGAATTTTGATATGAGTGAAAATGAGATTTCTTTGTTCTGAGGGCAGATTGGGTATGTTGCTAGTCACTGACTTGTTCAGATAGTGTGATCTTGGTGTGGCATGGTTGTTATTGCTGAATTTTTTCTGTATCTTGATGCTTGTGAGTTGCACGGTTATTCTTCGAAATATCAACAGTGACTTTTAAATTGACTAACCTTGGAGACAGTGAAATTCTACTTAACTAACATGAGTAGCTAGCTGCCAAATTGTACGTTGTATTCTCTTAGTTATGTTTTGGTTGCTTGAGGACAAGCAATTATTTTAAGTTAAGGGTGTGGATGTGTGAGCATATGCTAACACATTTGAGGTTTTTAACTATAAATAATTGCAAGGTCTTGAGCAACTTTAGTTATTTTTGATTAGTTTATGTTTTATTTTGCAGTTTAAGATGATATGATAGAGAACTAACAGTAATGGAAGCAAAAAGGTTAAAATTTGAAGAAATCTGAAGACATGTGTGGATGATGACGTTTGTGATAAGTCGTCAACCCTGTGATAAGCTATCAGGTTGGTCATCATCAGTAGATAGAGAATTTGCCTAAAGTGGAAGTTATAATGACATTTTATGATAAGTCGTTAAGGGTCTGATAAGTCATCAGGAATACAGTCATCCTTAAACAGGAGATGAGTTTCAGCTAGAAGACTTGATGACATTTTGTGATAGGACATCAGGATGGTCATACAGTATCAAGGATACCGTCAGATATACACAGGATATGTGAATTGGAACAGGAATGTGACAATGTTCTTGATAAGCCATCAAAATCCTGATAAGCCATTGTCATCATCGTCAGTCTTAGACAGCAAGAGCCAAAAGTGAAGAGGAGATGACAACATCCATGATAAGTTGTCAGACTCCAGATAAACTATCACGAATGTCGTCGTCTATTCTTAGGAAAAGTTTTAACCTTGATTTTGTTTCCATAATTAGGGTAAACTATTTAAAGCTTTTTTTTAGGATTTTCTAGTGGGAATTGGAGACATTATTCGACACTTTGAGTTTTTGACATCATACTCTGCTATTTTCTCTCTCTAGTCCTAGACTTTAACAACACAACTATTTTAAGATATTATTATCAGTATTTTTGGGATTTTCCTTTGTGATCTAATCTACGATTCACTGGTTATTATTCATCTCTATAAGTTTATCTTTTAAATCATGAATTCAATTATGTTTTTCATTCATTGCATCATCAGTGGCTAAACTCCCTTAACCTGAATTATGGGATCTAGGGTTAGGTCTTGATGAGGTGCTAAGTATTTAAGATTCAATAAGTGGTTGGATCTCATGATAATTCTGAAGTTCTAATTAATATCTGTTGGTTGCAAACAGTAGACACAGCTGCTTTGATTTTCTTGAGAAAGAAATCAAATATAGTAGGAAGTGAATTATCAATAGGAACTCCGAAATACTTCGTTTAATAATCAGTGTTGTAACAAGGTTGGTTAACCTGAGGTAAAATCTGGGCAGTGAATAAAAATTCCCTAAGTCTGAGAGGATTAGGGAATTAAAGTGTTTGAGAGAAATTTAAGCATGACATCGATAAATATAGCTTGTCATCCAACCCGCCGTGAGAATCTCGAATCACCTTTAGCATCTTTCATGTACCGAAAGCCCTAGTAAACATAATTCTGGTTATTTCATAAACTCTTGATTACAAACACTGAAATTAAAGTGAAAAACAATTATTTGTTAAACATAAACCCCCCATTTCAGGAAACATTAAACTATTAGTGGATTAAATCGCAAACAACTTGAGTTCACACCATATTCCCTGTGGGATTCGACCCCAAACTAGTTGGGTTTTATATTGACTACGATTGCTTACACCTATTCAAGAGTGTAATTTGAGCGTTATCAATTATACATGATTGGTTTTGATATCATATTGGGGATAGACTAGTTGTATTCATGCTATGTTTTCTTAGATTGTCGAATCCATAGGGGCATCTTTAAATTTCCTAATGAATCGGTTATTTAGTTGAAAGGTAGTTTCCTAGTTCATAAGGGAAGGTTAATCTCATATCTTATAGATAGGAAGTCTATTTCAAAAGGATGCCTCTATTACTTAGTGTATGTTATGGATTCTAGATTGGAAGGTCCTTCTCTACAAACTGTCCATTTGGTCTACGAATTTGTTGAGGTGTTCCCTGATGATCATCTTTGTATTCTTCCTGATAGGGAGATTGATTTTAGGATTGATCTTGTTCTGGATAGTCGTCCTATCTCTATCCCTCCATAAAGAATGACTCCAGATGAGTTGAAGTAACTCAAGAAGTATTTGAAACATCTTCTAGAAAAATGTTTTATCAATCCAAATGTGTCCCCATAAGGTTCAACTATTTTGTTAGCGGGTAAGAAGGATTTTTCCCTTGGGATGTGTATTGATTACTAATCTTGGGTGTATTTAAACACCTAAGCACCATAATTTATCCATATTTTAGCTATGTTTAAAGAACAAAGTGCCTAGTTTCTTATGTTTTTACTCTACTTCTATGTAATTGAGCTAACCGATGTGATTAACATGATTTCAGGCATTAATGAGGTAGATGAAGACATTATAGGACTATGAAATGCGGAATGGCATATGACACAAGAGAGAATAGCAATTTGGACCAAATGTGGCGCCTATAAAATATGTCCAAGAATAGTTTGTCATTTATAATTAATTTAGGGACTTAGAAGGCAATTATGAGAGAAATGATTATTAAAAGGGTTAAATGCTGAATTTTTATGCATGATTCATTATTCTGTATTTTTTTTTGGAGAGAGCAGAGAAGGGCAAATTAGCTTGAGAGAGAGAGAAAAATGTTTTCTGCTCTTGCTCACAGTATTCACACACCAAGATCGTCTTCTAGTTTTTGGTATAATGAATATTTCTATTGTGATTTTCATTTTATTCATGAGTAGCTAAGTTTATTAGTTAGTTTTATGGAAGCCTTGTAGCATACAATCTATTACTTTGGATTTTGAATTCATTATGCATTGATTTGTTTACATCATACTCTCTTCGTTTATCTTGAATTCTCGTGGTTGGAAACATAGAGGATATGCCTTAAAACGCAACTTGTTCGAAAGAAAGGTTGTTGTTCGGAAATGAGAGTAGTGACAAGAAAATAGGATTACCAACCCTTATTTCATATGCTAATGCCTTAGAAAGATTAACTACTTGGAGATTTCGTATTGTTTTTTATAAACACTTTTGATTCGAGAGAATTAAAGTGAATTACGCCTTGATGGTTGAGAAACACTAGGATTATGTTATTAAATACAATACGTTTATCTGTAAGCATGATGCATATATGAATTCGTAAAGCCCAGAGTTAGAAAGTATTGAAAATTACATAATGGAAATAACCCTAGCTTGCTCTTTATCTGAATATGAATACTACTACACTTATTTCATCTTGTTAAACTGAAACCATTAATTTATGAACTGAATCAAATCCTCCTATATATTTTATGGAAATCAATGATTAAAAGTCAACGAATCTACATACAACTTAATTAGCACCATATTCCCTATGGGATTTGACCCCAACCTAGTTGGTTTATATATTTGACAACGACCGCTTACTCTATCATAAGACAGGTGTAGTTTGGGCGTATCAAATTTTGGCGCCGTTGCTGGGGAATACGATTGTCGATTGAGTTTATGTATGTAAGTTGATTGTTAGTCAAGCTTTATTATTTTATGTTTATTTGTTGATTTTGTTTTTTATAAGCTCATTTTTGTTTATGCCATGAACCAGCAGTTCAGGAGAACTATTATTACCCTTCAATCCTGAACCTTATCTCATTGAAAGAATGGCTAACCAACAAGAAGCTGAAAGATTAGCCGTTTTGGCTAATGCTCAATTAAACCTCCAAAATGCTGATAACCCAGGTCGGGAACCTAATCCAGACGAAGAGGACCTAGGAGATAATAAGTTGTTGGGGCCAGTTAATCGAAGGCGTGCACATGATATAGCTGCACCAGTGAACAAAAATATGAACAGAAATCATCCATTTAGAGAAAAACCTGAATGCCAAGCCATGCATTTTAATCTGGAAGATGATGACGACGACTTGGATGGAGCCGGTGCAACAGGGCCTATTATTCCTCCACGCTTAGCACTCGAAGCCAAGTTTAATATTAGAAGCACTATGATCCAGTTGTTGCAATTCAAAGGGTTATTTAGTGGACTTACAGGAACGACTAGAATATGCATTTGGTTAATTTTGTCTCAACGTGCAATTCGTTTAACAACCCAGGGGTTGGAAAAAATGTAATTCAACTACGCCTATTTCCATTATCTCTATCTGGAGAGGCAACTCTATGGTTAAGTGGGCTAAATCCTGACTCTATTACCAATTGGAGGCAACTAAAAGATGCTTTCCTAGCAAAACTCTTTTCACCATCCAAGATAGCATAGTTGAGAGATGAAATACGCAATTTCAGATAGCTTCTAACTGAAGCTCTCTTCGAGACTTGGGAGAGGTTCAATAAAAAGCTTATGCGGTGTCCAAATCATCAGATGACAAGTGTCCACTTGATAGAGATATTATATCGGGCCTTAAATTCAGTTACCAAGTCAATTGTAGATAATCCTGTGGGTGGATCATTCATGGATCTCTCTTTTACTGAAGCTTCTGAGATGCTTAATCGGATGACAAAGCAGAGTAGAGCTTGGCATACCAAGGAATCTGAGGTAGCAAGCTCTACTATATCTATTGGCATGACTGTAGACCAGAGGCGAAGAGAAGAAGAGCGTGACCAGGACATGGCTTACATGAAGACGGAAATAGATCTTCTCACTAAGCATTTATAATCGAGAAAGATAGAAAAGGTTAAAGTTGTAGCATCACAAGGAAGGGCTAACTCCGATCCTGAGAAAGAAGCCAATTACTTAAATAATCAGATTGGTTTCTGAGGTGGTGGCCAAAGAAACCAAGGTTAGAACCATCAAGGAGATTGGAAGAGTAAAAGTGATAGGAGTGCACTGTATGTACCTCCTGGAAGCCCTGATAATTCTTCCACCAGTTTAGGCAAAATGTCCTTGGAGGACATGATGGAGAAATTATTAAAGGGAGTTGAGGCAACAAATTCTGGGTGACTACTATAAATAGTGAAATATCTTCCATGAGTCAACTAGTAAATTTGTACTCAGTCTCTATTAAATAATTGGAGCAGTAGATGAGCCAATTATCTGCAGTATTCTACCAAAGATAGAATGGGACTCTACCAAGTGATATTGTTCAGAATCCGAGGACTAATGGATCGTGTTTAGCCATTACCACTAGGAATGGTAAGATGTTATCTAGTTCAGGTTTAGGAGCTTCCTCTTACACTGATGAGGTTGAAATAGATTGGGAGAGGGTTGTTGAATCTGCAGTGGTGGCTGTGAAGTTGGGAGATTTGAAAAAGAAGAGTGCAGAAGTTGAACAACAAATTAAGCCGAAGCATGTTAGTGATGTGGGTCAAGGCATAAGAAAGGAGGTAAAAGATAATCCAACTGAAATCTCGAGACTACCACCCCCATTTCCACAATGATTAAATAAGAAAAAAGATGATGGAAAGTTTAGCAAATTCATGTCTATGTTGAAGCAGTTGATAGTAAATGTGCCCTTAGTTGAAGCACTAGAACAGATTCCCGGATATTTTAAATTTATAGAAGACCTACTGAAAAATAAAACTACTGAGAGCTATGAAATAGTACACAATCTTCATCATTGTAGTGCTATTGCTACAAGAACTATTGTCCAGAAGAAAGCTGATCCGGGAGCATTTATTGTTTTATGTACGATTGGATTGCTAAAGTTTGAAAAGGCCCTTTGTGATCTTAGGGAAAGTATCAATCTTATGCCATTGACGGTTTTCAAGAAACTGGGTTTGGTAGATCCTATGCCCACCAATATGCAGCTTCTAAGAGCAGATAGATCGGTAAAAAGGCCGATTGGGATTCTACATGATGTACTTGCAAAAGTTGTTGGTTCTATATTTGCTGTCGACTTTGTAATTCTTGATTACGAAGTGGACTTTGAAGTACCCTTAATTTTGGGTAGGCCATTCTTAGTAACTGGGAGAGTGTTAGTTGATATGAAGCTGAATGAGCTAAAATTTAGGCTCAATGAGAAAGAATTTAGCTTTGAAGTATGTCGGTCTATAAAACAATAAAAAGAGATTAGTTTCTTCTCGATTTTTGATGTATTCTATGAAGATGAGCGATATGTACCAGTTAAGAATATGTCTTTTGTGGAGACCATTGCTGGTTTGGTTAAACTTGCAAGCAAGGATGTGAGTGACTGGAAAGTGGTTGGACTAGGAATAAAGCATTTTCTTGGTCCAGCAAATGAGGTACAAAAGGTATCATCGATGTATCTTGACAAAGTCTAAGTAGTCAAGATAATCGAGTCATGTCGCTCCGTTAAATCACGCATTGTATGGGAGGCAACCCATGATTTTATTTTCACTATATTATTTTAAAAAAAATACAAAAAGAAGAGTTGAGCCACGATCGAAACTACGGCACTTAGTGGGAAGCAACCCATCTTTCTAATCATTTTTGTTCTTTTGGATTAAGTATAGGTGCACCAAGTACTAAGGAAAAGATTAGTACATATTTTAATTTGGAAGCGAGCCATGTCAATGGTGGTAAGTTTAGGAGTGATGGAAACATTATAGGTAAGTTGGAGTGGTCAAATGTGTAAGGCTCAAGTATGATTCGAATTAGAGTTTGAATTATGTTAATCGGACCCAACTATTGACCTCGATGAGGGTACGGTGGCAAAGCCCCCACAGTATGGACCTTTCCAACCAAGAGTACGTCACACATCTCATCGCACATGCTCACTAGACCAACTATGCGATACCCTATGCGCTGCATATGAAAATATAGGCGATAGGGTATGCGCCGCATATTCCATCGCCTATGCTCACTGCCTCACTAAGGCGATAGCTTATGTACCACCTATGTCAACATAACAGATAGGTTAGGCACCTCTTATACCATTGCCTATGCTCACTGCAACACTTACGCGATAGCTTAGGCACCGCCTATGTCAATAGAGGCGATAGGTTAGGCGCCGCTTATACCATTCCCTATGCCCACTGCCTTACATAAGTGATAGGGTATGCGCCGCATTTCTAATCTCCTATGCCTACTGGCTGGTTACTTTTCTACTTGTTTTGTAAGAAAATAGTACTAATAACTTTGCTATTTGCTCCAATAATGATCTCCATGCAGGTGGCATGACTCCTAATATGGATGAGAAGTACTACTAGCCAGGTTCTTTATCTTTTTATTTGCATTGGGGACAGTGCTAAGCTTAAGTGTGGGGTGGCTGGGTACTATTCTACTTGTTGTGGAAGAAAATAGGACCTTCTCCTTAGCATTTTTCTGTGATAGGATTAGCTATTTTGTTTATTTTGTTAGTTATGTAGTCATAATTAGGTGCTTTTCTCGATGATGGATGGCGACCGTCTTAAGAGAAAATTAGTCATTTAATTGAATATAACTGCTCTTATGGGTCACATGACATTATAACATAAGTATGTGATGGATCATTACGTTTGAAACACCTAGGCTCTAGTTGTGACTCTTATTGTAATTGTTGGTTTTATTTGAATTCATGTAATTGTTTGGCTGAGAATCTATAATCCTCCTAATTGAGTTGACCATATTCCATGAGTGTGTAAGACCATTGTATATTCCTTATTCCAACTGATGCTAGAACTTATCTGGTGTGTGTGCAAAGCGAAATAAAGATTGTGAGTTTAGGAGATGATTTAGGCATTTCTTTGATAGTCATTGTTCATACTTTCTTTTGACCTACCTTTGTATATTATCTTATCTAGCCCCATTGAGCCTTGATCTTGTTCTTGTATTAGCCTCATATATAGCCTATTTTTTTCTTTAAAAGACCATATTTTGATCCAAAAGCTCCTAAGCGCTTTAATGTAAAATCAATGTGAGTTAGGAGTTTGACAATAAAAGGAAAAAGGTGAAATTAGTGCCCCAAAGTCTAGTTATTGAAGTGAGCAATTGATGTGGTTGGGAGTATTTAAAATTGTTGAAAAAGTTAAAAATTTTATCCCAAACATGTTGTAATGAACCTGTTTTGGCCCTGGTCCTCCTTGGACATTGTGCACCTCAACTAAGGCAAATTGCTTAAGTTAAGGGTTGCTATTATAGGGGTGCATAACATGAAAAAGGTGCAATATATATATCTATATATATATATATATATATATATATTTGAAAGGGTTGCATACTCCCACCATAGTGTTAGTAATTGAGCTTAATGAGTTGGGGTGAAAAGAAAATCTGTGAAGATAGTAGAAGTGGAAGTTGGTAGTTAGAGATTGGTCTTGATTGCATAATGTAGTGTATTAAAGTACTTAGGGAAGATAGTCACTATTTCTAGACAAAATAGTTCCTACCCATCCTTTAGCCTACATTATAACCCGTAAAAGACTTATATGATCCTAATCTTAGCATTCTAATATTAGTGGAGTATTACACTAAGGGAAATAATATGGTCATCAGTTGTAAATTGAGAATTCTTTGTGAGATTGAGCGCAACATGATTCTTGTACCCATTTTGTTAGAAATTGCATGATTATGAGTGGTTATGGGTAACTTTCTTGTTGTGAGGGAACATGGTTGATGAAGGTTGGATAATTTATATGATTTCTGTGCTTAAATGATATGCATGAAATTGCCAACTTAATGAGTCTATACTTGAGGGTAGGTTGTCTCTAGTAATGATTCTTGAATCTACTACTTGTTCATAATTATTGTGTAAGCCTATTTGAGCATCTTGCCTTCCTTTTTAGGTGCTAAGCCTTGTGTAGTATGTATAAATGGATATTTTGTTTGAGGATGAACAAAGCTTTAAGTGTGGGGTGGTGATCTTGGGTGTATTTATACACCTAAGCACCATAATTTATCCATATTTTAGCTATGTTTAGAGAACAAAGTGCCTAGTTTCTTATGTTTTTACTCTACTTCTATGTAATTGAGCTAACCGATATGATTAGCATGATTTCAGGCATTAATGAGGTAGATGAAGACATTATGGGACTACAAAATGCGGAATGGCATATGACACAAGAGAGAATAGCAATTTGGACCAAATATGGCGCCTAGAAAATATGTCCAAGACTAGTTTATCATTTATAATTAGTTCAGGGACTTAGATGGCAATTATGAGAAAAAAGATTATTAAAAGGGTTAAATGCTGAATTTTTATGCATGATTCATTATTTTGTATTTTTTTTTGGAGAGAGCAGAGAAGGGAGGATTAGCTTGAGAGAGAGAGAGAAAAATATTTTTTTCTCTTTCTCTCGGTATTCGTACATAAGATCGTCTTCTAGTTTTTGGTAAGATGAATATTTCTATTGTGATTTTCATTTTATTCATGAGTAGCTAAGTTTATTAGTTAGGGTTATGGAATCCTTGTAGCATACAATCTATTACTTTGGGTTTTGAATTCATTATGCATTGATTTGCTTACATCATACTCTCTTCATTTATCTTGAATTCTAGTGGTTGGAAACATAGAGGATATGCCTTAAAATGCAAATTGTTTGGAAGAAAGGTTGTTGCTCGGAAAGGAGAGTAGTGACAAGAAAATAGGATTACCAACCCCTATTTCATATGTTAATTCCTTAGAAGGATTAACTACTTGGAGATTTTGTATTGTTTTTGGTAAACACTTTTTGAGTTAAGAGAAATAAAGTGAATTAGTCCTTGATGGTTGAGAAACACTAGGATTATGTTATTAAATACAATAGGTTTATCTATAAGCATGATGCATGTATGAAATCGTAAAGCCCACAGTTAGAAAGTATTGAAAACTAAAAGGTGGACATAACCCTAGCTTGCTCTTTCTCTGAATTTGAATACTACTACACTTATTTCATCTTGTTAAACTGAAACTATTAATTTGTGATCTGAATCAAATCCCACCTATTTATTTTACGAAAACAAACAATTAAAAGTCAACTAATCTTCATACAACTTAATTATCACCATATTCCCTGTGGGATTCGACCCCAACCTAGTTGGGTTATATATTTTACAATGACCGCTTAATCTCTCATAAGAGAGGTGTAGTTTGGGTATATCAATTACCTGCAACTGAATAAGGTAAAGGTAAAGAATAAGTAACCTCTTTCAGGGATAGATGATTTATTTGATCAGCTCTATGGTGCTAAGTTTTTCTCTAAGATGAATCTTTAGTCTAGGTATCATCAGTTAAATATTAGGGTAATGGATAATAGTAAGATAGCCTCCTATACTCGGTATGGGCATTTTTAGTTCTTCATCATGTCTTTTGGGTTAACCAACGCCCCGACAACCTTTATGGATTTGATGAATAAGGTCTTCCATAAGTTTATTGATTTTAGTTATCATTAAATTTATAGATAATATTTTAGTGTATTCTATGAGTGAGGTGGATCAAGCTGACCATCTTTGTATCATGTTGCAAACCTTGAAATATCAGCCATTATATGCCAAATTTTTTAAATGTGAATTATGGTTGAATATTATGACTTATCTGGGTCACGTTGTGTCTAGTGAGGGGATCATAGTATATCCACCATTGGTTGTGGAAGTTATGAAGTATCCTATAACCAGAAATCAAACCGATATTTAGATCTTCTTGGGTTTATCCGGTAAGGTTTGTGGAAAGTTTCTCTTCTATTGTAGCCCTTTCTACTAAAATAACTAAGAAAAAGTTGGAGTTCTCTTGGTCTGATGCTTGCGAGGGTAGTTTGGAGAAGATGAAGGATAAGTTGACTTCAACACTGGTCTTGACTCTATGTGAAGGAACTGATGAATTTGTTATTTATTGTGATGCGTCCCATGTGGGACTTAGTTGTGTGTTGATTTAAAATGGTAAGGTGGTGGCCTATGCTTCTAAGTAGTTGAAAGTTCATGATAAGAATTATCCAAATCATTAATTAGAGTTATTAACTGTGATGTTTGCATGGAAGATTTTGCATCGGTATTTGTATAGTGTCTATGCAGATGTCTTTTCTAACCATAAGAGCCTACAATATATGTTCACCTAAATGGAGCTTAATCTCAGGGAAAGGAGATAGCTTAAGTTTATAAAAGACTACGACATGAGACTCCATTACCACCCAAGTAAAGCTAATGTGGTTGTTGATGCTCTTATTTAATTATCCATAGGAAGTCTAGCTCATGTGGATGAGGATAAGTAGGTGTTGGATCCTATCTTAATAATTATTAGGGGTGATGTGGGACATCAAAAGGTCGTATTTTTTGAGATTGACAATGATGGTATCTAGACGTACCAAGGCAGATTATGTAGTCCTGATATAGATGGGTTTCGAGAGAAGATATCCACCGAGGCTTATGAGTTCTATTATGAGAATTATCATGGTTCAATAAAGATTTATCATGATATTAAAAAGTTCTATTGGTGGAACAATATGAAGCGATGTGTGGTTAGTTTCGTGGCTAAATGCATGGTATGTACACAAGTGAATATTGAGCATTTGAAACCCAAAGGTTTGTATCAACAAACTGAGTTGCCTGTGTAAAATTGAGAAGTACTGGTCATCCTCAGTCTTGAAATCTGTTTAATTTGATGTGGGAAATCATGGATAAGATGAGTAAGTTTACTCGATTCTTGCCCTTGTGGACTAATTATTCAACAGAGGATTATGCGAAGTGGTTCCTCCAAGAGATTGTAAAGTTGCATGGAGTGCCTATTTCTATCATGTCATACCGTGGCACTCAGTTTCTATTAAACTTTTCCCATTTATTTAAGAGAGGTTTGGGAACCAAGGCGAGCCTTAGTAATGCTTTCCACCCACAGTCAAATGGGCAAGCAAAAAGGACCATACCTGAATTGGATAACATACTTAGAGCATGTGTTATTGACTATGGTAGTTGTTGGGTTGATTATTTGCCTCTTATAGAGTTTGTATATAATAATAGCTGCAACTAAAGTATTGGTATAGCCCCTTTTGAGGCTTTGTATGGTAGGAGGTGTAGATCTCCTATTTGGTTGTTTGAGGTTGTTGACAATGAGTTGTTTGGCCCTGACTTGGTTTACCAAGCCATGGAAAAAATTAAGGTGTTTCGGGATAGGCTTAAGACTATCCAAAGACATAAAATTCATATGCAGATGTGAGGCATTTAGGTTGGCAATTAGGTGTTCTATAAAATATCTCCTATGATGGGAGTGAAGCAGTTTAGGAAGAATGGTAAGCTTAGTCCTGGTATATCATCCTATACATAGTGTCAAAGAGGGTTGGTAATGTCACATATTAGATGGAGTTGCCTCGTAGTTTGAGTTCCATTCACCCGATGTCTAACGTGTTGATGTTGAGTGAGTGTGTGAGTGATCCATCATTGATTGTACCTATCAAGGTATTGGTATTTTGGATTCCTTTTCTTATGTGGAAGTCTAGATTGTGATTTTTGATCGGCAAGTTCGTCAGTTATGGATAAAGGACTTATCTTTTATAAATGTTCTACGGTGGAACCACAAGGTTGAAGATGTTACTTGGGAAGCCATAGAGGACATGAAATCCAAGTATCCATTCTTATTTTTCACTCCGAATAATTGTTCTTAAGGTATTTATTATTCTTAACATCTTTATTTTCTGACTGTGTTAAAGAAAAGAGTGGTTTTCTTAAGATCTTTATTTTCTGAGTTTGTTAAAGGCAATAGTAGAGGACTTTGGAGTAAAATTGTCTTAGCAATAGCCTTGGCCTGTCATTCAAGGATGAATGATCTAAGTGGGGGAGTTCTAAAATGCCTTGGATTTTTTCCCTTGAAAATATCTTGAGTTGTGATTTCACTACCTTGGTAACAACACACCCTATGAGTCGTAAGGTATCTTTACGGGTCAAGTGACCCTTGTCGTAAGGTGTCCAGTAAGTTTGGCCTAAGACACTATCTTCATTACAACTTGATGTATCAAGCAGTAAATACTCATAACAAGTGGTAATGATAAAAAAATAAGATGTCCAATGTTCGCCCAATTTCATTTTTCTCGTACTACGATTTGATCCCTATGAGTCATAAGGTCACGTCATGAGCCTATTAATTGAGTCATAAGGAGAATAGTAGGTGGGGGTCCTGGATACCATTTTGGTTACGACTCGTGGTGACAAGTCGTAAGGTGTGATTATGAGTCAATAGGTGACTCGTAGCCAAGGGAGACACTTTTTCTGCTTTTAAGCTGGGGGAACTTTGGACATTTCCAATTTAAACCCTTTTAACCCTCAATTTAAAACCATCTGTGGGTTTTTATTAGCCTATTATTCTCTTTCAATTCGAAGTACTCTCTTAAATTCTCCATTCAAGTTAAAGATAGCATTCAAGAAAGGTGGTTATCTAGGGTTCCAAGGGTACTTTCTTGTCCAAATTTCTTTGTATTTGAGGCATGTTACTCATTCCCTATACTTTTACTTTATCAATGGCATGATTTGGATAAGGTTTTTATTGTCATAATGTTGGGGTTTGAGCTATGGGTTGAGGGTTTTTAATGTAAATTGTTTAAATTCTTCTCCCATGATATTTATGAAATTATATTGCTTAAATTAATGGTTGGAAAATAATTTGGGGTGCATGGGGTGGTGGATGGACATGGGTACAATTGAATCCCTAAATTGGTCAACCATGTATAATAGGGGTACAAAGGAATCCTAAAATAAATTTGTTTAGTATGGAAATTGGTAACAACCTCAACCCACTTTTATAACTGGTTTTCGAATATGCATTATTATTTGGTTTGATATATTTCTTGACATTAATATATGGCTTAATTGGTTAATTGGGCGATAATGGTCTTGAAAACCTTATGGGTTACAAGGGAATCCCCAAGTGATTTTTATAAGAGTCTGCAGGGTACATGAGAAAACCTATGTGTTGGTTCAATGACATTGCTTGCAAGATATTGTCGGTATGATGATACCACCACTTATAGCCTTGGTTAATAGTAAATGGAATGGTGATTTGCTTATGTGGTAATGATTTTAATTGGGAAATAATGGCGGGGTGTTATAGCAAACTGTGAACATGTGAGTCTAATGGACGGACACTGGAAACTCATGTTTGACAACTAGAGGATTGGTCATAGAGACCATATATGATACTTACGGGGTACACAGGAATCCCCTAAGTACACTTGTATATTTGTATCAGGAAGAGCGAAGGGTAATTTGGAACCCCATACTCCTATGGTATCTCTGGTTCGTATGGTTACATATATCGGGGCTCATTTTGATCCAGGTAACAAAGACAAAATTCTGCTCCAGGTCTTCCAGCTGCACTACTCTTCTATTTTTGATCTTTTTCATCTAAAATCCACATTTTTCATTCTCATCACCTATAAGCCTGCAAATGTGTGATACGGCCCAAACTAGGGCCTTGTTCTAATGGGCATCTCATGTTTAACTAGGACTAGAGACCACCTCCTCTTACTCAACCCAACATCCATGCACATGCCCTATGTCGGCATAATTTCGAGAATATAAAATATAGCGTATGTGTACAAATCCAGACATAGGATAGGTCCATGACCGTGACAAACCCAAACAAGTCCATCCGTCAAATACCAACCAACCACCATTACCAAACCAATAAAATAATCAAGTTCCTACCCATAACATAAAATAAAAGGATGGAATGATCATTAATTCAGTCATACATTATTATCCCCAATACTAATGCCAATACTAAGGTTAATGCTACTACTGACACCGTCTATACTTAATGCTACTTCCGACACCGTTGATACCAACCCATAGTGATTCCATAAAGCCTCTAACCAAAAGAAAACAATATCTAGTTGGGACATGCCCCTAACCATAGCCAAAAACAATATCCATGAAATAACCAAATTACGTAAATACATCCATGATATGAAATTGAGGCTTCCAAAATATGGAAACACACCACTTCTAGCCAATAGCTGATCCTGAATTCGATCACTAACCAGGAGGAGTAGAATGGATGGCTCCTACATCGTGTGGGGATATAGCCTCTCGAAAATGGGTTAGTGGGTGAACTCTATCAAGTACTCAGGATAAGGAAAAAATAATGCAAACTATTAAAATCAAGTAACCAACCATATGCATTCACAACCATACATACATATATATATATATACACATACATATTACATTCCTGGAAAGGGATCCAGTTTTAGCATGACTTTAAAACTATTAACCTGGGTATGTGTAGCTTAACTATCATAGAACCACCCATGGGATATATGGGTCCAGTGTAACCCTCTAAACGAGCCCCAATACGTGTAGCCGCATGAACCAGAGATACCACAGGAGTAGGGGATTCCCAAGTACCCTTCTCTCTCTTTGTTAAATACATACAAGTCAACTTAGGGGATTTCGTGTACCCCCATAAGTATCATACATGCTCTCCATAAACAATACTCATGTTGGCAAACATGAGTTTCCAATGTCCATCCATTGGAGTCACACCTTTATGGTTATCTATCAAACCCCGCCATTATGTTCCAATTATAACCATTGCCACACAACTAAACCACGATTCCATTTTCTATTAACCAAGGCTATAAGTAGTGGTACTTTTATACCGACTATAGCTTATAGACAATGTCCTTAGCCGACCTTTTCAAGAAGAAAGGATTCCCATGTACCCATAGATTAGATCATTTAGTTGCTTGTGGGATTCCCTTGTACCCAACAAGGATGTCCAATTTAACCATAACCATTACCACCAAGACTTTACCATTTAACCATTTCATACCATTTAAACCATTTACTCTTCCATTACCAAGTTATACCATGAAATAGTTCCATTAAAAGTTCACCAATATACTAAAAGCATTCTCATAGGAATTTTATCAAACATGTTGAGGGTATAGTGTTTACAAAGAAAAAAACCAAGTACCAATTAACCATTCCCATGCAACCAAATGTTCAAATAATCATTACAATATGAAAACCATAATTAAAAAGACATGGGAAAACCATAACAGACAATTATAACCAAAACCCCCAACATATATTTGAAAACCCAAACCATACAATAATATGCCATAAAAATAATTCTTAAAACATTTCTTTAGTTTGAAGTAACAGTGAGGGAGGAATAACATGCCTTTGAGTACAAAGACGACAGAGAGAAATCACCCTTGTAATCCTTATATTTACCCTATTGATGAAACCTTAACCTTCCTTGACCCAATTGCTTTTGAATGATTTTTGAAGTGTTTAATATTAGAATATTAGGGTATATAATGTCCCAAGAGTGATATATGTCATGGGGCCTTATGTTGTTACGAGGGGAAATGTCCATATTACCCTCAACTTAAACTGCCTAAAAATCCCACGGGATGCTACGACCCTACACCTTATCTGTACCCTACAGTATGAGTGGTACCTTTATTCATACCCTTAACCCTACCTTGGACCCCTAACATTGTCTAACATACGACCACCTAAGACAAACTGTATCCAACCATACGACTAGTAACAACCAAAATCGTATAGTAGGCAGAATGTAATCTAGACACACTGATTACCATACGACTTATCACCATTAGAATCGTACCCTAACATTTGACCTATTCATTGTCCACTCATTTCTTAGGTAGAAACCTATCACCACCACACAGATAACCATATGACCATGTCTCCCCTAAGCCGTACCAAAGCATACGAGTGGTAACCCAAGTCATATATGTCCAGTGAGTTCAAAACCCAAGAAATTTCTAAGGATCAAAACCAAGGGTGTTTCAGTCTCCCCCACTAGGATCATTCATCCCTGAATAACGGACAAGGTAGTAAAATCACTACTTACCCCCTAGATTTATCTACTCTTACCTTTAACTAACATAAAACAAAGATATAAGGAAATCAACTTTTCCCTTATCAAAGTTTGAAGACAGAGATATGATCAAGAACTCATACCTTTTGCACAAATATTCAGAGAAAAAATCAAGGGTAGATACTTGAACTTTATGTCCTCTTATTCTTCCCACATAGTCACTCCCACCTTGTGGTTCCTCCATAGAATCTATAACGAGGCCGCATCCTAAGTCCTCAACTGATGAACCTGCTGATCTAAGATCGCAATCAAAATCTTCTTATAAGATAGAGAAACTGAAATAACCAATACATTTATAGAAAAAACCAATAAAGGATCACCTACACACTTTCTCAACATAGAGACATATAATATCGAATGAACAGAGCTCAAACTTGAAGGCAACACCAATTCATGTGGAACGTTACTAACCCTTCGAAAAACCACATAAGAACCAACATACTGAGGACTGAGCTTCTCCTTTTTCCCAAACCACATTACTCCATTAATGAGACACACCTTTAGGAATACCGTTTCCCTAATCTCAAACTCCAAGTCTCTATGCCTTACATCCGTATAAAACTTTTGGAGACTTTGGTAGCCTTAATACTATCCTAATACACCTTAACCTTCACCATAGCCTGATAAATAAAATTTTAGCCAAATATATCTACCTCACATAGCTTGAACCACCCAATAGGATATCTACACCTCCTACCATACAATGACTCAAAAGTGGCCATTCTAATGCTAAAATGATCACTATTGTTGTAAGAAAACTCTACAAATGGTAGATTCTCAACCCAATAACCACCCTAGTCGATAACGCATGCACAATACATATATTTTAATGTCTGAATAGCCCTTTTTCTTGCCCATTCATCTATACCTAAAAAGTAGGACTCAGACTAACCTTAGTTGCTAACAATTTCTGAAATAATTGATAAAATTAAGATGAAAAGTTTGTACCATGATCAGAGATAATCGAAATAGGTACCCAAGATAATCGAAATAGGTACCCCATACAGCTTCACAATCTCATCAAAATACAACCTCACATAATCCTCAGCTAAAAC
The DNA here is from genome assembly GCF_002878395.1 of Capsicum annuum. Taxonomy (NCBI): domain Eukaryota; kingdom Viridiplantae; phylum Streptophyta; class Magnoliopsida; order Solanales; family Solanaceae; genus Capsicum; species Capsicum annuum. The sequence continues at coordinate 67,426,569 of NC_061113.1, read as the reverse complement.
GTTAGTCCTAATTGGCAAGAAGTAAGCAAAATTTTTCATCCTATCAATGATGACCCAAATCGAATCAAATTGGTTACGATGTCTAGGAAGACCGGCACCAAAATCCATATTGATTTCCTCCAATTTACATTTCAGCAATTCAATTTCTTGATACAACTCTCCAGGAGTCATGTGATCAACTTTTACTTGTTGACACACCATGCACTTAGCCACAAAATCAGCCACATCCCTTTTCATACCATGCCATCCTTACAATTCCTTGAGATCATGATACATTTTTGTCGAATCAAGATGAACAATATAGATTGATTCATTATCCTCGACCAATATTCTTTTGTGAAAACTATCAAAATCAGGAACACATAAACTCCCTTGGTACCTAAACATACAATCACCACTGATCTCAAATACCCTCACCTTTTCCCCACCTACATCACCCTTGAACTTCATCAAGACAGGATATAAAATTTTCTTCTCCATAATCTTTGGAACAAGAAACGACTAAACCAATTACTAAACCAAGACACAACCATTGTCGAAGTCCAAAAGACAAACCCTAAGATTAGCTAAGAAGTGAATACCCTTCACCAATTCCCATTTTTCCTTATGTAAATGGGCTAAAATCAGCATGGACAACCTTCTAAGAGCATCAACAACAACGTTAGTTGTACCTGTGTAGTAGTGAAGACTCATACATAGTTCTTTAAAAGATCAAGATCCCTCCCCTACCAGAGATTAATCTCCTTCTGTGTGACCACATAGAGTAGACACTTATGATCCGAGAAGATGTCCTCGCCTACATAATCAAAAGAGTGATGCCAAAGTTTCAATGCAAACACCTCCCTTAAAGCATTAAATCATGAGTAGGATAATTCCTCTCATTCACTTTAATTTCCTTGAAGCATAGGCTATCACCTTTCCATGCTGCAAAAAAACACAAACAAGTCCTATGTGGGATGTATCATAATAAATCACAAATCCCTCATTGCCTTCAGGCAAAGTAAAAACAAAAGACAAAGTTAGCTTATCCTTTAGATTCTCGAAACCACCCTCAAAAGTATCCGACCAAGAGAACTTTACCTTCTTCTGAGTCAATTTAGTCAACGGGGAAACTATAGTCAAAAAACTTTCCACAAACCTCGTATAATACACTACCAAACCCAAGAAGCTCTGAACGTCGGTTGGAGTCATGGGTCTATAGAACTTCTTAACCACTACAACCTTTTGTGGATCAAAAAATGATCCCCATTATAGATATAATATGACCTGGAAAAGTGATATCGTTTAACCAAAGTTCACACTTTGATGATTATCCATACAACGATTGCTCTTTTAAGGTCTACAATAACACGGAGATGATTGGCATAATCCACCTCACTCATAAAATAAACCAAGATGTCAACAATGAACACAATGACAAATAAAATAAAACACTGATAAAAAACCCTATTTATTAAATACATGAATGTCGTCAGGACATTGGTCAACTTAAATCAACAAACAACTCAAAGTGCCCATACCGAGTATGAAAAGTTTTCTTTGGGAGATCTACCTCCTTAATCTTAAGCTAATGATACCAAAACTATAGATTAATCTTGGAAAATAATTTGGCAACATACAACTGATCAAACAAGAAATCTATCTTTTGAAGAGGATACTTGTTTTTTACTATTACCTTATTCAACTGATGATAGTAAGTGCATATCCAAAGGGAACCATCCTTTTTCCATATGAATAACACTGGTGCACCTAATGAAGATACAATAGGACTGATGAAACCCTTATCCAAAATATCCTTAAGTTGTTGCTTGAGTTTTTTTAACTCAGCCGAAACCATCTTATTAGGAGGAATAGATATTGGACGAGTGTCTAGAACAAACTCAATCCCAGACTCAATCTTTCTATCCAGAGGAACACTAGGAAGATCATCCGAAAAGGCCTCAAAAAATCCATTCACCATCAGAACTGAATGGAAAGAAGGACCTTCTGAGTTAGAATCTTTAAGCTAGAGTAGATGATAGAGATACCTATTGGAGATTAATCTTAAATCTGTAAGATATGATATTAAACTCCCCTTAGGAGCAAGAGAACCACCCCCCATTAACAGGTTCAACATGGAACCTCAAGATAACCTTATGGGTATGACATCAAAGAATGCATAACACGAATGTAACCAATCCATACCATGAATGACATCAAAATCTACCATATCTAATTCATAAAAATCCACCAAAGTTTCCTCACTACCAAAATATACCATATACCACCTATAGATGCTTTTGGAAACCATAGTCACCTACCAAGGTAGAAAAGAAAAATGATACAAAATAACGTTGGACCAAAACCAAAATACACAGTAACAAATGGGGTCACATATGAGAGAGTGGACCCTAAATCATGTAAATAATACATATCATGGGAGAAAAGTTTCAAAATACTAGTAATGACCTCAAGCAAAGCCTCAAACTCCTATTGGGACATAGGAACATATAACCGATTTAGGCCTACACTAGTACATGAAGCAAAAATAGATGTAGAAGTACCACCCTTTGGTGTAGGAGCAGATAAAGAGGAAATTGAAACTATATTATATCCCAAAGTAACCTTACCAATTAGATAATTTCTAAGAATATGGCCTGGCTTACAACGTTCGAAGCACATGTCCCATCCCTTATCATAGAAACCCAAATGTAACTGACTATAAAAACTACAAGGAAAAGATAATTAGGCAGACGGAGCCTCACTCGATTGAGATTGGGAACCCTGCCATGAAGTTATCATAACCCTATTTATGTCTGTTACCTAAAGGCTTCGGATAGGGAGCACTAGTTGTTAAAAGGGAGCCAGAACTCGCCCACTTCATCTTTGGCGACCTATATCCATCCCTACCACTCTTATGTTGGCCACCCTACTTAGAGAACCTAACCTTTTTACCCATCCTTTCCCCTACCTCAGCCTTCTTTATCTTTCCTTCTCCACATATTAGATATGAACAAAAAACAAACAAATATATATGTTCTTGATCAACAAAGTAGTCTTACTTTTAAGGATAAATTAACGCGATAATTTTGAAGCAAACTTTCCCATCCTGGTATTCATATCAAATACCATTTCAAGAGCACAAAGAGATAATTGGTGAAATTTAAAAGCATACTCCATGACCGACATCTTACCCTACTTTAGATTAACAACATCCTTCATTTTTGCTTTTCTTAACCCTTGAGGAAAGAAGCGGTTTAAAAAAGCATTCAAGAAAGTCTCCTATTAAGAGGACCTTTGAACATCATCACCCCTTTCCCTATCCCATTCCTTATACAATTAGTGTGCCGCGTCTTTTAGCCGATAGGCAGCAAAGCTCACCCAGTCCATATTCGTGGCTGGCATTACCCTGAAAATATTTTCCATTTTATCCTTAAAATCCTAAGAATCTTCCTTCACCTTAACTCTAGTAAAAGTTGGAGGACTAAACCTCGAACTATCAACCCTTGTGGCTTCAAAAGATGTAATACCAGATGCACCATGCTCAGCCTGAGAACCTACAAACTGGGAAATCATATTAATCAACTGACTAAATTCTAAATTTGTCATGTCACCCTAAGAAGGACTAGAAGAAATCAGTGGGACTCCAAATTAGTCTAAAATAAGACCTCTAAACTAAGTATTGATCCTCTAAGTAGAATGCGTCTTATAATCATTGTCCCCTATTGAGATACAAGAGGTTTTGTTTGCTTCTGATCATTGAGGAGGCATGATTTAGAAAACAAGCAAATAGAAATCCGATGAATCAAAGACCTTAAACTCTACAACCCAAAAAAAAACATGAAAGAGAAATATTCCTAAATGCCTTATAGCCTCTCCCTTATGAGTGTGGTATGTTACACACCCTTAAAAGAGACTCTACTAGACATGAATTTATGGACTCCCTAATCGAACATAAACTAAGCCTCTGATACAAACTTGACACGATCCAAACTAGGTCCTTATTGTAATGGGCATCTCAGGTCCAACCAGGATCGAAGGATGCCCCTATTACCCAACCCAACCTTCATGCACAAGCCCTGAGTTGGCTATATATCATGTATATAACAAGATAGTGTATGATTAAAAAAAATACTATGGAAAAGGTATATGACCATGACCAACCTAAACAAGTCTAATCATCCAATACCAACCAACCACCATAACCAAACTGATAAAATAACCAAGTTCCTATCCATAACATAATATAAAATGATGGAAAAATCATAAATTTAGTCACATTATATCAACCCCAATACCAATGTCAGTACTAAGGCTAACACCACAATAGACAAACTTATACAGACCAATAGTAGTTCCACAAAGCCTCTATTAAAAAGAAAAATAATATCCAATTGGGACATATACCAAACTATAGCAAAAACCAATAGCCATGAAATAACCAAAGTATTTAAAAACATCCATGACATGAAATGTAGCCTTCCAAAATATGGAAGCTAACCACTTAAATCGAATTGCTGATCCCAAATCCAATTACTACATAGAGGAGTACAATGGTTGGTTCCTGTATTATATGGAGATATAGCAGCCCAAAGATAGGTTAGCGGGTGAACACAAACAAGTACTCAGGATAAGGATAAAATAATGCCAACTATTAAAACCAAGTAATTAACCATATGCAAATTACATCCATCCATATATATATATTTAATTCATGTTGGGAAAGGAAAATAGGTTTAGCATTCCTTTAAAACCAATAACTTCGGTATATGTAACTTAATCATCCTAAAACCATCCACAGGCCATATGGGTCCAGTATAACCCCTTGAACGTGCCCCGATATGTGTAGCTATATGAACTGGAGACACAACAAGAGTAAGAGATTCTAAAGTACCTTCTGCTCTCTATAATACATTTGTACAAGTGAACTTAGCGATTCCCATGTAAACCATAAGTATCATATATGGTTGCCATAACCAATATTTATGTTGGCAAACATGAGTTTCCAGTTTCCATCCATTAGACTCATGCCTTCACAATTATCGATCACACACTGCCATTATTGCCTAATTAAAATAATTTACACACAACCAACCCATTATTCCTTTTATTATCAACTAAGGCTATAAGTAGTGGTATCATCATACCAACTATAGCTTTCAAGCAATTTCCTTAGCAAACCTTTAAAAGAAGTAGCGATTCCTATGTACCCATAGATTACATTATTTAGTTATTTGTGGGAAACCCTTGTAACCCACGAGATGTTCTTATTCTGTTTGCTTGGGGATTCCCTTGTACTCCACAAAGATGTTTAATTTAACAATAATCGTGAGCCCCAAGCCCTTACTATTTAAATATTTCAAACATTTTAAACCATTCATACTATTTAGGGTTCTATTTCTAAGTTATACCATACAATATTTCCAAGAAAAGTCCAACAATATAGTAAAAGCATTCTCATAAGGATTTTATCAAACATGTTGAACGCATAGTGTTTCCAAATCTAAAACCAAGAATAATTTAACCATTCCCGTGCAACTAAATATTTAAACCATTATTATAATATGAAAAACTAAAGTAAAAAAAACACGAGAAAACCATAACCAACCATTATAACCAAAACCCCCAACATATATTTGAAAACCCAAGTCATACAATAGTTATGCCATAAAAACAATTCATAAAACATCCCTTCAGTTGGAACTAATAATGAGGGAGGAGTAGCATGCCTTAGATTATGAAGATGAGGGAGACAAATAAACCTTGTAAGCCCCGATTTACCCTAATGATGAAACACTAGTGTTCTTTGACCCTGGAGACTTTGAGAGATTTTAAGAGAGTTTCTAGGTATTTAAGATTAGAATATTAGGGTAAATGATTTCCATGAATCGTGATCATAGTCTTCCATGATATGATCCTAAAAAAAATGAGTACAACACAACAACATTATTCATCAATATTTACATATACAAATTATGCCATGTTGTCCACTTAAGCTCATGGGATAGTTATTTGGTAGTGTTTTGACAGGAATTTAAATTGCAAAATTTTTGGCCCAGGCTTGATTTCTGCCTTAAATGTAGAGATCGTGGTGCCGCAATCTCAATCCCTATGATTTCAACTGCGGTATTGGAGGTCAGTTTGATGCAAAATTTCAATAACTCAAATATCCAAATTTTAATTCAAAGCATGTTCCAAATCATGAATTAACACTAAAACCATTGAACAAGATTACTAGGTACTCAATTATGCCCTTATAATGTGAAAATAACTAGCTATGAACTCGTTTATCCATTTGATCAAGACCTTGTTTTTCACCCTCCCATTTACTCAATTTCATATACAATTTGGGTACTCAAGACTTTCCCACATGTGTGCTCACTACTTCTAGAAGCTAATCACCATACAAGTATAACTTTATAGATTTAACAATGAAAAGTATAGTTTTAGGACTTCCCTATTTTTATGCATTTTATGGCCTATTTCCAACAATTAACGTATGAATTCAATACCTTTACTAAAGGAAATTATGCAAGGGGGATGCTCAAATGCTTTTGAATGCGAAAAGTATGTGTATGAGTGGGTACAAATTGAATGAAAAGTTGAGAAGGGAGTATGGATAAAATAGGGTATTTGGATGGTCTTATAGATTGATTTGAACGCGTTCGTGGACACACGGGTGACTACGACCGTGACCCAGGGACCATGATTGCAGTAACAAATGGCATTTCTATACCTCTATTTTCACTTATTCAACTTATTTTCACCTTCACTTGTTCAGTCCAACATGCAAAAATTTCACACTTTCCCTTCTCAATCTCATTCAACACATTCTGTAGTGCCACAAATTCATGGATTAATCAAATGGGGAAACTAAAATCTATATTAAAAATTAAAAACAAAGGATACAAGCCATCTTCGTAGAATTTATGGGTTGCCTCCCATAGAGTGCCTTAGTTATTATTGTAGCATGACATCATTCATCTTTTTAAAGTTGGATCCTTAAGGGACCCATCATTAACCTCCTCATCCTCAACATTGATAATCGACACCACTTGAAGCTCCATGGGGTTTTCTTCATTGTGTATACCTGGAAGGACACTTCACCATCCTGAACTCTATACCTTATTTCCCTAAGATCCAAATCAACAATGGCTCTTTTCATAGCAAGTAAATACTGACCAAGGATAATAGGCACCTCTTGGTCCCTCTCACAATCAAGCACCAAAAAATCCATTGGAATGATGAATCTACCCACTTTCACAAATATGTTAAACCAAACACAAATCGGTTTATTGATAAATGGTATGCTATCAAAATCCTCATTGATGTTGGAGTGGAGGTACTCAAGCCAAACTTCAAATATATTGCAAAGGTCATGAGGTTAATTGTAAGACCCCACAAAATTCCAAGCTTTACTCAGTCCATTAAAGCTTAAAAAAAGGTCCCAAACATAGAAACTTCAGCTAAGTGTTTACACTTAGAATCTTTTTATACTTCATAATTTGACAATCTTATTTCTTGACCCATACAACCCTTAAATATTTATCTTTAAGTTTATTTATGATCATTTATGTTAGTAGGTATTGCCAATTGTGTTTTGGATTTTTTAGTCCGCATTTGAACCACGTTTAGTATCCTAAAATAGTGGACTAACGCGATCCAGGCGCACCACATTGCCTATCGTATTGGTTAATATTGTGCAGGATTTGCCAGTCAAAAGTACTTAGACTTGGCACGATCATGGCGAGACACATCAAGTATCAAGTCAATGCCATTAATATGTCGTGTCGACAACCGTGTTGTCGCCTAGGTTTCAGATTTTTAAAATACACATCCAAAGGTGTATTTGGGTCAATTTCCCATCCCTATATAACTCTATAACACAAGATTCAGCCCTATTTTTCCCAAAAATATACTCTCTTCTCTCAATTTCTCTTAATAACATGTTAGAGTTTTCCAATTAAAGATCCTAATTCAAGAGTCTCTCTGTTAATCTTTCTAAAATCAAGAAGTAAGGTATGTTAGATGTTCATTCTTCAGTCTCTTCCACCCAAGAAGTTCAAGAACCCTTTTCAAATTATAAACATTGAATATTTATGATATTTTATGATTTATGTGAGTTGAAGTTCATGTTTATGTTATTTTTAAGTTGTGATTCATGTTCTAGATTACAAGTTTCATGATTTAGTCCTTGCATATGATGATTTGCATAATGTTCATGATAAACCCATTCAAGTTAAGAGTTTATTGATGCAGCCATGTTAATTAGAGGTATTGATTGTTGTATAACCAAAGTATGCTACCCATATGTTTGATAAAATCTCATGTGAAGGAAATAGAGTCATTATAGTGTGTTAGCATGAAATCCCTAATTATGTATAAGTTAATGCATGCCAAGTGTTTGTTGAAAGCCCGTAGTAAATGAATTATGATATGTTACATATACTCCCATTTACGTGTATTCCTTAATGAATGAATTATGATACATTGGTATGCATCTCTATACATTTTCATGTTTAAGAATTCCAAGTTCTTGAAGAGATGCCTCTTTGATTTTATTGTGAATGATAGACTATTTTTATGTTATTCAAGAATTTTCATGCATTATTTATTTAAGTTATTGAGTCATGGGGGTATTTAATTCCCAATAATTTAGTTGATTGTCTAGAGCCAGTGTCACTTTTAAAGATAATCTCAGTTGTGCCATGATCAGTATAACTCAGTCAGTTATAGAACTTAGAGAGACTTAGTAATCTAAGTATCAGTCTCTTCTAGTTTAGTATTTAGTTCAAACCTCAGTAGTATTCAAGTATTTATCCACAAACTCAATAGCATTCACTCAGTTAACAGAATTTAGTAGAATTCTATTAGTCAATGGATCTCAGTGAGATCAGTTCAGTTTAGTTAATCTGTAGGATCAGTAATAGCTCAGTCAAGCCTAGTATGAACTAGGAAATCAGTTTAGTGTCTTTCAGTTGAGAGAAAGATTCAGCATTGAGAGAGTCTACGGATGGGGGCTTACCCGCTAGATAGGAATGAGATCCCTAGAAGCAATCCCTATGTTCCAAAACTATATAGCCAGCTTTGGCATGAGATGTCACTTGTTAGATAGGACTGACATCTCGTGGATCGCCCACTAGTACTGGACCGATCGCAAAGGTCACCTGGTAGATTAGGACTGACTCCATAGTAGTTATCTTTACCTATGGCATAGTACTAACACCCTTCTAGTTGAGGTTATAGGTTGGACCTCACTAGTTCAGATTCAGGGCATGTTGATTAGATAGCTACCTCCCACATTTTTAGTTTTAGATTTAGTTTTAGTAATAGAACTCAGTGTAGTATTATAGAAATCAGAATTGTTAGATACAATCACTCAGCTCAGTAAGGAACTTAGATAGTTCCATAGAATTTAGAGATCACCTATTAGATAGGACTGGTCTCAGATACAGTCAATCATTTTAATCATCAAGAGATTTAGAGATCACCCGCTAGATAGGACTGATCTTAGGTACAATAAATCAGAATCAGTGTCAGTAAATTCAGAGATCACCCATTAGATAGGACTGATCTTAGACACAGTCAATCAGTATTAGAAAAACTCTGAGATCAATATCAGTAGACTTAATTATTAAGTATCCTAGTGTTAGTAAACTCAAATATCAGTAAATTAGCATTTAGAATTCAGCATTAGTAAACCCAGTTATCTGTAATCTAGTTAGTTAAACTCAATAGTCATTGTTACTATAATTTTAATTATAGTTTATGCATTCATGCATGTAATTCCTTATTCATTATACTCATTTTATTCAATCATCTATAGTTAATGCGTATGAGACTTTGAATTTAGCCTTACCTCATCTAGCATACTAGTACATTCTCATGTACTGACGTAAACTTTCCTATGCTAGGGTGTTTTATACCATAGATTTAGAAGCACGAGCTCCAAAGCACCCTTAGAAGTCCCGATTCAGCCAGCAGTAGAAGATAGTTTTTTGTCTTCATCATTTAGGGATGGTTCTTATTTCACTTTATTGCATTAGATTTGGTATTTTCAATAGATGGAGTTAGTTGGGTGATTGTTCCATTCAACTCTTTATTCAAACAGTAAGAGGGTTTTAGACTAGAGTTTTTCAGACTTGATGTTTAGACAGTTGTATTAGTATTTAGTTTTCAGTTGTATTTTAATTTTTTTGAACCTTATGGCAAGTTTTCTGCCAGTTTTCTGCATCTTTATAGTATATTTTTTAGAGCTCAGTTACAGGTATCAGTTAAGGGTTAGCTTGTGGTTCTTCAAGATTATGAGCACCGTGTAGCATTTGGGGTACTAGACCCAGGACGCTACAAACTAGGTATTAGAGCCTAAGGTTCAACAGTGTCCTAGGAAGTCTGAAAGACGCATCTAGTAGAGTCTTGTGCATAGGTGTATTGCATGCCACATTTATGTACAAGAGGTTATACGATATTTTAGGAACAGTTTCCCTTCTTTCAGTATTCATGTTGTGCGAGTGAGCATGAGCTCATGTTAAGACTCCTAGTCTATTCCATTCTTTATTTTATTTATAGAATATACCTCCTCGCAGAGATAATGCTCGTAGAATTAATAACCAGCCACCTCAGCCCATAGATCCTTGAAATGAGAATGTGTCACATACAGAGTTTCGGGTATCTTTTCAGGCGCTAGCCCAAGCTGTGAAAACTAGTGTTCATGGTAGCCGTTAGGCTGTAGCTCAACCTTAGCAAGATAGGGATTTAGCTGTAGCCAGGATTAGAAATTTCATGAGAATGAACCTACTAGAATTCTTTGGCTCAATTATAGTCAAGGACCCACAGCTTTATCTCTAGGAGGTGAAGAAGATCACCCAAATTATATATGTCTCTGAAGAGGATAGTGTAGGATTGGCATCTTATAGGTTGAAGGATGTTGCTTATTATTGGGTAGTGATGTGGAAGAAAAATAGAGGGGAGGATACAGCTTACAAGACTTGGCAGATATTTCAGGATGTGTTCTTAGATAAGTTTTTCCCACTTGAGATAAGGGAAGCTAAGCTATAAGTGTTCATGAACCTAAGGGAAGGCTCTATGTCAGTAAAGGTGTATTGGCTCAAGTTCAATCAGTTGTCTAAGTAAATTCTCGAGCAGATGGTTGACCCTAGATCTAGCATAAGTAAGTTTGTGACTGGTGTGTATGGGATGGTGGTTAAGGAGTGTAGTACCTCTATTCTCAATAGAGGCATGGAACTTTCTAGACTAATGATGTACACTTAATAGATTTAGGCAAATAAAGCTAAGGAGAGAGGTAAAAACCACCTAGGTACATGTAGATCAGGCAGCAAGGTATGTTTTTGTTGTGGTAAGCCAAGCCACAGGTTGTGAGAGTGTAGAGTTTTGGGTCATAGGGGTAAAGAGGTGCATCAACAAGGTGCCAGTTCCTGTACCACTAGTGGCCAGCGTCAGAGCATATTTTATGAACTTCAGACTCGCCATGATTAGGGTGGTTGTGATAACATAAATTTGGATATGTTATAAGTCCTTCATCTTCATAATATGCATTGTTCGATCCCTTTCTCCTATTTGAGCTTAAGTTTTCAGCATGAGTTAGTCTGTAAAGCCAGCAATTCAGTTTAACAGTTAGGCAGTCAGATTCGTATAGGTTGTTTCCTATTTTTCCATTTAGTCATATTATTAGAAATCTTAGGAATAAAACTATTCCAAGATAAAAAGTCCCAGTAGTGGAAAGATCAGCTCAGTTCATATATCATGCATTAGCTTCAGATCCCAGATGTTCTGTCATGTTCCAGTTCGTAGGTGCCTTATGCACCGCCTTAATTTTCCCAGTATCTCAGTAAAGTAAGTATTCTTAAAGGGACATAGTGTCCCAATGGGGAGATACTCTATAATTCCCTAATGCTTTCATGTCCTTAAGACCATTTGGTTTCATGTTCAGATGTTCCTTATGAAGTCAGTATCAGTTATCATTGCTTATTCAGTCATGCATTCGAGTGTCAGCTCAGTCAGATATTCGTGCATTAGATATGGATATTCATTAGAAGAAGGTCAGCTTATCAGTAATTTTAGTCATGCTTTCATGAGAATAGCTCAGTCAAGTATCCATGCATCAGATATGCATATTCAGCATGAAATTTTAGTATAATAGTAGTTCCAGTAATATTGTCATGTTTCAGATGTTCATGTCCAGTAAATAAGTTCAGATTGTCCGCATTTATGGTCTAGTTAGTCCCATTCGAGGATGAATGTTTTCAAGGGTAAGATATTGTAAAACCCCACAAAATTCCAAGCTTTACTCAGTTTGTTAAAGCTTAAAAAGAGGCCCTAGACATAGAAACTTCTGCTAAGTGTTTATACTTAGAATCTTTTTATCCTTCATAAGTTGGCAATCTTATTTCATGACCCATACGACCCTTAAATGTCAATCTTTAAGTTGATTCATGTTTATCTATGTCTATAGGTCTTCCCAGATGAGTTTTAGATTTTTTGGACCGCGTTTAGACCATGTTTGGTGTCCCAAAATAGTGGACCAATCCAATCCAAGCTCTCCACATCGCCTATCGCGTTGGTTAATATTGTACAGGATTTTCCAGTCAAAAGTACTGAAGCTTGGCGCGATTATGGCATGATGCGTTGAGTATCGCGTCGATGCCATTGACGTGCCTCATCGATAACCGTATCCATGCCCAATTTTTGACTTTTTAAAATCCACGATCAGAGAGGTATCTGGGTCAATTTCCTACCCCTATATAAACCTATAACACGAGATTCAACCACATTTTTTCTCCAAAATACACTCTCTTCTCTCAATTTCTCTCAAGAACAAGTTAGGGTTTTCTAAGTGAAGATCCAAATTAAAGATTCTCTCTGCCAATCTTCGTAAATCAAGAACTAAGGTATTTTAGATGTTAATTCTTGGTACCTTCCACCCGAAAAGTTCAAGAACACTTTTTAAATTATAAAGATTGAATATTTATGATTTTTCATGATTTAAATGAGATGAAGTTCATGTTTATGTCATTGTTGAGTTGTGATTCATGTTCTATATTACAAGTTTCATGATTTAGTCCTAGCATATGATGATTTGCATAATTTTCATGATAAACCCCTTCAAGTTGCAAGTTTATTGATGTAGCCATGTTAATTGGATGTATTGATTGTTGTATAACCAAAGTATGCTCCCCATATGTTTGATAAAATGCTTATGTGAAGGAAATAGAGTCATTATAGCGTGGAAGCTTGAAATGCCTAATTAAGTATAAGTTAATACATGCCAAGTATTTGTTAAAAGGCCTTAGTGAATGAATTATGATATGTTGCATGCACTCCCATTTACGTGCACTCCTTAATTAATAAACTATGAGACATTGGTATGCATCCCTATACGTTTACATGTTTAAGACTTCAAAGTTCTTGAAGAGATGTCTCCTTGATTTTATTGTGAATGATAAGCTATTGTTTTACTATTCAAGAATTGTCATGCCTTATTTACTTATGTTATCAAGTCCTGGGGGTATTTAAGAATGATAGACTCAGTAATCTCAGTGTCAGTCTCTTCCAGTTCAGTATCCAGTTCAGACCTCAGTAGTATTCAAGTATTCAGTTCAGAAACTCAGTAGCATTTATTCAGATAACAAAATTCAGTAGTATTCCGTCAGTCAATGGAACTCAGTGAGATCAAGTTAGTTTAGTTAATCAGTACGATTAGTAACAGTTCAGTCAAGCCTAGTATGAACTAGGAAATCAGTTCAATGTCTTTCAGTTGGGAGTAGGATTCAGTGCCGAGCGAGCCTAGGGATAGGGGCTCACCTGCTAGATAGGATTGAGATCCCTAGAAGCAATCCCTAAGTTCCAGAACTATGGAGCCAGATATGAGATTTCACCTGTTAGATAAGACTGACATACTCTGAGATCACCCGCTAGTACCGAACTAGTATCAAGGATCACTCTCTAGATTAGGACAGACTCCATAGCAGTTGTCTTTACCCGTGGCACAGAACTGACACCCTTCCAGCTGGGGTTATAAGTTGGACCCTACTAGTTTAGATTCAGAGCATGTCAATTAGAGGACTACCTCTCATAGTCTCAGTTTTAGATTCAGTCTTAGTAATAGAACTCAGTGTAGTATCACAAAAATCAGGACTGTTAGATACAGTCACTCAGCGTAGTAAGAAACTTAGATGGTTCCATAGAATTTAGATATCACCCGCTAAATAGGAGTGATATAAAATACAGTCAATTATTTTCATCATCTAGAGATTTAGAGATCACCCTCTAGATAGGACTGATCTCAAGTATAATCAATCAGAATCAATATAAGTAGATTCAAAGATCACCCTCTAGATAGGACTGATCTCAGATATATTCAATGAGTATCAGGAAAACCCTGAGATCCATATCAGTAGACTTAGTTATTTGGTATCCCAGTATTCGTAGACTCAAATGTTAGTAAATTAGTATTTAGAATTTACCATTTGTAAACTCACTTATTAGTAATCCAGTTAGTTGAACTCAGTATTCAGTGTTTCTACGATTTCAGTAATAGTTTATACATTCATACATGTAATTCCTTATTTAATATAGTCATGTTATTTAGTAAGCTATAGCTCATGCATATGAGCCTTTGAATTTAGCCTTACCTCATCTACCATACCAGTACATTCTCACGTACTGACGAATAAATTTTTGTGCTATGGTGTTTTATACCATAGGTTCAGAAGCACAAGCTCTAGCTCACCCTTAGCAGTACAGATTCATCCAGTAGCAGTAGATAGTAGTGAGTTCTCATTATTTGGGGATGGTTTTTACTTCACTTTATTGCATTAGATTCAATATTTTTGGTAGATGGAGTTAGTTAGGGGATTTTCCCGTTCAACTCCTTATTCAGACAATTAGAGGCTTTTAGACTAGAGTCTTTTAGACTAGATGTTTAGATAGTTGTATCAGTATTCAGTTTTCAATTTTATTTCAGTTTCTTTGAACCATATGGCAACTTTTCCACAAGTTTTCTGCATTTTTATAGTATATTATGCAGTTTTCAGTTATAGATATTAGTTAAGGGTTAGCTTATGGTCCTTCAGGATTATGAGCACTGTGTACCGTCTGGGGTGCCAGACTCAGGACGATACATTAATACTCGCACCGAGGTCACATAAATCATTTTCAAACTTACATGTCCCTATGGTGTATGGAATTATAAAGGCCTCGAGTTCTTCCTTCTTTTTCGTCATTGTAGCGCTACACCCAAGGGTGACTTAAATGTTTTCACCATCAACAAGCGTCTTCTTTGACATCAATTTCATCATAAACTTATCTTACCCCAAAATATCTTGGATCACCTCAAGCAACAGGTTGTTTATAAAGAGGTTGCTAATCTTAGCCATGAATTTCTTGAGCTTGTTATTACCCTATTTCTTCTTAATCCTTTGTGGAAATGTGGGGGGAATTTGCATGGTGGGAAATTCATCACTTCTTAGTTGTCATCTTCAACCACCTTTTCATAAATCATAATTGGTTCTTTCTCACACTCTCTTTGAGATTTTGGAGTTTCTTTTTTTAACTCAACCACAAGTTTTTTCTTCACATTCAATTGTTCTATCTCGGGCTCTTTTTCACCCACAATCTCTAACTCAACCTCCTTCAAATGATCACCACGGGTCTTGCCACTCCTAGTGACTATTCCCAACACTTGAGCATCACTTTTCGAGTTCACCATAGTATTACTTGGAAGGCCCCCCTTTTGTATAACATTATGTTGGGTGAAGATTTGGCCTATTTGTGCTTCAATCTATTAAATTAAAGTGGAGTGGGACACAACCATTTGGTTTATTTGCAAACAGTAGCCTTTCTCATGGACCATCTTCTCTGTTCCCTCAACTTTCATAAAAATTCTTACTAAGATATCTTTGGTTATGTATTTGTTGGGGCCGACAAGATTTTTTTCTTTACCCTTTTCCTATTCAGTTGGGTACACATAACGATCATAAACATGGTCTCTATCCCTCCAATCACGGTCGTGCTCTCTCTCTCTCTCTTTAGTTCTAACCTTGTTTTTCACCTTGTCTTTGACAGGCAGGGCAGGAACCGCCCCTGAATAATTGGCCAAATAATAAATCTCCTTATCAATCTTTTTGGCCTCTTCTTCATCACAGGCATTGGATGGCATGACATTTCACCATTTTTGTGGGTGAACCCATCACATGGTTAGTTAAAACCTCTAATTGCATCATCATTTTTGCCATGTTTTCCTCCCTCTCTTGCTCTCTCTTATTTTTCTCTTTATCCACAAAGGAGGTAGTAGGGAAGCCTTTGGGTACCTCGGCATTATGGGTATACCACACTCGATTTTTCTCAGTAACTTCCTTAAGAAAAATTGTAGCTACTTGATAATTTATCTTCACAAAAGTGCCCCCCACTTCATTATCTACCAAGGTTTTGTTGAGAAGATCAAGAGCTTGGTAGAAGAAGATTTTGAAAAGCGTCTTCTTTGGGACCTCATGGTTGTGACATTACATTATTTTTCCGTTAAATCTTTACCACACTTCCTCAAGGGGTCTTCTATAAATAGCTTAAAGTTTATGATTTCATCACGGTATTTGAGCATCTTCGATGGTGGAAAGTTCTGGTCAAGGAAAGGCCAAAGTAAGTTCATCCCATGAAGTAATTGACCTAGCCATAAGAGAGCGAAGCCATAATACCACCTCTCCCTTAAGAAATAATTAAAAGAGGCACAATAGGATGGACTCTTAGGTTATGTGTGAAATATCAATGGGTGCACACACTTCTACGAAGTTCTTCAAATTCAAGTTGGGAAAAAATTCCTTCATTTGTAGCATATGAAACATACACTTGTGATATGAAAGACATTGTTCACATGAGTAGGTTGGATATGAATTACACTTGAACGTCCAACGTCATTGAGTCGCTCCTCATCAGCAAGAGGACCGTCGAAGAACCCAACAATAATTGCATTGTCACTCTTAGTTCCATGAACATAATGGGAATCGCCTTCAAAGGAAACAAAAACAACAACTAAAATAAACAAACACCAATACTTGTATAACCTAAGTAAAAATCAACACTACACAAGTGAAAGCTAAATTTCACTCGCCGACAATGGTATAATTTGATAACGCTTACCTATATTGCTTAAGTTGGTACAAGTCGGTCGTTTTCAATAGCTCAAATTATGTTGAGATCAAATCCATGAGGAGCAAAATTAGATTTCTAGTCCTATGGGTGTTTCTATTTACAAAAAAAGATACCAATAATGTAAATAAAGTGCAATACATCATTTAAAATGGGGGATTGGTTTGAAACAAGGATTAATCAACTTTTAATCGAATCAACAAACTTAAGGCAACACTTGTGATTGAAAAAATTCATTTTGAGAAGGATCTTGAGGTTATGTCTACCAAAGTGCAAGTTATTCATGGGAAAGTGATGATTTGGTGCAAATTCTAGTCATTAACGATGTGGTAGAGTAGTTCGAAAGTCCTTAAAGCTAGTTTGTCAACAAAACCTCAAGAATTTCACTCGTTAACCCTTTTGAGTAACTAACTAGTGTATCAATTTCAACCACCTAATACCCAGTTTGGGCATCCTTATTTCTAGGAAGATGCCCAAGACATAGCTAACTCTCTACTCACCCTTATTTCTCAAATGGCAAAAGACAACAAATTACATCTTTTATAGTCGAATATTGCTTTAGTACTTATATCCCTTTTTCAAGGATGATATGGGTTCCAAAAGTCCACACACATGCCTCTTTCAAGGAGGATGTAAGATTTCATGAGCTTTGGGTCATCACCTACAAACCCATTTTTAGTGATTGGGGTTTTCACCCACAAACCCCATCAAGTTATAACAAGCAATAGTGAAACCCATCATCAAAAGACTAGAATCCACACAAATACATCACAACCTGCACATAAATTGCAACTTAGTTCAACATAATCCCAAGACAAATAAATTTAGCTCCTTATGAAGTAAAGAGAAATAAATATACCATAAGTTTCATTCAAAACTTCCATAATAATGAAGAATGAAAAGATTCTTCAATTTACACCTCAATTTCACCAAAATCTAAATGAAAATTTAAACATATTTGTTCCCCAAATTAAGGTTTTTAAAATTCAAATACAATTGTTCCCAAAAGTATAGCATGCCAAAATGAGAAAGTGTTTGATCCTTTTAAAGGATTTGGTGTTTGATAGGCAAAAAGATAGAATTGCCTCTAGGCATAAACCCTCCTAGTCATGATTAATGCAACTTGTCTGGGATCGCGGAAGCCATAACCACAGTAATATCCTCGCGGTTGTGGTTCATTGACCAATCTTGAATAACCGCGACCCGCTTACACAAATAGCAATCTAGGTAAATGAGACAAAATTCTACTCCAAGTCTTCCAACTGCACTTCTCTTCTCTTTCTGATCCTTTGCAACTCAAATCCACATGTTTCTTTCTTATCTACTGTAAGCCTAAAAAAATATAGAAATTAGTGAATTCACTCACAAATTTGTCTCATTCAAATGTTCAAATCTTAGTAGTGTACACAAATTTTTAATGTAAATGAGTGGTAAATTCACCACTTATTAAGATACCCGACATGGAAAGGACCTAGATTGGGTCGTGTCAGTAAGCTACTACGGGAAATCTTACCCTAAGCATGAGTGACAAGGTCACTCTCATCAAAATAGAGTAATTTAGAGCATTCTCATCATAAACATAAGATATGAGGCCTAATTTACTAAGGTTCAAGGCCACAAGCTAAGGATTCCAACTCTACAATGTCAAATGACTTAAAAGGTACAACAAACTCTAAGTAATTAATTTTCTCAAACGAACACCTAAAACTCATGTGATTCTAAAGACCATATCATAAGACTACTATGATGTAGCTCAATCTAACAAGAGGTAAACCTAGCCTATCTAGATGCCAAAAAAAGCTCAACTAACTGCGAAACCATTATTTTTTCCTTCTATGAAGCCTCCACAAAATGCCAAGCTATCAAAAACACATTCTACTAATCAACACAATAACATTGATTGCCAATTTCTCCAATGTGCCTCATGTCCAAAAACAACATCAAAACCCCCTGTGGGTCCCACCTACGGAAATAATGTTTCTGAGGATAACTAACCTAATATAGAGCTTAAGGAATCATTACCCTCGACAATTGGTGAGAACCAATCTAATTTGGGGCTAGAATCAAGCTTAGAAGCTTTTAGGATTTTGAGAAAATAATAAAGAAATTTCACCATTAAAAGGGTGAATTCTTACATTAATTAGTAGATAATCATGAAAATAAATGTTACACAAGTTTCCGAATCACCAACAAGCTCCAATTTTAAGATATCACACTAATTTAGGGTTTTTTCTTTCAAGAAAGTGTGATAAATGGATGGAATTACGACTTTGGGTTATATTGATGCCCATACCAGGTACTCGGGTCCTATTACCGCATCCCAGTACTTATGATCAAAACTAATTACAGCAGAAGGGGATGCTACAATCACAACACTCCATAGTGTGATCTCTCAACATTCTCTGGCGAGAGTGATGTGATAGCATCCATCTGCTTGTGACTGAGTCTGCATCAATTGACAACTGAAACTTGGAAATTCTTCAGAGTTCCATTAGGCCCTCAAGATTCATCAAGAATCCCATAAAAGCAAACAAATTACGTAACCACACTAAATTAGATGTTTTGAATACGATGGCACACTCAAGATTTTTGTCCAATGTGATTTCGACCATATATGGGTCCCACACACATATTTCCAATTTTTCAACTTTCTGACCAATATTTCAAATTGAGCCTGAGTGCCTCAGAACCCAATCCAATGGTATACCTAGCCTAAAATTGATATTCCAAAAATTCTGGAATAGTTAGAATGTTTATATTACATTGTTTAAATGATATTTTTGCCCAGTGACTATTGGACCAGCAAAGAGTTCAAAGTAGGGAGTTGGCTCTAAAAAGTACATGAACTACTAGGCAATCAAACTGTTTGTCCCAGTAAGTCATAAATGAATTGGGGCTACTATGTAAAAGCTATAATGATGACAATAAGTGGAAATATGGAAAATGATTGAAAGGGTCATTACAATGTCCCCTACTAAAGCAACTTTTGTCATTAAAAGTTTTGGATTAAGATGTACCTGAAGTATCAAATAGGAGAGGATATCAGGTCAGTATCTCACTCTTGATCTCCCAAGTTGCCTCCCTTACGGGGTTGTTCCTCCACTGGCCCTTAACCACTTGAATCTATCTTAGGTGCAATCGCTTAAAATCGCTAGCCATTATAAGCACCGGCACCTATGCAAAGCTCAAATGCTCATCCAACTGGACTGAGTCCCGTCTAAGAATGTGAGATAGATCGGGAATATATCGCTGTAACATAGAGACATGGAAAACTAGATGAACAATAGAAAAATCTGGAGGTAAAGCTAACTCATTAGCTACTTTGCCAACTATATGAAGAATCTTAAAAGGTCAATGGATTTAGGAATATGATTGCCCTTTCTCCCAAACATCATTACACCCTTCAAAGGTGTTACACAGAGGAATGCAGAATCACTAACTCCAAATCTCATATCATAAAGCCTACAATTTGCATAGGCCTTCTGCATGCTCTGAACCACTCTCAACCTATCCTAAAACATTGGGACTTTATCCTATGACTTCTAAAGTAAATCAGTACCATGGGGCCTAACCTCAAAAGTCTCAAATAATCCAAATGGATACAGACTTGTCCTACCAGAAAAAACCTTAAAAGGCACCATCTCAATACTCGAATGATGGCTTTTATTATAAGTAACTTTTGCTAAGGCTAAATGTTGTTCCCATTTGCCTCTAAAATCCATAACACTATCTTGGAGAATATCCCCAAGAAGCTCAATAGTTCCCTTTGACTGACTATCTCCCTATGGATAAAAGGCTATACCAAGATCTACATAACTGCCTGACTAATCCTGAAAAGCTCTACAAAACCTTAAAGTGAACACAAAACCACATTTTAAAATAATGGAAATGGGTACACCACACAAATGGACTATATTTTGCATATAGATATAGGCTAGTCTCATAGCACTGGAGGACATATCAATATGAATGAAATAAGTTGACTTGGTCAAAAGATCTACAATGACCCAAATATCATCCAAACCACGGGAAGTACAAGAAAAACAGCTAAAAATTCCATGAAAACCAATTCCTATTTCTTCTCGAGAATGGGCAATCTCTGAGTAAAACTACCAGGCCACTAATGCTTGGCATGTACCTGCTGACAACATAGGCTATGAGCTATAAGTTTTTACATATCTCTCTTCATACCATTCCACCAATAATGTTGCCTCAAATCTCTGTAAATCTTGGTTGTGCGAGAATTAATAGAATATCTAGAGATGTGAGCCTCATGCAAAAGCAGCTCAATAAGTCCATCAAATCTCAAAAGACACTTACAATCTACGGTGTTTCTCTCAGACTCACCACTCAACACCTACTAATAAAGTATGTGACGTATACTATCCTCTATCTGGTGCTCTGAAATCATCTGAAATAACGAGGACCTTGCCTCTATGCTAGCCAAAATCCTACTAGGATATGAAATATAAAGGTGAACCACCGAGTTGTCTATTGATTGAATATCACGTGCCAACGATCTAGGAATATGAAACAAAAACTAACCTACCCATACTCACTGCTTTACCGCTCAAGGCATTAGCTACAATATTTTCCTTGCAAGAATGATATAAGATGGAATTATCACAATCCTGAAGAAACTCCATCCATTGATGTTGTCTAATATTAAGCTCTCTCTGGGTCATAAGTTACTAAATTCTACAATGATCAATGAAAATGTCACAACCGATACGATTAAGATAATGCCTCTAAATCTTAAGCATGAAAACTACCACCACCATCTCCAAATCATTAGTGGGGTAGTTACGCTCGTACACTTTAAGTTGTCTAGACACATAGAAAATAAAATGACCCTACTGTATCAATACACAACCTAGAACAACACCAAAAGCATCACAAAGCACAGTGCATCCCTCACCCTCAACGGGAAGAGCTAAAACAAAAGCAAAAGTAAGGAAATCCTTGAGCTTTACAAGGCTTGACTCACACTCCTCGGACCATAAAAAGGGAACCTCCTTCCAAGTAAATTTTTTCATTGGCACTGAAGTAGTTGTAAAATCCTAGTCAAACTATCTATAATAACAGGATAAACTAATAAAACTATGAACGTTAATATGAGATGTAGGTCTAGCCCAATCAAAAAATGCCTCAATCCTGGCTGAGTCTACTATAATCCCATCCTTAGACACCACATGACCAAGGAATGTCACCGACTTAAGGCAAAACTCACACTTAGAGAACATGGAAAAAATCACATGATCTCTTAGAGTCTGGAGCATGATCCTCAAATATTGTGAATGCTCCTCTCTACTCCTTGTATATTAAAGGATGTCATCAATGAACACAATCACGAAGAAATCCAAATCAGGGATTAATACTCTGTTCATCAAATCCATGACCGTGATTGAGGTATTAGTCAACCCAAATAACTTTACTAAGAAATACTAACCATAACGGGTCCTAAAGGCCGTCATCTGTATATCCTATTCCTAAAACGTCAACTGATGGTAATTAATTACAAATCAATCTTAGAAAACACTATCACACCCTTAAGTTGGTCAAACAAATAATCAATGTAAGGCATAAGATAACAATTTTTCATCGTCACCTTATGAAGCTTCCTATAATTTATACACATATACACGGAGCCATCCTTCTTCTTCACAAATAATATAGAAGCTCCCCAAGGGCACACACTCGGTCAAATATACCAAGAAGATCCTTAAGCTTAGAATTCAACTTCTTAAGCTTGGCAAGAGCTATACGGTATGGTGCAATAGAAATAGGTCAGGTTCCAGGTTCGAAATCAATTACAAACTCAATCTCGTAGACAAGGGGAATACTATAAAGGTCAGTAAGGAACACATCAAGAAACTAACAAACCATATGAACAAAGTCAAGTGACATGCTCTGCCCACTAGTATAAAAAATAGAACTGAGATAAGACTCAAAACCTCTCAAAATTGACCTCTTAGTACAAACAAAAGAAATAATACATATTGGCTTGTGGCTAACCACTCCCTGACACTTGAATTAAGGTATGCCGGTCATGGCTAAGGTAACGGTCTTGGCAAAAAAAATTTATAACCGCATAATAGTGGGATAATAAGTCCATGTAAAAAAATCACTCTAAAATCCATCATATACATAATAATAATATCAACATAAGTATCAATATCTCTAACAGTCACAACACCAGATCTGAATACTCATTCCACTACTAAAGAATCACTTACGGGAGTAAATACGTGCAGGCGCAGAGAATAAATAACAAAAAAACTCCAACCTTAGGGCATAATATGCAGAAATATAAGAATAAGTGAATCTCGAATAAAATAAATCAAGGGTTAATGGGAGGCACTAGAAAATTATACCTATGAAAACAACATCTAAAGACTCAACTTCATGCATAGTAGGTATTGGATACAACTAAACATGCATGCATCTGGCTAGGCACCTGAATGACCTCATGTACTGCCTGCTCGAGAACCTTCTCAAGTACCCTTGAAACCACCCCTGCGGTTATGAGAACCACCTCTAACTATGGGATAAACTGCTCTAATAGGTGGATCACCCTAAGCTAAAACAATAATTGCGCCACGACTAGGGAAATCTCACGAATAGTCACTATGAGCTCCACAAGTATATCCTAACCACTACCCTTACTAAGGTGATTACTAGCACTAGACTGACCTCCATCAGTAATCTAAAGTACTGCCTAGAAAAGTCAACTAGTCTAACTCTAAGACTAGTAGAATGGGTGCGGAGGATACCTGCTCTAAGAACTTTTATCTTTATGTTGAGAACTATGAAAACTAGCACTAAATATTCCTAAAAACCTAGGCCTTTTATCAAGGCCCTCATGACCCACACAGTTTATCACCTCCATCACTCGAGTGTGACCAATACCTCAGCAAAAGATCAACCCACAACAACTAAACTCTAAGTAGACATACGAATAGGAAGTCTCAATCATCTAATAAAGAAGCACACTCTCTCATACCTAATATTTAAAATAAAAGTTGCATGCCTATTCAACCTATATAAATGAGCCTCATACACTGCAACTATTAAGAAGCCCTGCTAGAATCTCAAGAACTGATCCCTCAAATGATCTCTAATGCTATGATGAATGTACCTCTCCAAAAATATCTCAGAGAAATGGGTTGAGGAAATATATATGAATCAAGTTGGTCTAGAATCCATATAACCTCTCCACTAATGTAGAGCAACCAAATCTATCTAAAATGTAGTGTAATCAACACCAAGGGACTCAACAAGACCCAAATTATGGATCTTGTCCTCACAAGCAATCAAAAACTCATATTCATCCTCGCTCAGAGCACCCAAACACCTAGGTATATCCAATCTATAGAATCTACCCAATATTTTTAACACCTCAGAAGACATAGCTGGTTGAGTAACTACCAGATAAACATCATTGATAAAGGAGGAACATCAACTCTAGGAGCAGCAACTAAAAGTTATGCCCATATTTTTGTAACACTTTGATCAGTAGACTGTGCATCATCATATGATACACCGCCATCCAAAACCAACAGTTGAACCAATAAATCCCTGAGCACTAAAGAAGAAATAAACCACAGTAAACCCTGGGCTAGTCCCTAGCCCACTATTGTCTAGGGCATAAGAATCTCTGGATCAAGACTAGGAATAGTACCTAGAAAAGGCACCCTATTCTTTACCTTAGTTGGGCACATATCACATAATTGTCCATGACCTTTAGGTTATCCATGAAAAGGCCTAGGAACCCTATGCTTGATCTTGGGATCCTCTTGCCGTGTAACGGTGGCACGTATCCTGGACATTTATAAAATAGTAAAGTTAAGGGAATACTTCTACAAACTAACTCAGACTCTTAGCAAGATATGAGTGAAAGAAGTAAAGAACTCCCAGGACTGTACCATTGTCTCCTGACGAAAGGAAATAAACATCACTATACTAATTCTAGAACTCTACTAGACACTTGATCTTATAACAATAATATTGGTGAAACCTAGGCTTTGATACCAATTTATCATGATTCAATGTACAAGTCAAGATGGCACCAACTAAATCCCGCCAGTAAGTTAGCCAAACCTGAACTCAGAGCTAACACAATGAGTTAATTTGGTAGGGAAAGCCCAACGTAGGCAAAATTTTCAGAACACAATATATAAATAACAAATGTTATAGATAAAATAAAAAGTCAATACCAGATACAAATAACACAAAATAGTAGAGCCAGTACAATAATATATAATAGTATTAATACAACTCAAAGCCTAGAGTAGTCAATACATTTATCTTGAAAGAAAAGACTGAAAATAAAGATAGAGGGAAATGGACAACTCAAACTCTAACAGATCACCATATATCTAGAATCAATAACCAAATGAACAATGATCAATGACGACAATTAGTACTCAAATTTTCACCAAAAAGGTACAAAACTGTAATATTAGTTTCAAAAAATTAGGTTCCGACTAAGCTAACTCATGATATAAGTATGATAAAATAAAAGATAACATAACTAAGAAAAGGTACAGAAACAAACCATAATCATCTCCAATATCAAAGTACATAACAAGTAATTAAACCAAAATAACAGTATAACTTAAGGCATCAACATATGCCAATATCATCAAGCATAATAAGTAAACAATATAGAATAATAACGTATCATAAAGCATATACAAGGATTAATGACTACAAAATAGGCTAACCTATGCCAATTAATACAGAAAAGTAAAGAAACCATCACAGCCTCCCATATGACCAGATAGTGCACTCAATGAAGATTAAAGCCAAAAACTAACATTGTATCTAACTTTCATCACAATTTAACCATCATTGCATAATTTTCATCAATTGGTCATTTACCAATATTTCACAATTTAACAACAGTTGAAAAAGTATCCATATTCCTTAATGTTACCAACATTAAACAAATTTATCATCGATACTAAATGGTCACCATTTATTGGCTAACCCTCTCTATTAACTAATCTATTTTATTACTAGTCATCATCCAGCCTCTACACTTATTTTACTACTATTTATCACATATACACTAATTACCTTATATCAAATAGAAACATTGATCAACAAAAATTATTTATTAACTACTCATCCTTTACCAATTAATTCTCGTTTATTATCTAGTCATTATTATACACCAATTTATAAACATGTATCACTTTCGAACAATAATCAATATCCCTAATATCAAAAACATTCCAAAACTTCTTATAAGTACATATAAGCAGATAATTTCCATAAATAAGGCATAGACAAACTCAAAATGAAAAATGTACACATAAGATAATTATCCTTCGGCCTTGTCGGGAATCAATACATCATCAAAATATTCTGTGGCCTTACCAGTTATCAATACATCATCACGACATCCTTTGTCCTTGATGAGTATCAATATATCATCACAATATCCTTAGGCCTTACCGTGTATAATTATATCATCAGAATATCCTCCGGCCTTGCCGAGTTTCAATATACCACTACAATATTCTTCACCCATGCTGGGTATTAATATGTCATCACAATATCCTCCATCCTTGTCCGCTATAAACATATCAACACAATGTTCTTCAATCTAGTGGGGTATCAATATGGTATCATAATATTCTCTGGATTTGTTGTGTATCAACATGACATCATAATGTTCTTTAGCCTTACCGGGTATCAATATATCATCATAGTCAGTGGCTAAATCAATAGCATAAGTGATCATATACTCAGACATCATTATTTCAAGAATAATTAATGCAATAACTTCCTATATAATCAATAAGCATGACTTCTAACATAATTCATGGCATTATTGATAATATCATCAATAGGAATATTTCATAGCATAATTACAAGCATAATTTATTAAGCATGATCATAAGTATGAGTATAGTATAGTCAATGGCTAAAATAATTGGATAATCAATGGCCTTACCAATAACATAATCAAGGGCTTATTATATAGCATATTCATTAGATCGTCATAGTATAATCAATAATCTAGTTAGATAATCCATAAGCATTACTTAAAATGTCAACATCTCCATATCCATTAAGTGCCATGTTTTTTAATATGGCGTCAACTAATATTTCTAAGTATTCAAAAAGCATATAAGGGTTTCAAGAGAACCAATCATCAATATTGACTTAAGGTAGGTCAAGGAGCCCAGTTCTAAAATCTTGAAAATATATTCTAAGTCAAATTCTACTCTAGAAAAGTATAAGGTATCTAAATCCAATCTTAGATGTATAGCAAGCCTCAATTCACCCTAAGGTAAAGGTTCTACTCTTGCCCTTTAACTAAGTCCAAGGGATCTAAGACAACCTTCATTATGTAAGTCACTAAGGCCAATCTTACCTTAAGAATGAGTGCCAAGGTCACACCCATCTAACTAGAGTAATTTAGTTTGTTCTCATCCTAAATAATAGATATGAGACCTAATTCACTATTGTTCAAGGACACAATATAAGGATTCTCATTCTATAGTTTTAAATGACTTAAATGACCTAACTTACTCCAAATATTAAATTTTATAAATCCAACACCTAAAACCCATCCCAATCACAACACAATATCATAAGAATATTATGACATGGCTCAATCTAAATAATGGATAAGCCTACCCTACCTCGACACTGAATAAAGCTCAACGAACCACTAAACCTTCACTTTTCCCTTCTGGCAAGCCTTTAAGATTCTAAGCTATCAAAAACATATTTTACTCATCAATATGATAACATCGATACCCATATTGTACGAATTTCTTTTGGGTCCAAAAAACATATCAAAACCCATGGGTCTTACTTAAAAAAATCATGTTTCCAAGGCTAAACAAACATAATATCAAGCTTAAGGAAACATTACTCTCAACAAAGTGTGAAAACAAAGATATGTTGGGGATAAAATCAAGCCTTAAAGATGTTGGGGTTTTAAGAAAATAATTATGAAATTTCACCTAGAAAAGAGTTAACACTTACCTTAAATAAGTAGATAATCATGAAAATAAATGTTACACAAGATTCATAATCGCCAACAAGTTTCAATTTTAAAATATCATTCTATTTTATGTTTTTTTCTCACATAGATAAGTGAGAAATTGCTAGAATTATAGCTTTGAGGTTATTTGTACCTATACCAGGTACTCAGGTCCCACTATCGTGGCCCAGCACCAGCAATTGTAACTCATTAAAGAAAAAGAAAATGCTACGATCGCAACACTTCTTAGTGTGATCACAGTACTTCCTCTATCAAAGGTGCTGCAATTGCAGCCCTTGGATTGTAATTGTGGTTGCCTCAATTGACAACTGAAACTTAGAAATTTTGCTATGTCTTTGTCAAGCCCTAGGGATTCATCAAGAATATCATATGCACAAACAAACAATGTAACCACACTAAATTCGATGTTCCATACATGATGGCACACTCAAAATTTCCATCCATGGTTGTTTTAATGAAATGTGGGTTCCATACCTATATTTCCAATTGTCAACCTTAAGACCAATAGGTCGAAATAAGCTCAGGTGCCTCAAAATCCAAACCAAAAGTTTACGCAACCTAAAATTGATATTTCAGAGATTTTGGCATAGTTAGAATAAGCATATGAGATCATTTTAATGATATTTTACCTCGATCACCATTACATCCAGTATATACCTCATAATGGGGAATTAGCTCTAGAAACGACATGAACTGCTAGTTAAATTAACTATTAGTCCTAATAATTCATAAATAACTTAGGAAAGGTGCAAAAAATCTCTAATGATGAAGATAAAAGGAAATATGGTAATGAACTAAAGGGACATTACAATGTCCACTACTAAAGAAACTTTTGTCTTTGAAAGTTTAAAATTAGGATGTACCTGAAGTCTCAAACTGGTGAGGATACTGGGTTGGTATCTCACTCTTCATTTCCCAAGTAGCCTTCTCCGCTGGATAGTACATCCACTGAATATTAACTACAAGAACCTCTCTAGTGCACAACCACATGACATCGCTAGCTATTATATGCACTGACTCCTCTACAAAGGTCAAACACCCAACCAACTGGATTGAGTTCAATCTTAGAATATGAGATGTATCAGGAATATATCGCTGCAACATAAAGACATGCAAAAATAGATGAACAATAAAAAAAATTAAAGGTAAATCTAACTTATAAGCTACCTCTCCAACTGCATAAAGAATCTCTAAAGGTACAGTATGGTCCGACACCCATATTTCCAATTGCTCAACTTTTTGACCAATAGGTCAAAATAAGCCTGGGTGCCTTGTGACCTAACCAAAGGTCTACATAGCATAAAATTAATATTCCAGAGTTGTTGGCATAGACAGTATTTTCATATGGGATATTTTTATGGATGTTTTTGCTCAGTGAACATTTGGAATCAGGGAAGACTTCAAAATAGGGAATTGGCTCAAAAATCCACATGAACTACTCAATAACTAAACTATTAGTCCCATCAAGTTATAAATTACTTGGTCATCCATGTATAAGCTTTAATAGAAAAAATAAGAGGAAATATGTAAAAATGACATTAAGGGTCATTACAATTTAAGCCTCAAAATTTCAAACAAGTCATCAAATTGACGACTTATCCGGGGCATCATTGCCTTAATCTGTAGAACACTCTATGTTTTGGGTATAAATGCTCCATGTCGAGGAGACTCTAGAAATGGCCAAAGTCCTCTCATATATAACATGCCTCGAGCATTGCATTTTATTCAAAAGTATCAGACTGAAAAGGAATAGCTACCTCAGTCAGAAAACCTAGAATAAGTATGTCTTAGAGGCTTACTTGAACTTTCGCTAGAAGGATCACTGTAGTTGGGTTGACAAGCATCAATAAGTTGAAGTGTTGTATGAACTGGTCTACCAAACTTACCTAGATACTGATAGAACTAACGTGGAAGATACCAAATCTAGAAACCTCCACCTCTGAACTGCGAGCAACTCAATTTCTTTTAAAACTACCCTAATACTGAGTCTCTTCTTACTTTCTCCTTAGGACTTGTGATGCATCTCCTCTTTAGTTTGAGCCTATTTATAGACCTTAAGAATAGTCCTACCAGTGGAAATCAAATAGTGTGTATCTATGAAAAGAGAAAGTCTCAATCCTAAAATAAAATACCAAATTTTTATCATACTTGGTCAACAAATAGGTGTAGCATTCCTTGCCAACTCATAAAACTAAGTGTCACACTCTAATGTAGTCATTTAACCCTACTGAAATCTCGATAACTAATCTTTCAGTTGATCTCACATCTACAAGGCATATATTTCTCTAAGAAAACCTCATAGAATTGTGTCCATGTAACCAGAGAAGATCAAGCTGGCTAGGAATCCAGACGAGCTCTCCACCAATGTCTAGATGCTAGGTCAAACTAAAATTAAATATTTTCAATACTGTGAGTCTCCACTAGGGTCAAATTATTGAGCCAATACACATCCTCACCCACTTCACCTTAAAACCTAGGAGGAGTAAATTTCAAATATCTATCCAATATATTTTGCTCCTAGATGCACATAACAGGCTTGGAAACCATCGATGATGGAGAGATCTTAAATCTGGGGGTGAAACTTTAGGTGTTACCCTTACCTCAATACAACTTTGATCCACAGACCAAGCACCATCAGATGGTGCAACACCAATCAAACCTAATAGCTAAACTAAAGCATCACTGAGCATCGATGAAAAAATAAACCCCGATGGAGCCTGGGCTGGACCTTGGCCTACCACTATATAGGGTTGGGGAATCTATGCTTTAACAATAATAGTAAGGTCTAGTGAAGGCTTTCTATATGAAACTCTAGCCGGGGATGTAGCACGAACTCATAATACCCATTTCTAATAGCAATAACTTGTGTTCTAGCCTTCTAAAAATAGTGAGACCAAGTGAATCCTAGAAACCAACAAAGACTCTTAGCACAAAATGAGAGAAAGAAGTTGAGATTTTTCAATAATGTCTTATTTCTTCTCTAAGATAAGAAATAGACGTTATCATTCTAATTTATGGGACCATACTAGATGCTTGCTCTTGTACCTACAATACTAGTGAACCAGGCTCTGATACAAATAAGTCACAACTCAATTTCATAAGTCATGATGGATCTTATTTTATCCCACCAGTAGGTAAGCTAAATCATAGCCCAGAACGACAAGTTATGGGCTAATTTGAGAAAATTACCATGAATGACAAAAATACACAGGAAATTAAATTACAACCCATAAAGAATAAGTATAATAACATAACTAAATAGATAAAATGAAAACAGTAATAATAACACTTGACCTAGTAAGGTCAATACAAGAGCCTCTTGCAAACGAATAAGAGTACTATCAATTTCAAATATACAATACTCTCAAAACCAAAAGACAATCCAAATCAAACGAAGGAGAAAAAGTTACCTCTAGCTCTAAAAGCTCACCATATCTCCAAAGACATACCACACTAACACAATATCAATGGAGATAACTAATACTCAAATTTGCAATAAAGGGGCATAGAAGTGTAGTATGGGTACCAAATAATGGGTATTCAGTAGGCATCATCGACCACCTGAGATAAATCATAATAAAAATATAATAAGATGCAAGATAATAACAAAGTTAGGTAAAACACAACAAACCTGGAATAATGCTGAAATATATAATGTAACCAACTGAATATATAATATCAAGAGAATGCAATTATTTATTGCATAATTATGAAGGCCTCTAAAGTTTTTGTTCTAATAATGACAAACTCACATGTGTATCTCTGTAGCTGGTAATAATGGAAAGATAAAGAAAGTCGAATTCAGAAATAGAAGGGCAATCAAGAATGGAAACACATCCACTGTATCCAAGTAGCATACATGTAAAATAAATCATGAGAAGACAAATGGAAGAAGCATCATACTCCCAAATATTTTAGAAAATCATGACACAATATCTCACAAATGATATAGAGGACCTTGGCATGGCAAGCATATCAATTAAGTATCATGGAAATAGCAGAAGGATCAACCTTCCCACAATCATTGTTGTAAACCAAGATTTATAGAAGAATGAATCAATCAAGAATAGAAGATCACAAGTACATTAGGCAATGCCTCAAAATTAGACAAGAAATATAGGTCATAGATATATCTAATATGTACGTGATTCAATATTGTATATGGACATATCTGATATGAACATTATACACGACTACATTTATCAATCAAGGAATCAATTCATATCTTTGATTAAGAAGAAATCTCTTGGGTTTCCCTATGAAGGGTAACAACAAAAGAATATAAAAAGAGAAGACCAAAGACATACACTTTTCATGCAAATTCAAGGAGAAAATTCAACGTGTCATATTCTTAGTATTATAAAGCTTTGTAACGTTAGTTTACAATTGTTATATAAAGCGTAGGATTGAGTCATCTTTTTAACATCAACCGAAGTTGTGTCACAAGATCTAAAGACCAAAATACGTCTTTAAAAATCATTTCCTATCCCTGTACTAGAACCAAGCCTTCAACTATCTTAAAGAAACTTCAAATCCAAGGTGACTAAACATAGGCACTGAATTAGTGTGCCAAACTAGGATAAATCTTTTTATTGTTTGCTCTATGATTTATTATTTATGTGCTTAACTATTTAAGTTTAATTTGTCTATGAGGTATTTTAATCTATAAGCGAGTCGACTGTAAGGAGTCAGTAGTTGACTTAGAAAAGAAAATTTCAGTTCATCCCCTCTTGAATTTTAATTTGTATCAGAGTAGGTCTCACAGATAGAATTGCCAAAATTCAAGTGAGCAAATATCAAATGGCCAATTACTAAATTCCCAATTCTCTTCTATAGGATGGTCACTACTCTACAAGACGACCATACTTCAATTGACAACACTACTCATACTGGAATAACAGATTCACAATCTTTGTCAAATCAAATGACTACTAAGCTCGTGTTGTCATCAAAAAAGGTCCTTAGCTAATTCCATGCCTCAAGGAAAAACAAAAGGGAAAGGAAAAAGAATCCAGTAGTATTTTTATTGAAGATCATAAAAAAATATTTATTACCAAAAAAAAACAGAAGGCAATTCAAACTAACACTCGTGCTTTACTTTTATGTTATCGAGTCTTGGAGGTATTTATACTTGATAATTTAGCTATCGTCTAGAGCTGTGTCAATTTTTGTAATTATCTCAGTTGAGCCATGATTCTCAGAACTCAGCCCTTCTAATCTAAAATGCAGCTATGTATCTATTATTACATGAGTTCTTGCAATTTTTGAGGCATTTAAGAGTTTAGAAAGATTATGAACTCGTTTAGCAAATTGATTTAGCTATGTATACTCAATTTTTCCAGTGTTCTAAGCCTAGATAGCGATATTTGAGGATGAATGTTTCCAAGGGGGAGATATTGTAAGACCCCGCAAAATTCTTTCATAGAATGAGCCTTAGGGCAAGTTAAGCGAGGCGTGATTCTATCCCTAAAAGATTGAAAAGTGACTTCCTAAGTGAGTATCATGTTAACCATATAGAATTTCCCTAATTTTGACTTTTTATCATATGGGAAATTTGATAACGTTTTTGTCGATATAAGATTCACCCAAATTCTATGCCTGGGTAAAAAGTTATGGCTAATTTAAGTCCGAGTCATAAAACAGCATCATTTTAGTGTTTGGTGCATTACGGAGAGGGTCTATTTCATAATTATCAAATTTCAGTAGAACTCCATGATAGTGGCGCATCGCGAAGAACCCCAATTTATCAATAGTCAATTTCCAGTGGCCTAGCACGACTGCGATGCATTGCGCTGAAGTTCCAGGTCCCAACCTGTAGAACAATGTGATAGCTCCGCATCGCGGTGACTCCCAGATTCCCATTTGTCCATTTTTAGTGAGCCACCATGATATTGACGCATCACAGTGGCCCATAAAATCGGGTTCCCAGTTCAATTATTTTTTAGCTTCGTACATAAGTTAAAAAGGGCGCTTTATACTTTTTCCAAGCCTCTTAAACCATGCAAACACCAAATCAAAGTCATTTACAAGAATTCTAGGATGTTCTTCTCAAGTTTTCTCTCAACAAAAACCCTAAGTATCAAATACCTTTCCCAAGAATCTCAAGAATCCACCATAGATTTTTTTAATTTAGTCAAGATTCAAGGTTCCCAAGTTAAGGGCTTCAAGAACCCTCTCCCAAGAGTAAGAAGAGGAAGTTTATAGCAAGCTTGTTCATCTAATTCCATAATCCAAGGTATGTGGGGTTTTGAACAAGGGTAACCATTTCACCCTTGTGCCCAAAGGCTTATTTAAATGATGATTTTCCTGAAATCTATGAGGTTTTACATGAATTTGAACTAGGGTTTTTCACCCATTATTATTGAATGCATTCACTTGATAATTCCCATGAGTTGAGAGTTAAATGACATGATTTCTGCATCTTTTTTTGAGAAATTACAGCTGGGTCTATACCCCATGATTTTAATCCTTGAGAAGTAAATAGTTGAAATGTTTGAGATATTGAAGTATATGAGTATGTTGAGATTTTGAGACATTGCTGAAATTTCCAGATTTCTACATGAGTTATGAATCTATATGCCATCTATTATGCTTTTGATGAGTTTTATTTTGAGATTGAATTATGGGTTAGTAAGCCCTACTTGAGACTTGCAATTTTATGAACTCTTGTGCTATAAGCACCTATGATTTGTGCATTTTGAGATCTGTTTAGAAATGATTTGACCTAATGGTCATAGAGTTTTGAAATCCACTTCCTACATAAGATTACAGATTTGATTATTGGCTTTGCAGTGACCATGAGATTATTTCTTAAAGTGGATTTTTATGAGATGAGCACAGTTAATCTAAAAGGAGTAGTATTTAGCACCGAATGGGTAAGTTACTACGGTTTCTTTCCCTAAAACTATGTACCACCATAGATTGGGCCTGAGGCTGAGTTTATAATTATTATTGGGCCTAAGGCTGAGTTAATATTGGGCCCAAGGCTGAGTTTGTTTAGTGATCAATAGACCTAGGTTATACTCCCTAGCAAAGAGTATGACGCTCCTCCCCAATGTGGGCTCGCTTCCTTAGGAGGACAAAATGTTGGACTCCATGTAGCTCACATGATTTATGTTGATTACCTCCCTTGCCTTTTAAACTTCAGATCAGTAATTCCTTGAAAACTAAAGTCTTTTCCCTTCCTATGAGCTATTTTCCTAATGGTAACACTACAAAATAGTTTCCTAACTAAAGCATTTCCTTTATATGAGTTGTTTCTCCAAACAAAAGTATTCTTCCTTTATATGGTATTTTCCATGAAGCTTTGAGATAAGTTATTTCCTTAAAATAGAGTATCTTTCCATTGAGACTGAATGATTTTCGTAAAGCTTGAAATGAGATACTTTCCTAAAGTGAACGAAATGCCTTCAAGTATGTTTCAAAGTTATATGATTCCGAATTCCAAGTATTTGAGTTCAAAAGAGTTATGAGACCTTGAACGTTAAAGAAGTTCTACTCTCTATGAGATATATGAATGATTTGGAAGTACTGTTTAAAGTTCCTTTAGCCTTGAGGATTGAGAATAAAAGAGGATTTTTGATTTCTACGTTAAAGTATGATGGACTCACGAGATTTGTATTATATGCTTCAACTTGCATGACTTATGATTTGTACATTTTATGCTTGTTAAATCCATGTGATTCATCCCATATTGCAGCATGATTTGATTGAAGAAGATTGATACTATTTTATACATATACATTTACCCTCATATACTCAGTACATTCCCTAGTGTTGATCCCCACATACGTCTATGTGCTATATTGTCTCATAATGTAGGTGAAAAGATTTATAGTGCATGCACCATATCCAGTCAGTTCGCAGCTTCCAGTTAGAAGGTGATAGGTCCACTTTTTATTCAAGGGATCGAGTCAGTGATACAGTTAAATCATGTTGTATTTTGTTTATTCTGTTATATTGAGTTGGGGTGGTTTGGAGTTATGACCCAACTACCTATAGTCAGTACTAGTAGAGGCTTCATAGATAGTCAGTAGGAGTTGATGCATTGAGTTTCAGTTTTATTGTAAAAGGAGAGTTGTAACCTTGTGACTTTAGTTTTGCATTAATGAATAAATGGTTATTTAAATAGATTTCATGACCTTGGTGGCCATGGTTTGGATTTTAATAAAACTTAGGAGTCCAATTTGGTTGTGTGAATTGGTTTGGCATAAATATATTAGCTTACTAGCATATTGGTATGGAGATACCAAGTGGTAAATTCCTTACTGGTTGATTATATGAGCAAATTTTTTTAAGTTAGGCTTAAAGGGGGTTATGTAACTTGCCATGGGGGTCTTGGGGGGACCAATACTGGAAACCACATTTGCTGGTATGGGGTCCTTTATGATCGTGTGCATAGTTCATACTTTATATATATTTTGAAATGGCTGGGCCGGTGGATTCTCTGGCCCTTCCTCAAATTTCTTAGATTATGTGGCTAATACGTAGTGGGACTCTTTCAGCAGGGGAGTTGAACCCATATAGCCCGTGGGTTCCCTTAGTATGGATGGAGCTACAAATTCCAGGTTAATAGTTTTAAAACTCTCATGTTCATGATCCTGATCCTATCTCAACACCTTATATATGTATATATGAATGTGTTAATTATGGTTTTTGACTGATTTTGGACTGGCTTTATGCTATCACTTTCTTTGAGTTACACGTCAGTGATTATCTTACTGACTATCTGAGGATGCTACATCCTTTTATAATGTAAGGTCTGAAGACACTTGTTTTTCCCGTACAAAGCTATGTGGATTAGCACATTCATTGAGTTGTTGTGAAGTGGTGAGCCTTCATCCTTTGAAAAACCTTATCATTTTATTTTCTTTCATTTCTTACTCAGTTTTTTGGTTGTCTTTTGGTCATAGTTAGGGGCATGTCCTGACTTCATTTAATATTTTGGTACTATAGGCTATTGTGGATAAATGTGGGTTGGTTGGATATTATTTTGACACTTAGGTTTATTAAGTCATTTATTCATCTTCTTATTTTTGTTTAGTTGGCTTCCACATTGTTGTTGTTGTTTTTGTTTTTATTATTATTATTATTATAATGCTCTTGAAATTGGTTAAAGGGGTGGTCTTTGGTCTATGGTGGACTTGAGCTACCCGTCGTGGCTAGGCCCTGGTTCGGTTCATGATAATATCGTACTTTATCACAAAGTGGGGTACTATCCAGAGGCTTTTCGGAGAGGTTTTGTAATACCCCAAAGTTTCCTAACTAAATTTTTCTTAAGAATGTCAAGTATTAGCTTCTAAATTGAATGATTTTTATTCCATGGGAAATTTTCTAGAATTTCACTTTTTTTTATGTGGGAAATTCAATAAGCTTTCCATCGATATAAAATATGCCTAAATCTGATAATCGGGTAAGAAGTTATGTCTATTTCAAGTCCGCATCGTAAAACAGCGCCATTTTGGTCAGTGACTTGCCAGGCCACAAGATAAAATGGCAATTGTCCTTTTTCTAATGTCCCAGTGTGATATCTCCACATCACGCTAAGCTTCCAGGTCGCAAGTAAAGTGGCAACACGATGGCTCCACGTTGCGCCATTTTCCTAATTCCCAATTGTCAAATTCCAGTGACACGGCACGATAGCGCCACGTCGCGCAAGGGGTCCAGGTCTTGAAATTATCATCAATTTAAAAGATTCATCCAAGATTAAAAGGGTCAATTTTCCACCGCTAGTTAATCCCTTTAACATGAGATTTAGCTAATTGGAACTCAAAATATATACTAGTTTCTCTCAATTTTCTCTCAAGAATAAGCTAGGGTTTCAATTTGGGATTCAATTTCAAGAAATTCTCTCTGTCAATCTTCGCTAAATTAAGAACTAAGGTATGTCACGTGTGGATTTCTGGGTCACTTTCACCCATGAAGCTCAAGAATCTCTTTTCAAAATCAAAGATTTGTATATTTACGAATTTTCATGATTTGATTGAATTGAAAAGTGATGTGCATGTTGTTGTTTGGCTTCATTCAATGTTATAGACTATTAATTACAAGAATTGATTCTAGTATGTGAGGAATTACATGGTATTTATCATAAACCCTTCAATTCACAAGTTGATTGATGTATCTTTTTTTATTAGATGTGTTGATGATTGTATAACCATAGCATGCTCCCCCCATGTTTGATTAAATGCCTATGTGAAGGAAAAGTACCATACTAGTTTGATAAAATCAAATCTCCATACATCTACAAGTTATGTATGTCAAGTGTTTGATGAAATGTCTTAGCCAATGGATTATGTAATGTTGATGTTGGTCATGTACTCAAGAAAGTCATGCTTTGTCAGTTTCCTTCTATCGAGTCTTATATAGTTGTGTGCCTAGAGTCTGTGTCATGTTTTAATAATATCCTCAATCAAGCCATGATCCATAGAACTCAGTCAGCCATGTGACTCAAGAAAGCTCAGTAATAAAGTAATCTCAGTACTATTTCGTCAGTCAACGAAACTCAGTTAATTTAGTCAACTTCAGTTCAGTAATCTATGATCAGTATCTATTCAGATGGGAGTAGGAATTAGCACCGAGTAAACCCAAGGATGGGAACACACATAATCAGATGAGGGTGTGATTCTTAGAAGTCATCCTTGCATTCCAGAACTATGTAGCAAGCATAGGTTAAGACATCAATACTGTCAGATGAGGGTTGATGAGGTGGATAAGCAATGCCAGATGAGGGCCCTACAATTATCTTTTGGGGACCCTATCAAATAAGGGCCACTTATATCTTGTCATTACTTGTGGCGCGGTATTGACACCCTTCTAATTGGGGTTACAGATTGGACCCCAACTTAGCCATAAAGGTGTATTAGGGGCATGTCGATTAGATAACTAATTCCTACAATTTTAGTTATAGAATCAGGACTGTCAGATACAGTCATTCAGTCTCAGTAATAGAACTAAAATAGTTTTACCAAATTCAGAATTATCAGATACAGTCAACTCAGAACAGTATAGAACTCAGGTAGTTCTATCAGATTCAGGACTATCAAATATAGTCACTCATGTCATCAGTTATATCAGTCATCAGAATTCAGTTATCAGTCATGTTAGTATCAATAAATTCATGTTGTCATGATCTCAGATATAGTTACGGCGTATTGATTCATGTATTCTCACAATCATATTAGCCAGATAGCCAGTATTGTTTATGCATATGAACCCTATGCAATCTTCCATGCATACCAGTACATTCAAATTATTGACGCATTCATGCTAGGGTTTCTTATACCATAGGTTCAGAAGCATGAGCCCCAGACCATCAGTAGCATTCAGTCTCAGTAGTCAGAGTTAACAGTGAGTCCTCATCTTTTGAGGATGTGATCATTCATTTATTTATTATCTCATTAATTAATTTATAAGTTGGAGTTAGTTGGGGAGATGTCCCATCAACTCCTTATCCAGACAGTTATGTTTTAGAGGCTTTTCAGACTATAGTATGTTCAGATAGTATTTTAGTTTTGGGTATTCTATTACCCCACTCAGATGTTATATTTTATCAGTCATGCAGTTTTGAACCATATGTCCTTTCAGCCTCTATTTCTGCATTATATTTAGTATGTTATATAGTGTACAGATACAGATATCAGCCATGGGTTAGCTTGTGGTCCTTCAGGGTTGTGAGCATTGTGTAGCATTCCAAGTACTAGATTCAAGGCATTACAACCTGGGTATCAGAGCCTAAGGTTCAATAGTGTCCTAGGATGTCTTAAAGCCGCATCTAGTAGAGTCTTAAAGATGAGTGTGTTGTGCGCCACATTTATGTACAGGAGGCTATAAGATGTTTTAAGAATAGTTTTTCCTTCTTTCAGTATTCATATCGTGCCAGTAAGCATAATCTCAAGTCAATCTCTCAGTTTAATCTATTTCTCTCTTTCTTCTATAGAACATGCCTTCTAAAAGAAGAATAGGAAATCAGTCAGCCCCTCAGCCCAAAGAACCTTTAGATGAATATGTTTCTCATGCATAGTTCAAAGTTGTATTCACTATGCTTGCTCAGTCAGTTGCTACTTAAAATGAACGACCAGCCATTATTTTAGCCCACCCAGTGGCCAATTCAGTTGTAGCCAGGATTGGGGACTTCACTCGAATGAATCCTCTATTATTTCTCAGGTCTAAGTCAAATGAGGTCCCTCAGGAATTCATCGATTAGGTTCAGAAGGTTACAGACATCATGGGGGTTACTCCTATCGAGAATGCTGAGCTAACTGCATACCAGTTGCAGGATTTTTCCCGCACTTAGTTGAAACAGTGGAAGTTAAAAAGGCCAGATGATGCAGGGCCTATTGAGTGGGAGGAGTTTGTCACTGCATTCTTAGATAGATTCTTTCCCCAATTGCTGAGATAGGCTAAGGTATTAGAATTCATCAACCTCAGGCAGGGTAACATGACGGTGAAAGAGTATTCTCTTAAGTTTACTTGATTAGCCAAATATGCTCCTTATGTGGTTATAGATAGCAAGGACAAGATAAGTAAGTTTATTTCTGGGGTGAACGATAGTATGGTCAATGAGTGTAGGTCTACGATGTTGAATAGTGACATGACTTTAGCTAGGACTATGACTCATGCTCAGTAGATAAAAGATCAAAAGGTGAAGATGAGGGAGAAACAGAATAAGAGAGAAAAGATAGATAGTTTCAACTTTGCTCAGCCCAAATAAGAAGGAGCAAACCGCTCTCATTTCCATCCTAGGTCATCACTTCCAGCTTCTTTTTCAACCAGTGCTCCAGCTCCTAAGTTTAGGGATGGAAATATAGATAGGGCACCAAGCTCTAAGTCTCAGGGCAGTG
The DNA here is from genome assembly GCF_002878395.1 of Capsicum annuum. Taxonomy (NCBI): domain Eukaryota; kingdom Viridiplantae; phylum Streptophyta; class Magnoliopsida; order Solanales; family Solanaceae; genus Capsicum; species Capsicum annuum. Next base: position 67,385,562 of record NC_061113.1, on the reverse strand, counting down.
TTAGCAATGCCCAAATTAATCTCCTTTGTCAGACTTGTGGTATCAACCACAAGGGTACTTATAGAGCTAGTAGAGATGTCTACTTTGGATATGGCAAGCTAGGCCACAGAGTTAGAGATTGTCCCCAGTCGGGTTATCAGGGTCAGCAGAATCGTTCCTCATCTTAGTCCGATCGCCCAAATTAGTAGGGTGCCACTTCCAGTGCCACTAGTGGGCAATGCCCAAACAGACTCTATGCTCTCTAGTCCTAGCAAGATCAGGAAAATTCTCCTGATGTGGTTACTGGTACATTACAGATCTTTCATGTGCATGTTTATGCTTTGCTAGATCTAGGAGCTTCCGTGTCTTTTGTCACTCCCTATATGGTAATTGATTTTGAAATCAGTCCTGAAATTCTAGCAAAGCCCTTTTCAGTCTCTACCCTAGTGGGTAAAATCATCATAGCCCAGCGGGTATACCAGAACTGCCCAGTTCTGATATTTCAAAGAGTCACTTCAGTAGATTTAGTCGAATTAGAGATAACTAATTTTGATGTCATTCTCAGCATGGATTGGCTTCATTCTTGCTATACCACAATCGACAGTACAAACAGAATAGTCCAGTTTTAATTTCTAAATAAACCTGTTTTAGAGTGGAGGGGTATTACTTCAGCTTTCAAAGGTCAGCTTATTTCCTACCTTTGGGCATGGAAAATGATATCTAAAGAATATGTCTATTATCTTGTTAAAGTTAAGGACGCTAGTTTCGAAACTCCCAGTCTTGAATCAGTCCCAGTAGTGAATGAATATTCAGATCTCTTTCCCAAAGATCTTCCAGGAATTCTTCCCAAAAGGGAAATAGACTTTGGCATTGATGTTCTTCCAGATACTCAGCCTATATCTATTCTTCCATACAGAATGACACCTGCAGAACTCAAAGAACTGAAAGATTAGTAGAAAGATCTCTTAGACAAGAAATTTATCATCCCCAGTATGTCCCCGTGGGGTGCACCAGTCTTATTCGTGCGCAAGAAAGATGGTTCTCTCCGAATATGCATTTATTACCGTTAGCTCAATAAATTCATAGTCAAGAACAAGTATCTTCTCTCCAAAATTGATGATTTGTATGACCAACTTCAGGGTGCCAATTATTTCTCTAAGATAGACCTCAGATTCGGCTATCATTAGCTTAGAGTTAGAGACTGTGACATTTCGAAAATGGCCTTCCGTACCCGGTATGGTTACTTCAAATTCCTAGTCATGTCCTTTGGTCTTACCAATGTCCCAGCATCTTTCATGGACTTGATGAACCGTATGTTCAAGAAGTACTTAGACATATTCATCATAGTCTTTATAGATAATATTTTGGTTTATTCCCGCAGTGAGCGTGATCATGTACACCATCTTAGAATTATACTTCAAACTCTCAGAAATCATCAGTTGTTCAGCAAATTCAGTAGGTGCAAATTTTGGCTAAGGTTATTAGCATTCCTTGGCCATATCATTTTTGGTGATAGCATTAGAGTAGATCCTCAAAAGACTAAAGCAGTAAGAAATTGGCCCAGACCTCTCTCTCCATCAGATATCAGGAGTTTCTTGGGTTTAACTGGCTATTACAAATGGTTTGTTGAAGAATTTTCATCTGTTGCATCCCCTATATCTAGATTGACTCAGAAGAAAGTCAAGTTTCAGTGGTCAGATCATTGCGAGAAGAGCTTTCAAGAGTTGAAGTCTCAACTCACCTCATCCCCAGTCTTAGCTCTTCCAGACGGTCCAGATGGGTTTGTTTTGTACTGTGATGCATGCAGAGTTAGTTTGGGTTATGTCCTCATACAACATAGTAAGGTCATAGCCTACGCCTCCAGATAGCTTAAACCTCATAAGAAAAATTATCCTACTCATGATCTTGATTTAGAAGTTGTGGTTTTTGCCTTAAACATTTAGAGGCATTACTTGTACAAAGTTCATATAGATGTGTTCACCGATCATAAGAGCCTTCAGTATGCCTTTTCTCAGAAAGATCTTAATTTTTATCAAAGAAGGTGGGTTAGAGGTCTTGAAAGATTATGGTATGAGTATCTTTTATCATCTGGGCAAGGCTAACATAGTGGCCGAGGCTCATATTAAGGACAGTAAGAAAAAGTTAGCTTAGGAAGTCCATCAGTTTTCTAGACTAGGTATTCTCTTAGTCGATACAGAGGAGGGTGATGTATGGGTTCAAAGTAGTTCAGAATCATCTCTAGTTTTCGAGGTGAAAGAAAAGCAAGATAAAGATCCCAACTTAGTCAATTTGAAAGAGTCAGTTAAGAACCAAAAACTAGAGGTTTTCTCCTAAGGGGGAGATGGTGTATTGCATTTTCAGGATCGTCTCTGTATTTCAGGTGTAGATGACTTAAGGCAGCGAATTCTTGCAGAAGCGCATGGTGTGTGATACTCTATTCATCCAGGGGCCACAAAGATGCACTGAGGCTTGCGGGTGATCTATTAGTGGAGTAGGATGAAAAGAGATATTACAAAGTTTGTGGTTAAGTCCTCTACATGTCAGCAGGTTAAGATAGAGGATCAAAAGCTAAGTGGGTCCGTGCAAGAGTTCAATATTCCTAGTAGAAGTGGGAAGAAGTGAACATGGACTTTATGATGGGTTTACCTCGTACTCGTCGCCGGCATGATTTATTTTGGGTCATTGTAGATAGAATGATCAACTCATCCCATTTTCTTCCAGTTCATACCTCTTATTCAGCCGAGGATTATGTCAAACTCTACATCAGGGAGTTGGTCTGATTACACGGTATTCCATTATCTATTATTTCAGACAGAGTTACCCAGTTCACCTCTCATTTCTAGAAAGCATTCCAAAAGGGTATTGGTATCCAAGTTTATCTCAGTACAACCTTTCATCCTCAGAAAGATGGTTAAGCTGAAAGAACCATTCAAACCCTTGAAGATATACTAAGGGCGTGTGCAATTAATTTCAAGGGTAGTTGGGATGACCACTTTCCCTTGATTAAGTTTGCATACAATAATAGCTATCATTCCAGTATTTCGATGGCTCCATTCAAAGCTCTCTAAGATAGCAGATGCACATCTCCAGTTGGTTTGTTTGAAATTAGTGAGGCCTCGGTGAAAAGACTTGACTTGGTATTCGATGCCTTAGAGAAAGTCCAATTGATCAGAGAAAGACTCCAGGCTGCTCAAAGCCGACAGAAGTCTTATGTAGATGTGCATAGAAAGGATCTCGAGTTCAAGGTCGGCAACTATGTCTATCTAAATATCTCTCCCATAAAGGGAGTGAAGAGGTTTGGCAAGAAGGGAAAGGTCAGTCCCAGATATTTCGATCTCTTTAGAATTCTCAGTCGCTTCAGCAAGGCAGCTTATGAGCTTGAATTGCCTTCAAATCTAGCATCAGTTTATCCAATCTTCCATGTCTCTTTTGTCAAGAAGTGTATAGGTGACCCAGCAGTTATAGTCCCTATTCAGAACATAGATGTTCAAACAGCCTCTCTTATGAGGAAATTCCAGTTGAAATTCTAGACTACAAAACTCGTAGATTGAGGAACAAAGAAGTCCCTGTAGTTAAAGTTCTTTAGAGGAATCATTCTGTTGAGGGAGATACTTGGGAAGCAGAATAAGACATGCGTACTAAGTACCCTTACCTCTTTTTTGCTGACTCATATCAATCTCAAGGTAATAGTTCTCCTTAAGCTTTTTAATTTTCATATTCAGATTTTAGTTACAACTTGGTATTAACCTCATGTTTAGGATTCCATTTTTAAACTTGGTACTAAGTACCATTACATATCCAATTATATGTTCATACATCAGATTAGTTATATGTTCATGCATTAGACATGCATTCTTCTCATGAGAAGACTCAGTTATTAGAAATCTCAGTCATGTAATTAGTTCTATCATGTATTCACGCATCAGATATGTGTGATCAACTTATCAGTACTATCAGTCATGCATTCATGTATCAGCTCAGTCATGAAATCATTCATCAGATATGCATGCTCTGTATGAATCTCAGAAATGTCGGCTATGTAGTCATGTTTCAGTGTTCATGTTTAGTATGTACTTCAGCTTATCGTTTCTCCCCTCTCAGTCAGTCTTATTTGAGGATGCATGTTCCCAAGGGGGACATATTGTAATACCCTGAAGTTTCCTAACAAATTTTGTCTCAAGAATGTCAAGTATTAGCTTCTAAATTGAATGATGTTTATATTATGGGAAATTTTTAAGATTTTCACTCTTTTCATATGGGAAATTCAATAAGATTTCCATCGATATAAAATTCACCTAAATTCGATAACCGGATAAAAAGTTATGACTATTTCAAGTCCACATCGTAAAACAGCGTCATATTGGTCAGTAGCGCACCATGCCATAAGATAAGATGGCAATTGTCCTTTTTCCAGTGTCCCACCACAATTTCTCTGCATCATGCCAAACTTCCAGATCGCAAATAAAGTGGCAACTCAATGGCTCCATGTCACTCCATTTCCCTATTTCCCAATTGTTAAATTCCTGTGACGCGACGCAATAGCACCGTGTCGCGCTAGGGGTCGAAGCCGGGAAATTTTCAACAGTTAAAAAGACACGTCCGGGGTTAAAAGGGTCAATTTTCTACCCCTATTTGATCCCTTTAACATGATATTCAGCTATTAAGAACCTAAAATATATACTAATTTGTCTCAATTTTCTCTCAATAACAAGCTAGGGTTTCAATTGGGGATTCAATTTCAAGAAAGTCTCTCCCTAAATCTTCTTTAAATCTAGAACTAAGGTATGTCATGTGTTGATTCATGGGACTCTTTCACCCATGAACCTCAAGAATCTCTTTTCAAAATCAAAGATTTGTATATTTACGAATGTTCATGATTTGAGTGAATTCAAAAGTGATGTTCATGTTTTTGTTTGGTTTCATTCCATGTTATAGACTATTAATTACAAAAATTAATTGTAGTATGTGAGGAATTTTGCAGTATTCATGATAAACCCTTCAATTCATAAGTTGATTGATGTATCCTTGATTATTAGTTGTGTTGAGTATTGTATAACCATAGTATATGCTCCACCCATATTTGCTTAAATGCCTATGTGAAGGAAAAGTGCCATACTAGTATGATATTATGAAATCTTCATTCATGTACAAGTTATGTATGTCAAGTGTTTGACGAAATATCTTAGCCAATGGACTATGTATTGTTGATGTTGTTCTTGTACTCAAGAAAGTAATGCTTTGTTAGTTTCCTACTATCGAGTCCTGGGAGTTCTTGTACCCAAAAAATATAGTTGTGTGCCTAGAGTCTGTGTCATGTTTTCACAATATCCTCAGTCAAGACATAATCCATAGAACTCAGTCATTCATGTGACTCAGGAAAGCTTAGTAATACAGTAATCTCAATACTATTCGGTCAGTCAATGGAACTCAGTTAATTCAGTCCAGTTTAGTTCAATAATCTATGATCAGTTTCTATTCAGATGGGAGTAGGAATTAGCATCGAGTAAACCTGAGGATGAGAACACCATTGTCAGATGAGGGTGTGATTCTTAGAAGTCATCCTTGCATTCCAGAACTATGTAGCCAGTATAGGTTGAGACATCAATACTTTCAAATGAAGGTTGATGATGAAGGTTGATGAGGTGGATAAGCACTGTCAGGTGAGGGCCGTACCATTCTCTTTTGGGGACACTGTCAGATGAGGGTCACTCATAGCTTGTCCTTACCAATGGCGTGGTATTTACACCCTTACAATTGGGATTACATATTGGACCCCAACTCATCGATAATGGTATTTTAGGGGCATGTCAGTTAGATAACTACTTCCTACAGTTTCAGTTACAGAATCAGAATTGTCAGATACAGTCATTCAGTCTCAGTAATAGAACTCAGATATTTCTACCGAATTCAAGACTGTCAGATACAGTCAACTCAGAATAGTACGGAGCTTAGCTATTTCCATCAGATTCAGGCCTGTCAGATACTGTCACTCATGTCATCAGTTATATCAGTCATCAGAATTCAGTTATCAGTCATGTTAGTTATTAGTAAATTCATGTTATCACAATCTCAGATATAGTTATGATGTATTCATGCATGTATTCTCACATTCATATTATTCAGATAGCCAGTATTTTTAATGCATATGAGCCCCATGCATTCAGCCTACCTCCATGCATACCAGTACATTCAAAGTACTGACGCCTTTTCACTATGGTTTCTTATACCATAACTTCAGAAGCACGAGATCTATAGCAACAGTAGCATTCCAGTCTCAGCAATCATAGTTAGCAGTGAGTCCTCTTCTTTCAAGGATATGATCATTTATTTATTATCTTATTAATTAATTTATAAGGTGGAGTTAGTTGGGGACATATCCCATCAACTCCTTATCCAGATAGTTATGTTTTAGAGGTTTCTCAGACTACAATATATTCAGATTGTATTTTAGTTTAGGGTATTCTATTACCCCACTCAGATGTTATATTTTATCAGTCATGCAGTTTTGAACCTTATGGCTTTTCAGCCTCCATTTTTGCATTATATTTAGTATGTTATACAGTATACAAGTACAGATATCAGTCATGGGTTAGCTTGTGGTCCTTTAGGGTCGTGACCATCGTGTAGCGTTTCGAGTACCAGATTTGGGGCATTATAGGTTTTTAGCTTTGGCGTTGAGGCAGGATAGGCTTACCCTATATTTAGATTGAACAACGGTAATTGTGTACTATTATGGTAGTTTTGGAAAAGTACTTGTAATTTGCATATCATTTGATATATATATATATATATGGCTTTATTTATCAGATTAAGATCACATTCTAGTAAATTTTAGTCCTTTCACTTTTAGTATGATATAACATCTATAACTTTATGATGTGAAATTAAGTTACGGAACCTTGGATTCATCCCTTTTTATTACAATATGGAAATGGTTATTTAATGTATTTTAGGGACGATTTAGGGTCAGCATAAACTTTATTTCTATCACTGATTGTGAATTTTGTTCCATTTTGGCATTGATTATGGTATGGTTTGGGTTTTGATTTTACAGCCAGGTATGGTAACTATGAGTTTCGGTTTAAGTCCGGCATCTCATTATGATTATTTGGGAGTTGTTGAACTGATTACAGTTGTTCTGGGAGTTGTTGTTCCTCTGAGTTCCAATTTGAGTCAGGCATCTGATTATAAATTCTATTGTAAGTCATGTATGTCGCCTCTCATTATTACCCACCATTTCTGGTTAGAATTTGGCATATGGACTCATGTTACTATCCACCACTTCCGATTTGAGCCCGACATTTAGTGACACGACCCAAACCAGGGCATGACTGTGTCGGGTATCTCAAGTCCAACCCTTATAGGAGACCACCCCTAATACCCAAACCATTGACCTCCTTAAGCCCCATGTCGGATAAATTCTGAACATATAACAAGAAAAAATAATATTAATTCAAAGACATTGTGAGAAGTCTATAACCAAAACCAACCAATACCACCCATTCCACAGTAGTCCGATAAAGCCTCTGATCAAAACCAAAGAATATCCAGTTGGGATATGCCCTCGACCATATCCAAAACCAAGACCAAAAGAAATAGTAAAGACATAAGGAAATCCATGGCATGAAATGGGGTCTTCCAAACAATGGAAGCTCACCACTTTAGTATGACTCAAAAATTATCCCTGAATCACCTAGTCACTGAGTAGAAGAAGTAGAAGTCTGGTTGATTCCTACATCACGTGGAGATACAACATTCAAAGATGGTTAGTAGGGTGAACACTAGCATGTAACTCAGGTATAAAGATAAAATAAAGCCATCAATCCAAAAACCAAGTCAGGCCACATAAACATATACAAAAACATATATATACACCATGTTGGAATAGGGAACAAGGTTTAGCTTGCACTTTATAAACTTAACTTGGGCTCTATAGCTTTGTTGTCATAAATCCACCCGTGGGCTATATGTGTCCAGTATTACCCCTTAGATGGGCCCTAGTGCGTGTTAGCCACACGAATCAAAGATACCATAGGTGGACGGGGATTTTCTATTACGCTTCACCCTATATGAAATGTATGTATGTATGTATGGGCACTTGGGGGATTACCTTGTACTCGATAATCACTTGGTCATCAAGACCAATCCTCATGTTTACAAACACGAGTTTCTAGTGTTCATTCTTCAAACTCACACCTTCACGACTAGCTACCACAACCCCCACTATTGCCCAATTAAAACATTTAACACATAACTAAACCACAATCCCTGGAGTCAGTTATTAAGGAATTATTAAGTTGTATCGTCATACCGACTATAGCTTGCAACTACTTTCATTAGCCAAAACTTAGGGGATTCCCAAGTACCCTACAGAATCCAATATTAAAATCACTTGGAGGATTCAGATGTACCCTACAAGGTTTTCATAATCATTCTCTTAGGGGATTCCATTGACCCCACAAGGTTTTCAAAATCATCCTTAACCATTTGATTATTTATTCCATGCATTAGTTTTAAAAAACAGGCCAAGCCAAGTTATAATGCACAAACCAAATCAATTATGCAAGTGGGTTGAGTTTATTAAAACAATTAATTTAGGGATTCCATTGTACCCCAATTTCCATCCACCATTCCAACGCACCCCAATGCATTTACCAACCATTAATTTAAGAATAATAATTTCATCAATATCTAGGAAAAGCATTTAAGCAATTTATATTAAAAACCCTCAACCCATAGTTCAAAACCCAAGATCAATATCTCATGAATGATCCTTTAAATCTCATGCTTTTACAAAATTGACTATGAGGGGAGAGTAACATGCCTGAAATAACAAGATGTACGGAGGTAAATCACTCCTGAAATCCCTAATTACTTAACCTCTTGAAAATGTTTAAGTGTTCATGACATTGAGGATTTGAGAGTGTTTTGAGAAGTTATTTGATTTGTTTCTGAGAGGTAATGATGCCCTAAAGGGGCGATTGACGTGAGTTTTAAGTTGGGAAAAAAGGGAAATGTACAGAATGCCCTTAAATTAAAAACTTGAAAAGGGTTGTCTTAGATTATGAGTCAACCATCAACTCGTAACCACAGACTACTACTCTTCACCAGGTTTCATAACCAAGATAGTGACTGGGACCTCCGTACATTGTTGACTTTACAACTCGACCAACCTATTCATAATGAGACCCTATGACTCGTAGGGTCTAGTCATAGTCAACATAGAACCCAAATGGGTTAAACATTGGACATCCTACAATTTCATCCCATGACTCGAAGTATGTCCTTATGACTCATAATGAGCCACTCTAACTCAGAGCAGAATCATACCATAAAATTACATGATTTGGTTACAACTCCTCCTAAGGACTCATCACGAGTCTTTATGACCTATTTCCCCAAGTTTTACTCTGGAAAAAAACTCAGACACCATTCACTGGACACCTATTACTAAGGTAACCTGAACCATCAAGACACCCCTATGACTCGTTGGGTCAAGTCATAACCAAGGAAGGGATCTCAAAGCTTAAGAAATTTTAAGGGGCCCAAATCCAGCATGTTTCAATTCTCCCCCACTTGGATCATTCATCCTTGAATAACGATAAAAGGCATTTACCTGCATGATTATTCCCCAAACATCACTACTCTTTCCTTTAAGAAAAAATAAAAATACCAAGGAATTTACAATCTTCCTTTAACAAAGATAGAAAACAAAGATGTTAAGAACATCACATACCTCAAGAACGATTTTCCAAACCGGGGAACAAGAATGTATCTTTGGACTTTATGTCTGCCTTGATTTTCCCAAGAGGCTTACCCTATCCCCAAAAAGGGAATATAGTAACCCCTTCCTATCACCACCCTTCTTCACCATACTCTTAACTATGAACACATACTTTACCGTCTCTGTCTCCTTATTTCTTTGAAAAACTCATAGCAATGAGAGCCTGAGAATAACTGCATATTCCTCCTATGTTAAGGCCTAATGCAAAGTTAAAGGGGCTATCATAAGCTATGGGACCCTATACTTTATATCCCACCAATAATGTTATTTCATCTTATAATTATAATTTAACCTTAGGTCTCAAATCAATGGGTACTAGCCGCATAGCACTGGGGTTTTGTGTATCTATCAATTATCACATCTGAGCCTATCTTTACTATACCCTCTTTATGGATCCCCCCACCAAAACTAGCAACCTTAAATACTATCACAAAGGTTTTCACCAGGTCTCTCCTTCTTAACTATTTTACCTAACCCAGTTCATCTGACTCTTCTATCTTCACCTACTACCTTAGCCCAAGTAGCCACCCTCAAAATTTCATAATAAAAAATGTCTAGTCCTTTGCCTAAAATGGTAAAATGCTTCTATAGCCACTTCCATTCGGACGTAAGGAGGATCACAGAATGGATAGATTGCACACATCAGAGGGTTACTTATCATTTATGACTCCTATCAGTCGCACTACCCAAGGTGAGACCAGTGAAAAGAGACAAGGTATAATAGTCATGGAATATTTTATATCCATCTATATCATAAATAGAAGGTGGTCCTAGAACCAACACAGCCTATCCTGACATAAGGCTAAGAGTTATATACCTAAGAAATAAGGTAGGGGCTACCGCTTGAAACCACTATCCCTCATTCTATGGACTAAGAATGTTTGGGAGCTTGCATAGGTAGCATCACTTTGGGATAGGACAAGACATAAAATTAACAGACGCTAATATGAATGTATAGTCCTTTAGAGATAAACATTAAGGGAGTCATGAGCCCATGAATCACGAGTGCCATAGAATTGAGCTCGAATACTTGAAAACTTAGATTTTGAGAACCTTTACATGCGCAGCATATAGAATGCGGACTTTAGGTACATGCATAATTTTCTTAACTAGGTCATTGGTGGTAGGTCCTCTTAATTGATGTAGAAGGGAATTCCTAGAATAGAAGTAGATTTACCATTTCCCTTCCTTGATGCTCACTGCCATGATAAAATTAAAGGTCAGCCTTAATTCACTATCTTAATAAGACTATATGCACAACACTCCGCTCTAAGGGGTATCACTATGTACATGTACTAGGGATACTTAGCTCTCTTATGCTTAAAACCTAATCTATCCAGATGCTACCTAGGGTACAGCATAGTCTTACAAACTCCATCCCCTAACCCATTCAATGACTTAGCCCCCAATCCAAAAGTTAAACCTGGACCTTCGACCTATATATTACAACTTTCCCATTCTAGTATCCCCTAAGGCATAAACCTCATCTCTTATGCCTACCCAATCAAGCCTACCAAATATTCTCCCATAAATCTTGCATTGCTATCCTCGAGCTCACATACTCTTGTCACCAAAATCAGTATCTAATGTTCAAACTTGGTGTCTAGCACTACTATTCTGTACCAATAAATCCAATAAAGTCCACCCAATAGAGAGGTCACCCTAAACCCCTTGTCCCACTACCAATATTCTATACCTCTATATAGAATCCCATCTTCCTTACATACGAGAAACATAGGAGCACTCCCTGGAGAAATCCTAGGGTGGATAAAACATTATAAAAAGGATCCTTCAACAATTCCTTAAGCTCCTTCAACTCAACTGGAGTTATTCTATAAAGATGGAGAATAGGGATAGGACGAGTGTCTGAAAGAAGATCAATCCCAAAACTAATTTCCCCAATCGGGAGGGATACCAGGAAGGTCACTAGGGAAAACCTCTAGCAATTCACTAACCACAAGAATGGACCATAAAAAAGGACTTTCCTAGTTAGAATCTTATACTCAGACCAACGGGTAAAGACACCCCTTAGAAAGTAATTTTCAGGCTCTAAGATACAATATGAACCTCCCCTTAAGCACTAGGGAAATCCCTTCACAATCCTAAAATTGGATCCTTATGGAATTTAATAGGACCTTATGGGTCCGTCAATCTAAAAATCCATAACACGAATATAACCAATCTATCCCCATGATGACATCAAGATCAACCATATACAATTTAATCAAATCCACTGAAGTTTTCCTACCATCAACAGATACCACAAACCCTTATAGACTCTTCTAGCAACCACAGAGTCACGCACCAGAGTAGTAATAGAAAAGGAGTCCAAATACACTCACGACTAAAATCAAAATAAATTGCTACATATGGGGTCACATAAGAAAGAGTTGGCCCCCAGATTAAGTAAATAATACACTCTATAGGATAGAAATTTTAACATACCAGTAACGACATTAGGAGATACCTCGGACTTTTAAAGGATAGGAAGAGCATAGAGATGCCCTCAGCCAATGTCGAAGCCGGGAGAAGCACCCCTCGGTGCAGGATCTAAAAAAGTGGCAACCAGAATTCTATTTTCCCCAATTGCAACCCTTCTGGGATATTCTCGCTGCATGTGACCCAACTGACCATAAATAAAACATTGATTCCTCTTATTATAGCAATAACCATGATGTAACAGACTACAATACCAGAAAGGATGATAGGGCGGGGCTGACCGAGCTCTACTAGTGCAAAAATAATGTACACCAGAAGACTGACAATAAAGAGTACTATCCACAAAATAACTCCCTTGATTCCTCTACTCAGAACACTGTCCATCATATCTACCAATATTTCTCTAGCCCTTCACTCACTTTGAATATCAGGACATCTTACTCTACCTATTTCTCGCCTTTTCCTAATCTCATCTCATACTAAAAGGATCAAACTGGCATGATAAAGAGGCCACTATCTAGGTCAACAGATGAATAGAATGTCAAAACTCAAGATTGATGATATATCCTCGAGGTGACTGAGTATCACCTTCTAGAGTAGGCTCAGTGGAGACTGATGGAACTCTATGGGGGCAATCAGAAGTAGCAATCATTGACCAAGTCAATACCTCATATGTTGGATGAGTTCCATCCATATTATCCTTAAGTGGGATAATGGAGTTTCTATGAGCTTCAGATCATTTGGGAGGCATGATCTGGAAGACAAAAAAATGGTAATTCAAAAGCAGCAACATCTTAGTCTCTACAACCCAAAAACAAAACAAGAAAAAAAAAACATTCCTAAATTTCTCGTAGCCTCTTCCTTATAAGTGTGTCACACTACACATTCATAAAAGAGCCTCTACTTGACACGGCTTTGTGGATATCTAATTGACCATAAAACTAGCTCTCTAATACCAATCTGACATGACCCAAACCAGTTCCTAGTCGTGTCGGGTGTCTTAATTCAAACCTAGACTGAAGACAACCCCTAATACCCAAACCATTGACCACCTTACATCCCATGTAAGATGAAGTCCGAACATATAACAAGATAAGAGAATATCAGTTTAAATACATTGTGATAACTCTATAATAAAAACCAAACACCAATAACCAAACAACCAACTAATACCACCTATGTCCATAGTATTCCAATAAAGCCTCTAATCAAAACCAAAGAACATCCAGTTGGGAAATACCCCTAACCATAGCTAAAACCAATACCAAAAAAAATAGTAAAGACATAAGAAATCAATGCCATGAAATGGGGTCTTCCAAAGTATGAAAGCTCACCACTTCATTATGACTTAAAAGTAATCCTTAAATCACCTAGTCACTGAGGAGAAGAAGTAGAAGTATAACCGATTCCTGCATCGCATGGGGATAAAATGTCCAAAAATGGTTAGTAGGGTAAACACTAGAATGTTTCTCATAGATAAAGATAAAGTAATGCCATCAATCCAAAAACCATGTTATACCAAAGAACATAACCATATGAAAATAAATATATATATATACCATGTCAGGATAGGGAACAAGGTTTATCATGTACTTTAAAACTTAATTTGGGTTGTGTAGCTTTACCAGCATAAATTAACCCATGGGCTATATAAATATAGTGTTACCCCCTGGATGGGTCCCAGTGGGTGTTAGCCATACAAATCGAAGATACCATAAGTGGCTAAGAATTCCCATGTACCCTTCACCCACTATGATATGTATGTACATATGTGCACTTAGGGGATTCCCTTGTACGTGATAAGAACTTGGCTATCAAGACCAATCCTCATGTCGGTAAACACGAGTTTCTAGTGTTTGTCCTTTGGACTCATACATTCATGGTTAGCTATCATAATCTTCTTTATTATGTAATTAAAATATTTAACACAGAACCAAACCATAATCCCAGGAGCCAATTTTATCATCATACCAACTATAGCTTGCATGCAATTTCATTAGCAAGCACTTAGGGGATTCATAAGTATCCCGCAGAATCTATTATTAAAATCATTTGAGGGATTCCAATGTACCCCACAGTTTTTATAATTATTCACTTAGTTTACATTGTTCCCCACAAGTTTTTCAAAATAATCCTTAACCATTTATACAATACATTAGTTTCAAGAAACAAACCAAGCCAAGTGATAATGTATAAACCAAATTAATTATGAAAGTGGGTTGAGTTTATTACTAACTCCCATAAAAAACAATTAATTTGGGTATTACATTGTACCTCTATTTCCATCCACCATATTCACACACCCTAATGCATTTACCAACCTTCAATGTAATAATAATAGTTTCATAAATATCATGGAAAAAATATTTAAGAAGTTTATATTAAAAAACCTTAACCCATAGTTCAAAACCCAACATTAATATCCTATGAATGATCCTTTAAATCTCATGATTTTACAAAATTGACAATGAGGGAAGAGTAACATGCCTGAAATAATAAGATATACGAAGAGAAACCACCCATAAAAGACTAAATTAGTTAACCTCTTGGAATCCTTAAGTGTTCTTGACCTTGAGGATTTGAGAGTGTTTTGAGAAGTTATTTGATTTGTTTCTGAGGGCTAATGATGCCTTAAAAGGGTTATAAGATGTGGGTTTCAAGTTAGGAAAAAAGGGAAATATCTAGAATGCCCTAAACTTAAAAACAGGAAAAGGGTCGCCTTTGATTACGAGTCAACCATCAACTCATAACCACAGTTTATGACTCATCAGCAAGAGTCGTAACCAAGATAGTGACTAGGACTCCCGTACTCTGTCGACCTTACAACTCAACCAACCAATTCGTAATGAGATCTAATGACTCATAGGGTCGAGTTGTAGTCAATAAAAAAAACTAAATGGGCTAAAACACTGGACATCCTACTATTTTATCCCATAACTCATAACAAGTCCATACGACTCATAGTGAGCCACTCGTACTCAGAGCAGAATCATGCCACAAACTTATATGATTTGGTTATGAATCCTCCTAAAAACTCGTCATGAGTCTTTATGACTCGTGTCCCCAAGTCAAACTCAGGACAGAAACTCAGATACCATTCACTATACACCTTATGACTAGGGTTACCTCACCCGTTAAGACACTCTATTACTCCTGGGGTCTAGTCATAACCGAAGTAGTGAGCTCAAAGATTAAGAAAATTTTAAAGGGATAAAATTTGGGTGTTTTATCTGGACTTTTTTTACTACCCATTGGTACGGGTTCAAGCCAGATCCATATTTGGATGGCTACAGTGGTTTCACGGGGTTGGTTCTGTTATGGATTATTTATACTTTTCATTAAAATTATTTCTGGTATGTCCTATAATTTTATGGGGGCATTATTGAGTTAATTGCCTTCTTCAATGTGCCTAGAGGGATTATAGGAGCCCAGTTAGGTTATGTTTTATTTGCCTGTTATTACTTTGTTATTTATATTTTTGTATGATTTGTACTTATTCCCTTATCATATTTGCTTAGCTCGATAGTGGTTTATATTCTATCCCTATTTATCGGTCACTTAGATTACACCCTCGCATTTTAGTTGTTCTTTTTATTGAGATCAATCAACTGATGATGCCTACTAAATACCCATTGTTTTGGTACTTATACCACACCTTTGCATCTTTACCCTGATGCAAATCCGGATACTAGCAGTCGGTGTTGATATGATTCGTATTTTTCATACTAATCAAGAGTAGGGCGAGCTTGTTTTTGTCTGAGGTTGATCCTTCTCTATCTATTTTAGTTTAGTCTTTTTAACTCGACACTACTTGCATATATTATGTGTATTTTGTATTTTGTCTAGTTGTGGCTCTAGTACTGACCTTACCAGGTCTTGGGATGGATTTGTTTGTATATTTTGGTCTTTTTCCTTCTGTCATCTTGATATACCTTATATATTTTCTTTCTATTTTTTGCTTATTACTACTATTGTTCTCATTATATGTGGTCTTTTTTTGTTTTTGCCCATTATCCCATTGCCTATCATTCCGAGCTATAGCTTGACTTGTCTACTGGTGGGATAAGGTAGGCGCCATCATGACTTAAGAAATTGGAAAATGACACATGGGCTAAAGTTGACACTACCACATTGTGTTTTTAGTTATGAGATGTTCTATAACTCTTTCTTAGAGTTAATACTTAGCCAAAGAACTTTCAAATAAGAAATTATGCCCCATGGGCAAAAGTTGACACTACCATATCGTGTCTTGATTTATTATGTGTTCTATAACTCTTGCCTTAGATTCAAGTCTTAGCTCAAGAACTTTCAAACAACAAGTTACACCCCATGGAAAAGAGTTGACAATATCACATTGTGACTTAATTTATGAAATGCTCTATTATACTTTCCTCTAAGATTACATGACTTAGCCTAAGAACCTCCGAAAGAAATAAGTTACTCCCCATGGGCAAGAGTTAACACTATTTCATTATGTCTTAATTTCTGAGATACTCTATAACTCTTGCCTTAGAGGAAACACTTATTTTAAGGATTTTCAAACAAAAAGTTATGCCCTACGAGCAAGACTTGATACCAACACATTATATCCTAAGTTATGAGATATTCTATAACCCTTGCCTTAGAGGCAAGACTTATTGCAAAGGACATCCAAACAACATGTCACGTCCCTAAATTTACATTGATATCACAAAAAAAAAAATCTTCTTTTTGGACTATCTACCTTTCAGTTCATTAGAAAAATATAACATACGTTAAGATGAAAAAAAGATGAAAAAATAAAGATTTGGAAAAAAGAAAAAAAAGCATAAAAAATAACAACTAAGAAAAAAATAGAGAAGAATTAAAATAAAAAAATAGAGATTGAGAAAAAAAACAAAAATGAGAAGAAAAAATAAAAATAAAGTTTGAGAAAATGAAAAAAAAGTTGAAAAAACTAAGAAAAGATAAAAAAAATTATAAATGTATTGACATTATAGTGAATGTCTATCAAGATATTATGAATATCTATCAAGATATAGTGAATAGCTATCAAGATATAGTGAGTATCTATAATGCATATCATTTGGAGAGAAATTAGGATAAATTTCGCATGTAAATAGAGAGGTTCTATTCATTTGTAAATCATCTCTCATCCCTCAAGAAAAAGAAAAATAAGGATTACTCTCTACTCTCTCAATTTTTTTTTATTTTTACTTTAATATTTTATAACATGTTATCAGTCAATGCTGTCACGCCTCAAATCCTATTGGGGTGGATAGGCACCCATAGCCGTAAAGGCCCGAGAGAACCAATCCATAACCTTGTACTTCTCAAGCATGTAACTATGACAACCAAAGGTTCTGAAAAATATGATATTATGCATCGATGAGAATATCTACATTGGCAAGCACAAAATTATATATACAACACTTGGCCGTTGGGGCAACCACATCTAAAAGATAAGACACTACCATGTTTAACTTTACATTAGTCTACAATTCCTCTAAAAAGATACATAGACTTAGCTAGGGTTGGTACAAACCCTCGCCCTACTCTTGACCACTGCACAATACCAAAATATATGGGACAAGCTCGGAAAGCCTCGAATCAACCTGGGGCTCACCAATAGTCACTGAATAGCCTATGTTTCTACTAGCGAGGTGTACTAGCTAAAGCACCTATTCCTGTAGCATAAAATATAGGTCCCCCATGAGGGAATTCATTACAAAAATATGTACTAAATATGTAAGGCTAAAGGTAACAACACATGATACAAGAGCTCAATAAAAATCAGATACCATTGAATAAATAGTGCTAGTAGACCACCTTTATATATTTGTAGGATCAGGTACATTACATTCCTTTCTTTATTTTACCTTTCTTACTTCATAATCTTTGTAAGTCATATAATACAAATGATCAGCTGATCAGTGGTAAATGGACAAATCGGGATCGGCCCATGCTAGGCTTATGCACCTGAGCTGCCACCCATAAATAAACATTGGGATCGACCTATGCTAGGGTTATGCCCCTGAGCTAACACCCAGATATAAAGGTATCGAGATCTTCCCATTCTAGGCTTATTCCCCTGAGCTACCAATCATTTTATAGATTTGCATTACTTAGTTTATTTAAACTTTGAGATTGTTACTTTGGTAGTCATAACATTATGGTACCTTGAAAAGTAATATACCAATAAGATACATGTAAATGGGAACTTAATGCAACAACAATGAGGTAGGGAGCTGTTTGCACACAAATGAAGTGTTTAGGAGCTGAAAATAACGCATGGGTTTTATTTGAGTAAACGGAGAACTCCTGAAATTCTTTAGTGAAAATAGACGTGCAGGTTTAATAATAAGCATGTATTGAGGTGTTTTAACATGTTATAGAGTGAGAATAAGGTCATTGACTACATGGGATATAATACGTTGCCATTATGTATCACTTGTTATAGGATAACCTTGGAAGCTTACTTGATGGACCAAATGTCCGATTTTATGCCAAAGAGTGCAAAATAAAGTATACCTGACATACCTAATTATATGACTCTGAAACTAACCAAACTTGGATTTTCGCCTTTCAATTTACTTATCTATAATAAAAGATATGGTAAACTAATATTAGCAACCAACCGACACGTTTGGGATATTTAACTTCACCAAAACAGTAACCGCGCAGTAAGCTCTTAATCTATAAATTAAGAGAGTTATTTTAACCCTTTTCTCTTCCAATTACACCCACATACCATACATGTCCTTATAAGGTTCACTGAAATCACCTTGGCTTCATTACACATTCCAAACAATACGCAAAATAGATCGGGCAATAAACAAATGCAATAATTAGTTCGGTGGTGTACTGTCACACCTCTCTTCTATATTTCATTACAAACTAATCACACCTTTCTCCAACATCAACCATACATCCATAACATATACATATAAAATAGTCCATAAAACAGTCCCAAATCCCTTTTATTGTAGCAATCACTTATTGAACTCATCATCTCTTGAGTTCTCAATAACAACAAATTCATAATTCTCTCTCAAATTCATATATAAGGAGAATAAAATGGAGAAGCCACCTTACCTTAATTTTGCAACTTATACTTAAATTTGAACTCCTCAAAAACTTCAACTTTCACTTTCCTTCACACTTTAAACCAAAGAAGAAAAGATATATCTAAATAACAAAGAAAAAGTGAGCAAGTAGTTGTTCTATATTCTGCCATTTATTTATCATTAGACACCTATAGCATATTTTCCTAATCTTCCATGAGATAATTAAGCTAAAACTTGAGTGTTTTTACTTACCTTATCTTCCAAAGATGAGGGTTCCATCAAGAACCCTAGAAGAAATTTTATGGTTGTTGTTGTTATCCTTGTTAAGAAAGGGGGAAAGCTGAAATTAAAAGGGAATATTTCTATTAAAATGACAAAAATGGCCAGCTATATTGATCTTATATTGAGCCCTTATTATTGACCTCATTTCCAGCCACAAATTAGTCAAGTGGGTGATGCACCTACGTAAGGGTTCAAGCTGCTCAAAATTTCAAAGTAGGTGATGCACCTACTTGCTTAAATTCTTATTTTGGGCTCAATTAACTTGGGCCTTTGGCAGATTTAAGTGTTGGTCCATTTCTCTGTTTTCTTCTTGTTTTCTTCAATTTGGCCTAAATGAGTACATTAGTTTAGTCCCAAATCTTGTCCATGGCCATGGGTCCATTAATTTGGTCCAAAAAGCTTAAGTAGGCGACTCACCTACTAGCTTAATTAAGTCAAGCAAGCACCTCAATATTTCATTCCATTTCTAGCTACTAATTTCTTTAATCTAACTTTCAACTTATACACTCTTGGTCACTTTAAACTTTAGATCCAAATTTAAGCTTACAATCCAAAGTTTAAATAGTTGTACCAATGTTTACTTGATTGTGTCACATAAAAATGTATGGGCAGCAACTATAATTTCATCTCCTGCATTAATTCTTACATAACAAATCCCATCCGTTACCTATACCACAAGGCTATACCAAGTTACCTATAAATAGGGAAAATACATGGAATGTATGGGGTGTCACATCCTCTTCTCCTTAGAAACATTCGTCCTCGAATCTTAGCATAACTATCCAACTAAAAAAAGTTCAAGCCTAAGTTAAATATCCATATTATCACATAGTACTTATATATAATACTCACTTGTTATTGCTCTTATTTAGTATCTTGTACTATTTCTTCGTATTTGAACAAATGGGGGTACTTAGATTTCATCACTTCTTCGGCTTCCCATGTTATCTCTTCTACTTGTTGGTTTTTCCAAAGAACTTTTACCCACGCTATTTTTTTATTCCTTAACTTTTTAACTTGTCAATCCAGGATAGTAATAGGTATTTCTTCATAAGTGAGATCTTTCGTAACTTGTACATCTTCAGTAGGAGTAATATGAGATGGATCACCCATGCTCTTTCGAAGCATTGAGACGTGAAATACTGGATAAATAGTTGAGAGCTCTTGGGGTAGCTCTAATTCATAAGCAAATTTGCCAAACCTCCGAGTAATCTTGTATAGGCCTATATAACAAAGACTTAGTTTTCCTTTCTTTCCAAATCTCATAACCCCCTTCTTTGGTGACACTTTTAAGAATACCCAATCACCAATAGAAAATACTAGTCCCCTTCTTCTAACATCTGAATATGACTTGTGTCGACTTTGGGCTGTCTCCAGCCACTGTTGGATTACTTTAACCTTTTCCATAGCCTAATTAATAAGATCAGGCCCGAATAAGGCAGTTTTACCCACTTCAAACCATCCAATTGGTGATCTACACTTTATTCCATACAAAGCTTCATATGGCACTATTTTTATACTTGAATGATAGCTATTATTGTAGGTAAACTTGATAAGAGGTAAATGATCATCCCAACTATCTTTAAAGTCCAACATACAAGCTTGTACCATATCTTCAAGTGTTTGAATGGTATGTTCTGCTTGTCCATTTGTTTGGGGGTAAAAAGTTGTACTTAGATTTACTTGTGTCCCCAAATTTCTCTAAAAAGACATCCAAAAATTTGCAGTAAATTGATCTCCTCGATCTGATATAATAGAGATTATTACTCCATGTAGTCAAACTATCTCTTTGATATATAATTTGGTACACTCTTTAACTGTATAAGTCGTCCTAACCGGTAGGAAGTATACTGATTTGGTAAGCCTATCAACATTACCCATATGGAATCAAACTTTTGAGATGTACGAGGAAAACTAATGAAAAAATCCATGTTGATCATGTCCCACTTCCAGATTGGAAGATCTACACATTACATATAACCCCCAGGATTTTGATGCTCTACTTTAACTCTTTGACAATTTGGATATTCGGTTACAAATTCTGCAATGTTCTTCTTCATATCACCCCACTAATACATTCCTTTAAAATCATGATACATTTAGTTGACCCTGGGTGGATGTAATACCTTGAATGATGTGCCTCTATCATAAGCCTCTTTTTTAGCCAATCTATATTAGGCACACATAATCTGTTTTGGCACTGAAGTACTCCCTTTTGTGTTAGGTCAAATAACTTTGTCATACAACATTGTACATTCTTCTTAAGTTGTAATAGTATGGGATCTGCATATTGCTTCTCTTTCACATCAGCTACTAATGAATATTCTACCGTATTATGCATAATAAGCCCTTCATCTGGAGTTTCAAGGAGGCAAACTCCTAAATTGGATAGTTGGTATATATCTTTAGTCATCCCTTATCTTTCTATAGATAGTGCCATGGTCTTCTGACTTAATACATCTGCCACCACATTTGTTTTCCCTGGATGATACAAAATATCAACGTCATAGTCTTTTAATAATTCAAGCCATCTTTGCTGCCTCAAATTTAGATCCTTCTGATTAAAGATATATTATAAACTCTTGTGGTCGGTATATATGTCAACATGAATCTCATACAAGTAGTGATGCCATATCTTTAAGGCATATATAATTGTTGCTAGTTCCAGATCATGCGCCGGATAATTCTTCTCATGTGGACACAATTGTCTTAAGGCATATGCTATCACTTTACCATGCTGCATCAATACACATCCTAAGACAATTCTTGAAGCATCACAATACACTGCATACCCCTTTGTGCCTTCTGGAAGCACTAATACGGGTGTAGAAGTCAACTTATTCTTCAGATCTTGGAAACTCCTTTCACATTCATCATTCCATTGAAACTTGGAATCTTTGTGTATTAGAAATTGAGGAAAACCCTTCAATGAACCTCCTATAATAACCTGCCAACCCCAGGAAACTACGAACCTCTGTAGGCATTATAGGTCTTGGCCAGTTCTTCACGGCTTCTATCTTTTGAGTATCAACCATTATCCCTTCATTAGATACAATATGACCCAAAAATGCCATAGATTTTAACCAAAACTCACATTTAGAGAACTTCGCATACAACTTACAGTCACGAAGAATCTGTAACACCTGTATTAAGTGACTGGCATGGTCCTCCTTTGATCTCGAATAAACCAGAATGTCATCTATAAAAACGATCACGAACACATCTAAGAATGGCTTGAAAACCCTATTCATCAAATCCATAAAAGTTGCGAGTGCATTAGTTAGTCCAAAGGACAAAACTAGAAACTCGTAATAACCATACCGTGTTTGACAATTTGTATTGGTATATCATTCTCTTTGACCCTCACTTGGTGGTAACCTTACCTCAAATCAATCTTTAAAAAGCACTTGGCGCATTGCAACTGGTAGAATATGTCATCAATTCTCAGAAGGGGATATTTGTTCTTAATAACCACCTTATTTAGTTGTCGGTAGTCAATGCACATTCTCAATGAGCCATCTTTATTATGCACAAATAACACTGGTGATCCCCAAGGGGACATACTAGGCCTTATGAATCCTTTTTCTAGAAAGTCTTTTAATTGCTCTTTTAACTCCCACAATTCTGCAGGGACCATTCTATATGGAGGAATTGAGATTGGTTGAGTACCTGGAATTACATCAATACCAAACTCTACTTCTCGTTCTAGTTGCAAACCTGGAAGATCTTTAGGAAATACATTGGGAAATTTATTTACCACTGGAATAGTTTGAAGAGTTGGTGGCTCCGCATCTGTGTCTCTCACTCTAACTAGATGATATATGTAACCCTTGGAAATCATCCTTTTTGCCTTAAAATAAGAAATAAATTGACCTCTTAGTGCACCAATAATACCCCTCCATTCAAGTTCTGCCTCCCTTGGAAAATAGAAATACACCCTCTTAGTTTGGCAATCTACTGCAGCATAATAAGAAGCCAACCAATCCAAACTCATTATAGCATTAAAATCAACCATTTCTAACTCAACAAGGTCAACCATTGTACCATGACCACAAATAGTTATTATACAATTTTGATATACTCTTCTAGCTATAATAGATTCACCAACTGGCATAGATACTTCGAATGGATTAACTAAAAATTTTGGTATTCTTTTGAACTTTCTAAAAATTAATGGAGTGACATATGATAATGTAGAACCCGGATCAATTAATGCATATACATCATGTGAAAAGATGGAAAATGTACCTATAACCACATCTGGAGAAGCCTCTAAATTTTGTTGATCCGCTAACGCATATGTATGATTCTAAACTCCACTAGAGCTAGCTATTCCTTTAGTACCTCTACTATGACCCATAGGCTATACACCTCTACCTGAATGAGGCACCGATGATGATGATGCAATGGATGATCCAGTAGGTCGTATCATACCACCTATGCCTCTTTGTGGGCATTCTCTCATCATATGCCCCGACGTACGACACCAAAAGCAGGAATTTGTCCCAAACCGACATGCACCTAAATGAATCTTTCCACATTGTTTATATGGCTGTCGAGAAGGCCTTAATTATCTCATACTCCCTTGCTCTTGATACCCCGCTGTTCATGAACTCTGACTCTTACTTCTTTGTCCAAACTAGTTTCCTTTGGACCCTTGAAACTGTGTTGGAGCACTAGCTGTAGGATAAATAGATAATGGCCTAGGCGAACTGTTAGAAAACCGAGGCCTAAACTCACCTTGGGATCCTATGAACTTCCCCGTAGATCTGGCCCTCTTAGAATAATCTCTTTCCAATTCTTGTGTTCTTCTTCTTTGCCTCTGATCCTCTATTTTTTATGCAAAAGCTTGTATACTTGCTATGTCCATGTCTTTGTTCAAAGAATCAATAGTACAATCTATAACCAAATATGGGTCCAATCTATCCACATATTAATGAACTCTATCATCCATAGTAGCCACTATATTAGAAGCATACCTAGCCAAAGAGTTAAACCGGAGGTTGTACTCCCTCGCACTCATATTCCATTGGTGAAGATTCAGGAACTGATCTACATAGGCCTCTCAAATCTCAAATGGAAGATAATGATCAAGAAATGCCTCCTTGAACTCTTTCCAAGTAGATGAAGGTGCATCGATACCCCTAAATTGTTTCCAATCTTCATACCAAAATATAGCCTCCTCTTTGAATCTGTATGTTGCTAGCTAAACTGTCTCTTTACTCGATATATGCATGACATCTAGAGCCCTTTGGATTTGATAAATAAAGTCTTGTAGGTCTTCATTAATATCTCATCTGGTGAATATAGGAGGACCTAATTTCAAAAAATCCTATGTCCGTAGGCTAGCTGCCCTATCTGCACCACTAGAACCTACGGTTGGAATAGTTTGTCCTTGAACTTTTCCAACAACTATACGATCCAACAATTGAACCTCACTCCTTATATATTGGTTAGTAGCATTAATAGTTGGTTCTGAGGATGTGGTTCTTCTCATCCTTAGTTCTTCCGGAGATGGAGGAGTAAAAGAAGTTTATGATACAAACTTAGCTTGAGCCTTACTTTGATTAGCTTGTTTAGGTAGTGACTTATTGGTCCCTTCTCTGGAAGCCACATGTACTCTCTTACTTATATTATTACTCCTTCTTATAACCAGTATCTTTACTATAATAAGAGAAAAAAATAGGTTTAGTGTTTAGATATGACTTTACCTATGACTTGGGCTCTATTGCACGATCTAAGATGTTCAAAAAAGAAACAACCCCTAAAAAGCCCATAGCATCTTGTTTATGGATGTGTTGCACAACACACCCATAAGCAAGACTCTAAGTATACATGGCTTTGTAGACTCCCTAGGACAACCTGCTCTAATACCACTTTTGTCTCATCTTAAATCCTATTAGGGCGGACAGGCACCCGTAGCCGTAAAGGCCCGAGAGAACCAATCCATAACCTTGTACTTCTCATGCATATAACTATCACAACCAAAGGTTCTAAAAAATATGATATTATGCATCGATGAGAATATCTACATTGGCAAGCACAAAATTATATATACAACACTTGGTCATTGGGGCCACCATATCTAAAAGACAAAACATTACCATGTTTAACTTTACATTAGTCTACAAAAGCCTCTACAAGATACATAGACTTAGCTAGGGTTGGGACAAACCCCCGCCCTACTCTTGACTATTGCTCAATACCAAAACATATAGAATAAACTCAGAAAGCCCCGAATCAATGCAGAGCTAAACAATAGTCACTAAATAGCCTGTGCTTCTATTAGCGAGGTGTACTAGCTGAAGCACCTATGCCTACAACATGAAATATAGGTCCCCTGCGAGGGCGTCTGTATGAAAATATGTACTTAATATGTAAGGCTGAAGGTAACAACATATGATACAAGAACTCAATAGAAATCAGATACCAGTAAATAAATAATACTAGTAGACCACCTTTATATATTTGTAGGATCAGGTACATTACACTCTTTTATTCATTTTACCTATCTTACTTCATAATATTTGTAAGTAATATAATACAAATGACCAGTAGATCAGTGGTAAATAGACAAATCGGGATTGGCCCATGCTAGGCTTACGCTCCTGAGCTTCCACCCATAAATAAACATTGGGATCGACCCATGCTAGGCTTATGCCCCTGAGCTGCAACCCACATATAAAGGTATGGAGATTGGCCTATGCTAGGATTATGCCCCCAGAGCTACCACTCATTTTATAGATTTGCATTAGTTAGTTTGTTTAACCTTTGAGATTGTTACTTTGGTGGTCATGACATTATGGTACCTTAAAACAGTAATCTACCAATAAGAGACATGTAAATGGGCACTTAATGCAACAACAATGAGGTAGGGAGATATTGGCACACAAATGAAGTTTAAGGAGATAAAAATAACACATGGTTTTTATTTGAGTAAATGGAGAACTCCTGAAATTCTCTAGTGAAAATAGACATGTTGGTCTAATAATAAGAATGTATTGAGGTGTTTTAACATATTAGAGAGTGGTAACAAGGTCATTGACTACATGGGATATAATATGCTGCTAGTATGTATCACCTGTTATAAGATAACCTTGGAAGCTTACTTGTTGGACCAAATGTCTGATTTTATGCCAAAGAGTGCAAAATAGAGTATGCCCGACATACCTGATTATATAACCCCTAAGGAAATAAGTGCTCTGAAGCGTGGTCTATATTGAAAGATATGTTAGAAAAATTATCTATATCTTATATATGTATCGATTTTCTCCAAAAGTAGACATATCTTTAAAGATATTCTAAGAAATCATAATTTGATAGGCTTAAGGCACGATTATATTTCATTTGGAGAATGAGAACTTTGATTGTTATAAATATAGACCTATACCCTAAGAGTGAATGTGATTGTTTTTAGTAAAGTTCATAAATTCGAACGAGTTCTTAATTGTAAGGATATCATAACCCACCTCTTTAAGAGGTAGAATGATTGAATGATTTAATATCTCAGAGTTACTATGGTAAGAAACATGAATATGAAAATTTATCCGATCATGATGAGATCACATGCCATAGTAAACAGGGAGTTTATTGATATAAAAATTCATGTCATGGTAAACTAGAAGTTCACTAAAGCAAAATGCACAAGTTATGGTAAACTTAGAGTTTACTAGTATAAAAGTTCATAAATTGACATGAACGATTTGTCATCATGAAGAAGTGAATAATGACTATAAGTTATACGTTGTAGAATTAGAAGATTCTTCAAGAATTTTTTAAGTTATTATTCTCATGATAAGTTGGTTGGATCAACAAATATTAGGATTGGATCTCCTAAATTTTGAAAAGTATAAGAAGGGAATAAGGACTCGTTATGTTGAAAAGATACATCAATAAGATAATAACATGTATATTTATTGTCAACCTTTAGTTTGACATTCATAAAGTTTCTTTCTCAATATAAATTTAGTTCAGAGGATATTTTCAGATTATGTAATCAAGGAAATTCATCTTGATAATGCGAGTTAAGTTGGTGTTAAATGCCTATGATAAATAATTGAAGCAAACTTAGGAGAACAAAACTTCATGTGTTTTTTTGAAATATGATATATTGTATACAGCAGTACTTGTATGCATCAAATCACTAAATTATAATTAATTTCCTCTCAAAGTTGGTTCTTGTCTAGAACCACACATTTTTCATCTAAAAGTTTTGATGTGTGGTATACGATTAATAGATATACATGATGCATAAATATAAATTCCTCAAAGAAGATAGAGGATGTATGTTAGGTTTTCTACCCAACAGGGAGTTTATAAGCATCTATGAAATTTGTTAGGAATTATCATCAGATCCTCATTCAAAAGATAATTCAAGTCAAATGATAGGAGCATTTGTTGGCCCCAAGTTGATTTCATATATAACTGCGGATGCTCCAATTGTGTGTCCCTAAAGTACAAAGTCTATAACATGCATAAAGTATAGTAGACCATAATCAGTTTCAAATGAAATAATCCTTGATAATGATAAGGAAAAAATGATCATAATAAGGAGGCAATGTGCTAACACTGCCTATGACATAACACTTCATGAAATCTTATGAGAGGTTTATGTACCTAAAATAATGATGTGATAAGATCTTAAAATCTTATGTCACATTACAAACCAAAACAAAATAATGTATCATCGATGGTATTGACATGATCCGAACCAGGGCCTTGTCATAATGGGCAATCCTAGGTCCAACTAGGATGAGGAATCGCCCCCGTTTCCCAACCCAACCACCAAATGCATACCTTGAGTCGACCGAAGTCCAAACATATAAAAAGATAGCATATCCAACTATATGCTAACTCTGGGATAATTCTATAATCAAGACCAACCCAATCAAATCCAACCACCTATAACGCCCCGTATTTTCCTAGCATAATCTAAGTCCCAATATATGAGTATTCATATATAGATTTTTTTGAAAAAATTATTATTTTTCAGTTTAGATCCTTCCATTGAGTAGGAAATTCAGTTAGCTTTCCAATGATATAAAATTTGCCAAAATCCAATAACCGAGTAAGAAGTTATGGCGATTTTAATTTTCAGTCGTTAAACACTGTCATTTTAACCCTTAGCGCCTCGCGGAGCCAACATAAATGATGATTGTCAATTTCTAGTGAAGCTCTATGAAACCATCGCATCATGCCGTCAGCTAAAATCTCAATTATCCTTTTCCAATATTTTGTCATGATAATGGTATGTCACGCCAAGGGTGAATTTCAAAATCAAAAGGGCACTGAAATTCCTGGCGTCACGCCAAGTCCTCAGTTTCCAGTTTTCCAATTCCAGTGACACGGTGCAATAGCACCGCATCATGCTAACTCATAAAAATGGTAATTTTTCAGGAA